>NW_020884924.1:670192-1270192 GCF_003945725.1 Corapipo altera
TTTCCTTTCCTTTCCTTTCCTTTCCTTTCCTTTCCTTTCCTTTCCAATTTAAGACTCAGTAAGACAAGTAATTGAGAATCCAGTACTCTGGTACTTGGACGAATCACGCCAGCTTGCTGCTGTGTAACCCTTATGCAGTAGGAAACTGAGGCAGAGGGCCTCCCCCCACCACCTCTTCTTCCACATAATTTCATTGCTGGCTTTGGAAGAAGCCTGGCCTAATAAAATGTATTTAATAACACTGTTGGAACTTGTATAGCAATTCAAAGGTTAATATATATATTTCTTTTAGTCCGTCCTTATTGCTTTGCATTTTCTATTTAAGGTAGGTGTCAGTCTTCCAGTCAGGACGCCTAAACCTGTCTTGGTGCTTTTATGTTGTCACATACTCATTAGACATTTAAATCCAGTACACTTAATGTACCTCTGTCCAGAAAACTGCTAAGACAACTAGGAGATAAAGATTTAGAAATCCAATAAGAAAAATTATGCATCAGGAAGGTGCCCTATTTCCTAAATTTTTAAGGTATTATTTCCTCTGATGCTTATAAAGAGATACTTATCTAGTAAGAGAGTTGTGAACTGACATGAATCCTCAGTGCATCTCTTTCCTATATATTACGAAGGTACGGAAGGTCAGATTTTTCTTAGACATTGTTTTTCTTCAGTATTAGCTGTTGCTAGTCATTTCTTCCAACTACCTTGTGTGGGATTTATGTAGCATTATGCATGACTTAATTAATCCATAAAGAGAGCTACAGAGGGAGAGTCTGTATGAACTTACCCCCTACACATGCTTTTATACACTGAGATTACATTTATTCATTTCCACAGTTTGAAAAAATGAAATGACCCAGTAGCAAGCATGGACAATCTGCTAAAACATGATAATCAGGAAATCTTGATTATATTTACTGTATCTCCCAAACTGCAGGCTTAGAAACTCATGAAATACGAGTGATGAATAAAATATCACTACTGCGATTATTTATTGAGAATAACAAAAGACAGTATAAATGGTGCTCCTGCAAGAATTTTGATTCTTACCTGGATTATACTGCCATTAGTCTAAACAGCCTGAGCAAAGGAATGTTTTTGGAATAACAAAACTGATGCATGCCATTGCTGTTGCAACAACACTTAATCAATTGGAGTCATGGTACCACAGACACAAATCACCTCACCAAGCTTGGCACAGGTTATCCCTTCTAAAGAGGACATACATCCTCTGCAATCACTAGTATGAACGTAAGTCCTGGTTTAGAGAAGTATTTGAAATGAAACTCTAAATGATCTTTGATCTTGTCAGCTCCACGTAGCTGTTTGCTCACTCACACCCAGTGCAATGGGAGAGAGAGTCATAAGGGTAAAAGTGAAAAAACTCATGGGTTGGGATAAAGACAGTTTAATAGATAAAGCAAAAGCTGCACACGCAAGCCAAGGAAAACAAGAAGTTCCTTTACCCCTTTCCTATTGGCAGGCAGGTGTTCAGTCATCCTCAGGAGAGCAGAGCCCCATCATGGGTAATGCCATAATGGCAACTTCACCAACGCCATCACTCCAAATGTTGCCACCACAAACATTCCCCCTTTCTTTCTTCTCCTCCCCTGCCCTCCAGCTCTGTATGCTCAGCATGATGTCATATGGTCTGGAATATTTGGGGTCAGCTGTCCTGGCTATCTCACAACTTCCTGTGCACCCTCAGTGTCCTTGCTGGTGAGGTGAGATGAGACTCAGAAATGCTCTTTACTCTGTATAAGCACTGCTCAGCAATAGCTGACACATTCCTGTCTTACATACTCTGTTTTCAGGACAAATTCAAAACAAAGCCCCATACCACTTACTGTGAAGAAAATTAGTTCTATCCCAGCCAAAACCAGTGCAGATCTGTATGAAGTATCTACTTGGATTAGACCACAGATGCACTACACACAGTCACACTAAAGATCCATGATGCATTCAAAAGTGTCATCAATCACCAAGGCTGATAATTGCACCTCCATGAACAGAGGTAAATTGCTTACTGACAAAGCATCCATTATGCACTGATGGTGGGAACATTTCTACAGCCACCTTAACCATAAATCTATCAGCATAGAGAATTCTTTTGCTTATGTGAAATAAGAGTTAATGTAAAACAACCATCTTCCTACCCATCAAGAGGTTTGAAAAAGCTTGATGGTACTGTAAAATGGTTGATCATGCCAGAAGAAAAGCCAGATAAGATCTGTAACTATGGATACAATGTAACAGTTGACCACCTAACCTTGCCTCTCTGCAATATTTTCAAAAAAGAAAATAAAACAACAGGGAAAAAAAGCCTATGTTGTTGGTATCTACTAAAATTAACTGCTAAAGCATTTGAGATAATATATCTTCTGGCTAATGAAATGGTAAAATGATATGGCAAACCTCAGTTCACCTCTCATATTGTTCACATATTTTCTTTCTCTGAGTTTAGTCAAATTGTTTAGGTGAACATCCTCAAAATTATTTAATTAAAGAAATCCCATTTGATTAGACTCCAGATGTCCATCTCTCTTTGTGAGTTTGACTTTCTCAAACTTCACGACCTGTCTAGACACTTTCAAAATAAAAGTAATTCTTCCTTCTTCCTTTGGTCTTTTTTAGTTAGTGTAGGAAATACTTGGTACATCAAAAAGGGGGTTAGGAGGGAGATTACAAATAGACAGATTGCAAGCCTCAAACTATCAAGGAGTTTAATTCTCAATCTGTCCATCCTACAAATCAGAAGACTTTCAACAGATTAAACAAGTCCCACATGTGCAGCTACAGAACCCACTTGACAAGAGTAACATCTGGAATCCACGCCAGGTAACTCTCATGGGGGGAAAAAAAATAAATCAGTGTTTCAACCTGATAGAGTCTTAACATGACACAAAACAGTTACTCCTTTATCTCCCTTTGTGTAAGATTCAGTAAGCTATATAAACTGTCCTGGTTTAACCTCTGTCAGCAACTAAGCACCATACAGCTGCTCACTCACTCTCCCTGCCAGCAGGATGGGGTCAAGAGAATTAGAATAGAAGTGAAAAAAAGTGTGGGTTCAAAAAGAACAGTTTTCGAACACTAATTCAACAGTAATGGAAATATTTATTATTGTTGTTGCATTATTATTATTATCAACAACAAAACAACAACATTGTAATGTAAAATAATAAACCTCAAGAAAGACAAGTGATGCAAATGAAAATCCATTCCCTCTCTCTATTCAACCATTCTCTGCAGAGTTGTGTTTTCTCTACTGATTTACAAGATCAATTCTGATGTCAATTGTGCCTACAGATATCAGGAGTGATACCAATATGAATCTGGAGTTCCCTATTGAGTTTTTACTGGCATAAAACCAAATTGAGATGAGCATGATGTCCCCCATCTTTAAGTATGACTGCCCTTGTAAGCACATTCATAGGAAGATTGCCACAAAGATATATTACAGTACAAAAAAAGTGATATACTCTATCAATACCCAGTAAACATACTTATGAAGTGCCTAACATCAGAGAGGAGTCTACTTATGTTTGGCAACTCTAAGCCTTACAATAAAAGTATTGTAGTTTCACAGATATGCTTTAATAACTGACTCTTTTAGCATATAAAAAAGTGATTATTTTAGAGGGTTTGGTAACATAACAAAAATCAAATGCTACATAATATCAAAAAAAAAGTAGCAGTACAATGCTCACTGAAAAACTGATGAAGAGGAGCAATATGAAAGTATTCTATGTGAGTGTAAAAAACCTGGTTCCACGTGCAACTATTTACACATATGGTGTTAGATTTGTCATCATTAGCAATACTTTTAGGAGATCATTTATGACTTAAATACAAGTCTCTGAGCCACCATCCTCTACCTGGGAAATTATTATCTCTAACTCACAAATATGCATGAGAATATCAGGGAGATAATTGGAACAACAACAAAAAAAAGGCAAAAAAAAAGCACTGAAACTTTAATTATAAAAATGAAAATACATCAGTAAATGCACAAGTCTCCATGGTTCACTGAACTCTTCAAAGTTAACTCAGCTAAAATGAAATTTTTGCTCCAGGTTAATAATTAATGTTTATTTTGGTAAGATTCAAATCCAAGCCAGTACTATTCTGTAAATATATAATGCAGCTCTACAGTTTAATCATTAGCTAAAAAAGAAGAAAAAAAAACCATGTCAGAATAGAAAAAAAGTTTCCTTTACAAAGATGATCAGATGATGAAGTAGTGTCATCAATTTTATTTTTATTCTGTTTTGTGTCATGTTTGTCTCAGAAAAGTACAATGGTGAATCCATACCTACTTTGTCAATGATCTAGAATCTTTATTTTTGATAAATTACAAACATTTTCATTTCTGCTAGGAATCTGTCAATGTCAATGCTAAAGCATGGACAACCAGGAAACCATCCTTCATTCTACTATCCTTCTATACTTTTTGAATATATATATGAAATGGGGAAAAGGAGAGAAAGGCAATTAATCAAAACATTTCAACACATTAGCAATATATGCAGGGGAAGAACTGAGAAATCTCAGGCTGCAGCTCACATATATTTACAATTTTGTACATAATGTGAGACACTGAAATAAATATGAGAACATTTTAATGTTCTCTGCAACATATTATTTTGTTATTCCTTAGTATATTTCTGTTTTTCCCAGCCTGTCAAGAATTCTATCAATTACTTCAGATTGCAAACATACTGTAGTTAAGATTTCATTCCTAAAACATTTTCTACTATTGGTCAGACTCTGATTATAATAAATTTGAAACAATTTGTTATGGTTTCTTGGGTTAGAAGGACTATATATATATACTACATTATAAAACTAACTCAAAGATAGGTATTTTGAAGTGAGTTCTTGCAGGCATTTGTCTGTGTGTTGTAGATATAATGGCCCAATTATTGCCTAATATAAAGTTGGTGTATAACCTTTGACACTTAAAATTGAAAATATAGGTCTCCAATTGCCAATTATTGCAACTTTGATAACACGGATTTAAATGTCTCTGTCTTCCTCAACATAGTATTAAGAAGTAATAATCCCTAATATTTCCATATTAGATTATGGAAATCTGTAGTCCAACTTTCAGATTTTCAGTCTTCTGAAAGATTAATAGATTCATTCTAACAGTACTGACCTACATAATTTCAAAGGATGATACCCTCCTCAGGAAAGAAATGGCAGACAGCAGTTTTGACCAACAGGTTTCTAGCCATTAATCTTGTGAATTTTAACAGGTAGGCCCAGAGACAACAAGCATGAGATAACCCATCGATTTTCTTAACTGTGAGAACATCAGCTCAGGCCTTACTCCATCCCGGGCTTACTCCAATGCTCAATAATAAATAACTCCTATGCTTAGTAATTTATCTCTTTTCACAGCTCATTTGACTTATTCTCACCCTACCTATATTTGCTGGTAGAATCAACGGTTGTAATGAGCCTATGACTCTTTTCTGATCACTGACGGATTTAAAAAAAAAAAAAAAATCCTTCATGACTTTTAAAATATCAGAAGTAGTAACTCTAGTAACTCTAGGGCTTCTATCTAGATGCTTTAAAACAGTCTTCTTTGTTTTGCCCACCATTACTGCACAGGGATATAAGGTCATCAGAGTAATAGAAGAAAGGTATAGTCACACTGGCATCAGCTATTCTAACTGGAGAGTACAGCCATCTATAAATTACTTCAGCCAAAGTAATCCTCATTTGTATTTTTGTTCAGAACCAGATGTGTTTCATGAAAACTCACCAAATATCAGGTGTGAATAACTAGTCTTTCATCAAAAAACCTTTCACTCAAGTAAAACCCTCTACTCTCAAGTCTACATGGGAGTGCTCCCAGCCCAAGTCAGTGATTAAACTCAATGTTAAAAGAAACCAGGAGACATTTTGTGTACAGTTTCTAAAAAAGATTAAACAATATTCCTGCCTCGCTTTCAACATTATAAATCCTCATGTCTCTTGTGTGCAATTGTTCATTTCCCAAATTCAAGGGTAATGAATTGAGTAATTTTATAACAGATGCCTGCTGTGAATTTCAGCAATTATGGCCCAGCACAGACAATAGATGAGGAGGAAATAAAGGGCTCATTTCAGTGATACTTACTACTGCAGCCCTATTTGTCTTGTCCAGAGAAATAAATGTAAATCTTATTGGTAAAAATAATTTTCCTTTTAGATTCTTTTGTACCCTTCTAAATTTTAAATTAAAAGGACAAGAAAAAATCTATTAGAAAAGATTCTGGTCTTGTCATCTGTATAACACCCACACTCAGCAACATCAATTATTGGAGGTTTCCTCTCACTGATCCCTTTTTCCCATGTGGTACACAAGTAGGCCTTTATTAACTAGTGTGAATACATTTCCATAATTTCATTAACTAATGTATCTGTTTTAATTTAATAAAGTTTGTCTCTGTTCTGTTGTTCATACACATATTCATACACATACGCATGTTCATACACATATGCCCTTTCTCATAGCATTACAGAAAATACAGGAAATAGATAAATTTAAATGTAAAATGCAAAATCTCATCAATCCTTTAATTGTAAATAAGTCTATTTACAATTTCAAAACCACTTTTATTTCTTAATAAAGATTTCTAGCCATTTTCAGAGTCAAAAGCCATTTTCAGTTAGCACTGATTTAACTTATAATTGCAACCATATCATCTTACTGTGCTTCACCCATAACACTCTGCTTTGAATTGCTTCAAGTTAGATTAAAAAGTATTAATAAAAAAACCCACATATTTTCAGAAACTATTAAAGTCAATATCCTCATTCTTCATAAAAGGCAGTAATTTGTTTTTCTTTTGTGTTTGCAATTTAAGTGAAGTTTTTCCTTTATTTCTGTCTGAACTTCTACACTACAGTAAAAAATGTAATTGTGTGGCAGAAAGGTGGTTTATGATTTATATAACTTACCTCGAGACATGTAATGAGCAGCTTGTTTATTGCATATATTGCATATGTGGATTTTTTTATAATAAATATAAATTTGTCCAGTTATTGCAGTCTGCAAAACTGTGGTTTAGATAGGAAATCGATAATGTCTTTTTAAGGTTAAGCTCAGTGAAACAAAGTGCTGAAATAGTCTCTGATGAAATTGCACCTCAGCTGAACTCACAAAGAGCAGCATTATGGCAAGAGGATAATGTCATACCTGCAGTATTATAGATTGCAGCCAATCAATCAGATATATTGTGATCGCTAAGGGCAAAGTCCTATTGTACTAAAAAAATATTTTCAGGTCTCAAGGTAGAAAGATTGACACATTTAATCTGGAGCAACCTAAATCAAATACTTCCCTAAAACTGGTAAATTAACCTTACTAGAGGACACAGCCCAGAGATACATATATGTTGTCCAAGTAGAAACAGAGTACTGGGCCAAAAACTAAGCTGGAAGGAAGGCAAATACTCTGCACTGAAAAACCACAGAGGGAGCTATTGCTTTGATGGAAATAAACATGTGGTTCCCTCAATGTAGCTTCTGATGTGAGGTAAAGTATGACCCACTCTGTGGTTCCTCTAATCACAGAATCACAGAAACACAGAATAGTTGAGGTTTGATGGGACTTCTGGAGTTCATCCAATCCAATCCCCCAGCTTAATCAGGGTCAGCTACAGCAAGTAGTTGTATCTACATGGACAAAACCATGTCTAGACATTTTTTTTCCCCACAGATAGAGACTCCACAACCTCTCTGGGCAACCTGTTCCAGTAGCCTGGCCATTCTGCAAGTTTTTGATCCACCTCTCTATCCCCTTAATTAATCAGTGCTTCACCAGTTTCTCTATGAGATTGTTTTGCAGCCAGTATGAAAAGCTCTTTTAAAGTCAAGGTAAACAACATCCACTACTCTTCCCTCATCCACAAAGCTAGTTGCCTCATTATAGAAGGCTAACAGGTTGGTTAAGCATGATTTTGTCTTTGTAAATTCATACTGACTACTCTCAGCTACTTTCTTGTCCACCACGTTTTTGGAAATAGTTTCCAAGGCTTTATTACTTTCTCAAGGACTTAAGTGAAGCTGACTAGCCGGTAGTTCCCCAGAACTTCCTACATGTCCTTCTTGAAGATACAGGTGATATTTGCTGGTTTTAAGTCCTCAGGAACATCTCCTGATGATCATGACCTTTCAAAGACACCTGAGAGTGGACTTGCAATGACAACAGCCAACTCCCGCATCATCCATAGATGCAACACTTCAGGCCCCATGCATTTGTGTATGTCTCGATTGCTAAAGTGCTCCCAGACTGGTCCTCATTCGCTGAGAGCAAATCTTTCTTGCTCTATTCGTTAGCAGCCAGTACTTCTTATTTTCCTGGAATTTCAAAGCCTCATCCACAAGCATTAGGACCAAGTCTCTTCACAGAGATAGCTTTTGTTGTTTATGTTAAGCTAGTAAGTGAACGAAAATAAACCTTCTCATTTTTCAAACCCTCTTCCTTCTAGGAAAGGAATCTTTGAAAGGCCCAGGGACTTTTAGAGAAGATTATAGTTAATTTTTCAATTAAATTCTTAATTTCTTCTTTATAAATGAATTAGCCTCTTTTTATTATTATTACTTATTACAGTTGTTAACATGGGATCCCATGCTCCATAATCTCTGCTCCTAAATAAAGTGTTTTAATTTTTCAGAGGCAGTATAGACTTCAAATGCCTGCTGAAATCCTTAGAATGCTTTCAGGGAACAAGATATGCTCTGTACTCTTAAGACTTACAATTAAAAATAGCAATAAACATGCAGATACCTAACATATATTAAATACACTAAATAAATGGTATTTGGAAGGCAGAATTTTATTGTAATGGATAAAAAGATTAGTTCACCTGTGACACCTAAAATATTTATATGAAAAATATTTTTTTTCATACAAAGACCTAAATTTAATGGTTTGTGGCCACATTTTATTGTAAACATAATTAAAAAAAAAAAACATTTCTAATGAATAAACTCTGTTCAGTGACAGAATTGTTACCTGGAAAATCTTCATATATAAGTCAAGAAAGCTCAGTTTGCACAGCGAGTTTTAAAAAATATATCTGTACATTAATTAATTTATATCTTTAATATTCTTTAAAAAATTACTCAGTTTCCTACATTTCTCTAACAGAGATGGCAAAATTATTTCTCATTTTTATTACATAATTCAGAAACAAAAAGTGAACAATTATTTTGCTATAAAATCAAGTATTTGCTTTGCTGGGTTTAGAAGGTGTTAAAAGTAACTGATGATATGAAAGACAGTAAAATCTAATTGCTTAGAAAAATTCCAACTGAACTGCTTTTATGACTTTACCTCATTTTAGCTAAAATTTTCTCTGGTGTTATAGCTTTTGAAATTTCTGGGAGGGTTTTATCCCCAGGAAGGGTCTTATTTTAATTTCCAAAAGAGCTAAACCAATTCTTTAGTTTTATTCCTTTTGATACACTTACACATTTTTTATGGTTTGTGGCACTAAAGATCATTAAAACCCAAACCCTGAAACTTGGAAACTGAATAAAGTTTTACCTTTTAGACAGTGTCAGCCATTACTGGCTTTAGTACTCCTTTGGATTTGCAGATAGAGCATAATGCAGAAAATGCATGTGAGCAACTAGGATTTTTAATTCCTTCACTAGTTGCAACTCTGTACCTCAGCATCTGCTAAACTGTCAGATGTGTTTCCACCTATTTACCTGCTACCTTCATTCAGATACAAAGACAAAATTTCAGGTAAAGACCAAAGGAAGAGGGAGAAAAGACAGGAGCCCAGCAAGCACACCTCTCACCTGATGCATGTGAAACAAAATCCTTGTTGAGCACTTCAAAACCTGGACTGGCACTAAGATAACCAATCTGAGATCCCTAACTATATTTTGATAGTGCTGGGAAAGGGAGCTATCTCTGTATGTATGAGCATATATCATGGAGTGTCTGCTAAACTTATTTGAGTAATAATGGAAAGTGCAGAAACAAATGTATGGCCACCAAAGGAATGAAAAACAAAGTTCCAAGATTCATTTCTGCCATTAGCACAGAATAAGCAATTAATTCTCTAGGATACATAACCCCCAAATACAGAAAGTACTATGCTTTCTAAAGGCTCTTCCCAGCTCAGTAAAAAAAGCTGTACTTCTCTGTTACCTGTGTTAGCCATCATTATGGTATTCAAGCATCACTAATTATAATTAAATATTTAGCTAGTTAGCATCTAGGGCAATAGTTGGCAGCCTGGTTGGGCAGCAGTTCCTTTGAGCAACAGACAATCAGAGTAGAAAGAATTGTTGTGATTATTTCTTAATAAGATGTCTAAAATGGATCTCAGCTAATCAATGAAAAAGACTCAGTCCTTGTTCAGAAATAAGATGAATAATAGCTATGCAAATAAGAACTTTCAGCCATCTTACAGAGACTTTAATATTTTACTATTACTGAGAAATAACAATAGCACAGTTATGTAAGAAAACCTGCAGATGAGGTGCAGGGAATTGCTAATTGCCCCATAAATACACAGATGAGTGTCAGCAACTGTACAGCATCCCAGTTGTCGTATTGGTTCAAGTTATAAAAATTAAGAATAAAATACTGTGTCAGCATTCCAGCATGTCAACACACTGATTAACTTACCCCTTTGCTGCTTCCTTACTAATCACCTTCCTTATCTCCCTCTCTTCACTGCTGTTTTTTCTCTTAGCAAATTTTAGAACTGGTATTTAGAAGAGGGAAAAGGGAAAAGAGAGGAGATGGGACTGTTTTTCTTGTTAGAATGCAAACACATTTTAACGCAAGACATTAAATTTTGTAGTTAGGCACATAAATTAAAGAGGTCTGCTTCAAAGGTTGTGTGTGCAAAGTACTTTGAAAAATTACGTCAAGTTTTTAGATATATATTAGCATTGGGCATAATATATCTTTTCATAATCAGTTTGTATTGGAAGTTGGATTATATGCCATGTTAAAACTCAGAGTTTCCTTGTATGAGTAATGGAAACACCTACAGCATCTTTCATGCTTTAGTTCACATCTTACCTGTCTGTTGGGATCTTTGAAACAGCGACCAATTGTGACCGATCTGATTTTGAAGAACACTATTTTTTTCAAGTATTTACAGCAAAACTGAGACTTTTTAAAATTGACTTTCAGAGTTGATGTCCCTTGTAGCCTAAGGGAGGTAGCAAAATTTGACGTCCCAGACACCCCTTTCGGTCTGCAAAGATTAAACATTCCACCTCCCAAAGAAAAAAACAAAAGTTTATTTTTCTCAGAGCAAAGCCAAAGACAAGTAGTACAAATTCTCCTAACAAGCTATTATTGATTTTTTTTTTTTCTCCTAGGAAATCAAGGCAAAACCCTCAGGTCTCTAATTTTCTCTAATTTATATCAAAAATAAAATAATCTTCAGTCATTAATATGATACAAGCTCCCCACTAAGTGAGAAAAAGCTTTCATGACAGCTACATTTTCTTTGGTTTTCAGGCCAGAAAATTCAGGACAATATATTCCCCTTTATTTTGTGTTCTTTAGATGTGTATATGTATACATAAATAATAACACACAGAGACTTTATATATATATGTATTATATAATTTTTTTTTTGTATATATACCTAAGAAAAATGAAATTGTTTTCCTTACTGGCTTGCCTAAGAGTGGTAAATTCTCAGAAAAACACCAAATATGTTTGTTGCTGAATAACATAAATTAACCTTCCCAGTACAATGGAAAAATCCTTTCCACTCCTAGTTTATGAACAGAGAAAGCATTTCTGAAGGATGCTGCCAATAATATGACTTCCTCAGGTATTTTTAAGGTGCAATTTCCCTTCCCATACCATGGTCTCCAAGGAAAAAAGTTGTAGTTTGCTAGCAAAGAAGAAAGAAACAAAGTAGCCACTTGGTACATATTTCTCTTTCCACAAAGTGCAGTGCTCCAGTGCTCAGATGTGAAAATAAGAAAATTAAATGTATTCTTCCACCGAAAAAAAATCAAACATGAAAATAATGCATTATTCCAAAGAGTATAATCTCCCCATACAAAACTCACATGCACTTTCTATTATTTTGATTGTGTGCCAGTGACATTTATTTTTTAGATTTAAAGCCCTTGTTGTAGCAATTTTAAATTCCACACTTCATTTTTAAATTTTCTCTTGTCAAAAGTAAAACTATAGATTTAATTTTGACACAGAAAAAAAATAAAATGAATCCTAATATGGCCAAGAAGTTTCTTGAGGTTACAGAGGGTGGTGCAGGAGGAATAACGTGATGAAAATTTAAGACTAAATGGATAAATTGCAAACCCAATAGATGCTAGTACACATTTTGAATTCTTGCAAAGTAAGTTGTTAATGGAAGAAATAGTCCTTGCTTATCAAATTCTTACTGAAGTACTTAAAAAATACAGCACAACTAGAAAGGCCAGAAAATGAGAAATTCCAAAAGAAAATTATGAAAGCAGAAAAGACAAGTAGCAACCTGAAATGAGCAGTCTTTTAATACACTCTCCCATGACAGTTTTTCTTCTGATATTGTTTAGTAGTATTGTAGTGATAAATACCATTTAAAAATTGACTACTTTCAAAGACAAGTTTGATATATCTCCTAAATTTTACAAAAACAAAATTTGTCTTTCAACACCCAAGTAGTGATTTAGCATTCAATAGTGATGCGGTAGTGAATATTTTGTTAGCCATATGGATGTGTTAGGTGGCTGCTGCTACATGCCAGGAGCTGCATGTCTGCAGTTCCTGCAAACAGAAGCTGCCCAGAAAGTCCAAGACCTGTAACAAGTTGATGTACCTCCTGAAGTCAGAAACTTTCTGACCATAAAAAAATCTCAGCCCTGACACCAGCCCATCAGCAGCTATGGTGGTGCTGGGCTGGATTTCAGAAGGTGGTTATTCCCAGGGAAATTTTAGCAGTCTAATAGATACTTTGATTTCTGGTCACAACAGAGAAGCTTAAGGGTAACCACTGTGGTGGACCTTCAATCAACCCAGTGCAACTCCTCTTACATGAAAAATTTAATCACAAACCCCAGGATTTCAGGGCAGGCAGGAATGTGCCTCCCACATGATACTACATCTTACTGATAGTGTAGAGTGGAGAGCTATGTCTGTACTGTGGAATTCTGGAACTCATTGGAAGAGTTATTCTCATAAGTCTTCACAGGAAATTCCCCAAATGAAAATTAAAACATTCTTCCTTTTTAGTTTGTAAGAAATGGAATCAAAGTAAGAGAAGAGGAATGCATAGACTAGAAAAATAATGGAATTAGATTAGATTAGGATTATATGAAGTAGCAAAATTTATAAAATGGAAAACTCTTTCTTTTTAACCTTTGGGTCTGAACAGTCCTTCAATTGTTTGATGAAAGGTAACTATGACAGACAATTTATGTGAAAAACTTCCTACCAGAAGTGGCACTGTTGGTTAAACTAAGTTAGACAACATGAAAATAAAGAAAAACTATTTTAGAAACAAAATGAGGAAATATTTACATTTCAGAATTTTTCAAAATAGATTTTTTCAGACATAAAATACCATTCAGAATTAAAACATTTTGGAATTAAAATAGTCATAAGGAAAAAATTTCTATTATCCTCAAAACTAAAAAAATATATAAAAAAAAAAGAAACCCAAACATTTTCACTAATATAACAGTTTGAAATATCTTTTCTTTGTAATTTGTGCATTATTCTTAACTAAAAAAACCCAACCAAACAACAACAGATTCCTTCTTTTAGAATTATCAGCTTTTTAGAATGATCCTAACTAAAATCAAGAAGAATTGCATAACAAGGTTTGTTTAAAAAAGGTATTTTAAACAGGAAAGATATAAACCCCCTAATTTTAATACAAGAGAGCATTCTAGAGTAAGATCTCTTGTAAAAACAGTATGTTGCAGTGTTATATAACAATTCGTTTTGACAATTTTTTGTCTTTTAATAGCAGAAAGTCTGAAAATCTTTATGAACAAAAACACCACCTAAAAAAATAAATGAAATAAACCCAAGAGCATCAGTATCTCAGTATCATGAAATCACTGCTATCATAAATTAAATGGATTAGATTCCAAGTGGAGTTATAACTGGTGAGAGGTAAAAGCAGAAGAGAAAGATAGAATATTGCAAGGTGTCATCCTATAAAGCAAAGGCAGGGAACTATAAAAGTAATTATCAATATAAAACACAAGCCAGAAGTCTGTCCAGATAATTTAACCTGTCATATTAGCAGAGAGGTAAAATCTATGTCCCCATGGTGGGCAATGGCCTTACGAGTTGGAGACTCCAGAAATTCGGCAACTACATGCACAAAAGATTCAACCACAGAAAGAGATATTCAAAGGAGGCCATTTTCCAGCATTCCTGGAACCCAGCAGGAAGAGTGAGGATTTGGAAGGAAAGACTTTGAAGGCAGGCTTTACCTATATTCACATGATTGAACATCAAACAGTGTAGCTCTAAATATTACTCTCCATAAAATGACAGTTTAATTCTATAAAATCAACATAATTTTCATCTATTAAATGCTAAGTTGTGACAGGAAACACTTATTTGCATGAATTTCCATCCTTCTGTCAACACAAAGTTTCCTGGTAAACCTCTATGCTCGCAACCTGCTCTATCTCTCAAGGCTAGCAAACCAACCTCCATGGGGCCCATAAGGCTGGTTTTGCTTTTTCCCCCCACTTTTGTCACTTGTGTTCTCCTCTCATCTTTCCCCATAACATACAGTAACAGCAGTTCCTTGCTTTGAGTCTAAGGCCACCAAATCAGTTAAGATTTCTGTCTTACCAAATCACTGCCCCTCAAATTCTGGTGTTTCTAATTTAAGAAAGGGAAACAATAAAGATAATTAGGTTAAACAGATTACATTTCATTCTGTATCAAAAAAATAATGAATAATGCTTAGCAGAATTTAGTTTTTATAGTATTTGACTTTGAGGGTTGTTTATTATTTTAAAAAAATACTTTATCCATATTGTGTCCCACAGGGCTCTGTCTTAGGACTGGTACTCTTTAATATCTTCATCAATGACGCAGACAGCACGATCGAATGCACTAGGCAAGTTTGCAGATGACACCAAGCTGAGTGGTGTGGCTGACATGCCTGAAGGACAGGATGCCATCCAGAGAGACCTGGACAAACTTGAGAAGTAGGCCCACAGGAAACTCATGAGGTTCAACAAGGCCAAGTGCAAGGTGCTATACCTGGGTAAGAGCAACCACCATTATCAATATAGGCTGGAAGATGAAGGGATTGAGATAGAATAGCCAAGAAGGACTTGGGGGTGCTGGTGAATCAGCAGCTGGACATGAGCAGGCAATGTGCACTTGCAGCCCAGAAAGCCAAATGTGTCCTGGGCTGCATCAAAAGCAGCATGGCCAGCAGGTTGAGGGAGGTGATTCTGTCCCTCTTACTCTGCTTTTGTGAGACCCCACTTGGAATGCTGCATCCAGTTCTGGGTGCCCTCAACAATAGGAGGGCACTGATCTGTCAGAGCAAGTTCAGAGTAGGGCCATGAAGATGATCAGAGGGCTGAAACCTTTCTCTTGTGAAGACATGCTGAGAGAGTTGGGATTGTTCAGCCTAGAGAAGAGAAGGTTCTGGAGAAACCTTATTAGTAGCCTTCCAGTACTTACAGGAACCTTATAGGAAAGATCTAGAGAAACTTTTTACGTGGGTAGATAGTGACAGCAGAAGGGAGAATGGTTCTAAAGTAAAAGAGGGGAGATTTAGATTGGATGTTAGGAAGAATTATTTACTCAAAGGGTAGTGAGGAACAGGTTGTTCAGAGGAGTGATGGATGCCCCATCCCTGGAAGTGTTCAAGGCCAGGTTGGACAGGGCCCTGGGCAACCTGGTCTAGTAGAAGGTATCCCTGCACATAGCAGAGCGGCTTGAATTATATAATTTTTAGAGTCCTTTCCAACTCAAACTATTCTATGATTCTGTAGTTCTATGAATAGTTTTGAAAGAAAAAGGGGAAGAAAAGAGATTTTGCTTCTAAATAACCAACTCAAATGTCTGAAGATATTTTCAAGTCCATTATGCATATTCATGTTAATTTTAATTGTTCTTTAGAATAAGGTGATACAGTCAAATTTTAAAGATTAACTGAGCTAGCAGATTGTTTCCATTTCCACCAAGAGACAATACACAAGTTCACAGATATCACTATATATCTGTATTTTCCTTTTTATTCAACTATCTGCTTGTAGATATCTGTTAAGGGTCAGGTTACCTATTTCAAGCTGAAAGATTTTACATTGGGATGGATAAAAGACACTGTTGCAGAACATAGTACATGCACATAGTATAGGGATGATTTTAATCCAAAACTATTTTTCATTCCTGACAGATTTACATGACCAAATAATTTTGGTGGAGGGTTTTAATTTTTTTGGTTGGTTCGTTGTTTTTTTTTTTTAACAAACAAAAAAAAAAATCACAAAATTAGTAACATCCCTGTAGGTATGTTCAGCATTTCAGGACTGCACAAACTACAGGTTCCTAAGCAAGGTCTGCTCTTGGTCTGTTCAGATTCCAAAAACTAAAGCTTGACAGGATACTTGCACATCATCTTAATTCAGTAAAGACAGGAATTTTGAGCACTCTCTAGGATGAAAAGCATGATCACTTACCTTGAAGTTGCTTACACTCACTCATTCTGTTTGTAACAATAGAGCAGACTTGCCCTGTTGAATAGAAACAGCTTAAATAAGTTCTTCACTGTACTTCAGTTTCTCCAATAGAGTCTAAGGTTAAATCTGTTATGTGACATTTTTGTACTGACACTAAAAATTTTTTGCTGTCTACAAAAACATGCATGAAAATTATAGTAACTATTCATATCTTCAAGTACTCATACCTAAACATTTTACCAAATTAATATAAAATGATTATTGCTCTGTATTACTGGTGGTACAAGTCAGACAGGAAAGTATTATAAATTTCTTTACACTGTGTCATCCATGTTTTACTTCATTTGGAGAGCATTCTTTGGCATCTGTGTGCCTACTGGGATTCTGAAATCTTCTGTAAGATCATATTACTACAAAAAAGACTCACTTGGATATAAACAACCTGCCACTAAGCTGACAGCAGAGTTTTCATCAGTCACTATTTTCTCTATCTCCAACATTTTCAGAAATGAAAATTCAACTATGTAATGGTTTACATATTTGCACGAGAACAATTACTGTGTTGAGACTCTGTATGAGACAGTCAGCTCTTTGCCTTAGGAGGAAGGGTACTTGGGATTACCATATGTCATGCCAAAGAGCTGGTCTGAAAGGTCTAACCTTGTGCCGCTTTGTGATTCTGTGAGCAGAAGCCTGACAGGACACTTACCCATCACCATTAATAATCTGAGAAAGCTGGGCTCCTGGAGCACTGGCTTGGATGAAGAACAAGATTAAAGATGGTTATAGAGTTCCACATGAGTTATTAGCTATTAGCCTGATGTAAACATGACTAACGGATAGTGGAATTAGTTTGACTGAGCAGAAATCACCCGGAGGATCTAAACACTTCCTTTTCCGTCGTAAAAAGTTTCATAGAGGAGAAAAAAGGGTAAGGAAAGTCTTGCATGTCACTTTGAGAGCCTGGATGGGTTATGACATTGCTTGAAACAGAATCCTCTCAAGGAGGCAGATGTGCTTTTTGCCTTCGCACAGACATTTTGGAGCTCAGAGGAAAATAAAGTCAATGTGGGGAATAGGGCAAACCAATAGAAAATATTTCTTTTGCTGTTTTGTTCTGGTTTGCTGGTTTGTTTTCTTCTTTTTTTTTTTTTTTAGTAACATCATTTAACTTAATAAACAGTAACAGACTTCTGTGACTTGACACTTCATTGTTCACTAGGCACAAAGCAAACTGAATCTGGGATCTTTCAAACTAGCAGGATTTGACAACACATTTTCTCCTGAGCAGTGATCAGACCTTAAAAACTAAAAGAGATAAAAGATCTGGGTTTCAGGTACACAGATAAACATCTAGACAAGCACTAAGGACAAGCAAGGCATTGCTACAGATTTTTATCAATGTAAATGACACAAAAATCTGCTTAAGCTGATTAACAAGCCTAGAAACATACAGTTTAAAGTACAGCATTCACACAGTCTGGAACAATAGCACAAAAAAAAGAAAAAAAAAAGGAGTGGATGAGAAAGAATTACAGAGTCACAGAATACACTGAGTTGGAACAGACGCACAAGGATCATTGAGTCCAACTGTTAGCCCTGCACAGGACCATCCCCAGGAGTCATACCATGTTAATGAGAGCACCAACCAGATGCTTCTTGAACTCTGGCAGGCTTAGTGCTGTGACCACTTCCTCAGGGAGCCAGTGTCCAACCACTCTCTGAGTGAAGAACCTCTTTCTAATACCCATCCTAAACCTCCCCTAACACAACTTCAGACCATTTCCTCAGGTCCTGTCACTGGTCACCATTGAGGAGAGATCAGTGTCTGCTTATCGGCTTCCCCTCACGAGGAAGTTGTAAACAGCAGTGAGGTCTCCCCTTAGTCTCCTCTTCTCCAGGCTGAACAGACCAAGTGATCTCAACCACTCCTCATACAGCTTCCCTTCCAGACCCTTCATCATTCTCATGGCCCTCCTTTCCCCAGTAACTTAATATCTTTCTTATATTGTGGTGCCCAAACCTGCACACAATATTCAAGGTGAGGCCGCACCAGTGCAGAGCAGAGTAGGACAATCACCTCCCTCAACTGCCTGGCAACATTTTGCCTGATGCTCCCCAGGACACATTTGGCCCTTCTGCCAGCCAGGGCACTACATATTCAATTTGCTGTTAACCAGGTCCCTTTCCACAGCACTGCTGTCCAGCATCTCATTCCCCAGTCTGTACGTACATCTGGGATTACCCCATCCAAGGCACAGAATCTGTCAGTTTCCCTTTCAACTTCATATGGTTGTTGACTGACCAGTCCTCTAAGAAGAAGAATCACAGACTAAACTGTAACCCCACCCTCACTCTCCATTTTTTCTCAAAAAGAACAGAGAAAGGATGGGCAAACATCAGGAAAAAGAAGAACAGAAGAACTGGATGCTAATGAAAAATCTAAATTTCTGTTGCACCTACATAAGGCCTGAAGTCAACAGCACATCAGTTGGTTATAATCCATTTCCGTGATTTCTTTAACTCCTTTTGTTTTGCTAAAGCTGATCAGGAAAAAGGATAAAGAGAAGAATATTTGTGAAAATAATGCTGAAAAAAATTCAACAAATAATTTACCATCTTTCTTTCTGCTTCTGTGGAATCCATTTTGCAGCAATTATATGGATGAGGAAACAAACCTTTGTGATCACAGGATCTGCAGGCATTTTAAAATTTCATTTTATTTCAGAAGAAAATGTAGCTTGCAGGAAAGATTAAAAAAAAAGCATCAGTATACACTGGTTCCACCTGAAATGAACTCCTAGAGTCTCTAATGTCCTGAAAAACTGATTCTTTAGTTTTCTCTTTCTTACACTAGAAAGATTGAAAAACATCATAAACAGTCCGTACTGCAAATTTCAGTAATTTAATCAATGATTTCAGGAAATTTACTTATAGGATATAATGTAATTGCAATTCTGTGAACACTTCTTATAAAGCCTTTAAATTTCTTATGACTCCTCCTTCTGCATATGGTTACTGTAGATAACATATTTTAGGACAGTTAGTGTATCTTCTATTCAGAACAGCTGCAAAGCACAGTGGGCTGTGAGCACACAGTGCCCCGGGTAAACAGCATGACATTCCCTTGGTCACTATGGACCATTTTTCCTGATGGTGCTTTTCGTTCTGCTTATTTCTCTGTTCAAAAGCATGTGTTCACTCATTCCACAAAACTATCTCTCAGTTAGAAGCTGAAACACTGGAAACAATATTTTCCAAACACTAGAGTCAACTAGGGAAAAGACAAGTAAAAGAGAGAAGAGAGTGGAAGAAGGAAGAGAGAAAAAAAGATAAAAATATTCTTCTAACAAACCTGTCAATCACAAGGTAAGTAAAACTTCATTCTTTGACATTCATACAGTAGTCTCTTGCATCCACAAAAAATAATATAACAAAGGAGAATATTTCTGAAATCTTTTCACAGTTGAGGAAACAAAAATGAATAATACCCCATTCAGTTTTGCATTGGAGGAAGATACAGGTAACACTTTTTTATGTTTCACATACGGAGTTTGCTAAGCTTTCTTTTCTATGTGGGATAACGTCCTTTCATGGACCTCCTGCATATGCTGTTCTTTAAAAGCTAGTTCATAATATTTATCATAAAGGGTTTTTGGCAGCGCTTACATTAGAAGGAAAAAGAGTTTATGTCCCCTGCATCTGACACACTTAGTATGCACCTTGTGAAAATACTGATGCAAGTGAAATTCTGCTGTAAGATTTACAGCTACAATGTTAATAGATATCTTACTACTGCTCTCCTCAACTTTATTCCTGAATATTTCATTAAAAATACTCTAAAGCTGACACAGTGTGGTAACATTAAGGCAGGTGGACCAATAAAAATATACATTACAACCAAAAATTGATTTTCAAATTTTTTAGTCCTTTTTGGGAAGAAAAAAACAAATGATCTCACAAACAACACCACATTTGTGGAACTAATAACTAGTAAAGAGAACACAATTTGAAGAAACTTATAATATAGCAGTATGGTTATTTATAGCACAGTTTGATGGTGGTGAACAATAAGCACATAAAACTTTTTAAAGATTAAAGAAAAAGATGTATTTACTACATAAAATATAATCTTACTACATAAGATTACTACGTAATCTTCCAAAGACAAAAAAAAAACCAACCCTAAATAGTGATGCAAATAGTACTGAGTAGTGTATATAGTAGGACTGTTCTTTTATACACCCATATATATAATATAAATAAATGCTTCAGCTTGTAGCACATGACTTTATAGGTATTAATGAATAAAACATCTTGACAGATGCTCATAGAATATGAATATCAGCAACTACGTTTCACAAAGAAGGAATCAAAAGTAGAGAGAAGTGATCTGAAAAAATCCACTGAGGCAAGCAGAACTAGGATTTGAACTAAATCCAACGCTGTTCAGCATTAACTTCTGGCTTTATGTGATAAATTTAAAAATCAAAAGGTTATTATTTAAAAGGTTATGTAATTTTTAAAAACTTCTAAGATTACAAAATTGGTTAAATAGATGTTAGTGTTACTTAAAAACTAGGTGACTTGTTGATGCCTTCATGTTGCAGAGAGTCACATGCACAGAACATGCAACATGCATTTGGTTTTAAGAGCTATCACATGTGTAACCTTAAAATGCCCACACTTAATCAAAAAGAAAGCATCCAAAAGACCATCAGTTTCGTTAATATCTTAGAAGCTCCATGAGAGCACGAATCAATGAGACTTTGATGAAGGAAAGCCATACAGAGGGGAAAAAAAAAGGAAAAAAGAAAATAAAAAGGAAAAAACAGAAAAGCTATACTTCATTTCATTTTTTCAGGCTGATCTCAATCTACAGAAAATACACAGCATTTCATTTGTTGAGTTATAATTTGTGGCTATTCTAAATTGTGGAGTGTTCAAAGGCAAGTTATTCTGTGTAAAAAAGATTAAGAAACTTGATTATTCAAGTGCACTGTGTCATGAATACTATTGATCTCTTCTCCCCCCTACAGAGAGTGGATAACTATCCTCTATAAAACCTCTGTTTATAACAATTACATCTTAATAATACTGTGTGTAATTTGCTGCTTTTGATTAATATATGCTGCTCTTTTCTATCCAACAGCATATGTGCCATTATTTGCAAGATGAACTGATCATATTTTTTTAGTATTACTTATTCATCATAGTAAGCATCATCTTGAATTTAATTTCTATATATTGATCACAAATTGTTTTTCTCATTCAGTTCCCAAACTATCTACACTTTTCCAGCGCTTAAATTGACCTTATACTCTGGATATTTTAACTACCAGTAACATGATAATCACTAGGAAGTATACACAGCTGAAAGAAAAAAAGTAAACAAAAAACTAATGATCTTTAGGCATCAAAGTAAATTTCTTGTATAAGGTCACACCTTCTTTTCTGATCTTTATGGTGCCTGATCTATGGAGATAAAATGGAGACTCACTCTATTGGATGCTCCAAACACTGTTGGAGAGATAATGTTTAGGTTCCTCCTATCCTTATGTTCGTAATATCTTAGTGCCAAGCAGTTACCAACACATTTAAAAATCACTTTAACTGAATCCAAGTTAAATACATAATCCCCCTCTTTCATTTTTTTTTTCTTCTTTTCACTCTACTACTTTTAAATGTGTTCACAAGAGAAACTTGGTCTATTTAGCGAAGATTAAACCAGAACATTCCTTTTCCTCCTCTCAGAACCGGATATAGTTGCCATGCTCTTGCAGGAAAGATGGCAGAAGCATTCGTAATCTCTTTCTTGCTTTACATCCCAGACAGTACCTTTGGAGAGAACCTCTGTTTTATCACTTTCATCAAAAATCATTACCTTTTGGTGAAAAGCCACACTCCTTTAGCCATGTTCCCCCATCAAATCTCTCAATGCATCCAGGTAGAATCAGCCTTTCTCCTGGAAAATTACTATACCTGGTACTTACACAGAAAATCAACTGGCTCTGCTTTTTGAGTAAAACAAGAACTTTTCTGCTTCTTTAGATATGTCTGTTTTTTATACCCTGTGCTTGGCTGACCATTTAACAGCGTTTTACTCAGTCAGAGAGAAAAGCCATCTCCTCTCTTCCGTTGGTGAACCACTGATATAATTTTTGTGATATACAATCAATAAACACTACTAATTCTGTATCTTTTTTTCTTCTATATTAAAAAATATAACTGACAAACATTTCAATGTTATACAGATATGTAGCTCATTACTGTTATTAAGATAAAATATGGTAGTAATTAGTCATTCTTGGGTGACTGATCATCAATATCTTTTTCTAAGCCACATTTACCTGTACAATAACAAGCAGACCTAGCTCCTTTGCCTTCATTCATGCATGCTGCTACTGTCACTTTGAGGTTTTTTGTGAATTATGCTGATTACTGACTCCTACAGAAGCCTACTTTCAATTTTTATTTTTTTTACACAAGTCCTTCAGTATTTCGCTGCATGAAATCTTAAAATGAGATGTCAAAATAGTTTTTTCATTTCCATATTACCAAGCAGAAAAGATCATAGCAACACAGAAGTGCGTGCTGGTTTGGGTTGGGGTGGAGTTATTTTTCTCCAGAGTAGCTAGTATGGGACTTCATCTTGGATTTGTGATGGAAAAGCGTTGATAACACAAAGATGTTTTTTTGCTGCTGACCAGTGCTTACACAGAATCAAGGCCTTTTTTGCTTCTCACACCAGCCCATCAGCGAATAGTCTATGGGTGCACAGGGAGTTTGGAACAGACACAGTCAGGACAGCTGACCCTAACTGACCAAAGGGATATTCCATATCATATGGCATCACACTCAGCAATAAACAAGAGGGAAGGTTGGCCATGGGACCTGAATGGGCTCGGGGACTGGGTGGGCATTGGTTGGTTTGTGGTGAGCAACTGTTCATTGCATCACTTTTCTTTCCTGGGTTTTATTTCACTATCTTTATTTTTTTCTTTTTCATTAAACAATAATAACAATAACAATAATAATAATAGTTGGTGCTATTATATTTCAATTATTGAATTTTTCTAGTCTAAACCCACAAATTTTCTTTCTTTTACCCTTCAAATTCTCTTCTCCTCATCCTGCAGTGGGGAGTGTGAGTGAGAAGCTGTGTGTTGCTTAGTTGCTGTCTGGGGGTCAACTAACACAGTAATTTTTTCAGAATAAGAAGGTAGTGAGTAAAATCCTACATTTTGAGCATTACTTTCCTCTCTGCTTTGCGTCGGCCTTTCAAAGGAGTCAGATTTTTCATAAAATATAACTAGCTAGTTTGTGTTTGGGTTTTCTTTTCCTAATTAGGAGTCATCTAGCTACACACTTTCCATTACCAATAGAAGACATAGCCCAACAAATCAACAACATCTTTTCTCATATTGTTCATGCTGTCCTAGAATGTGTTTATTTCACTTTTATTGGTAACCTGTCATTTTGCTAATTCAGTATATGACAGTACAGGACAGCAGCTGAAAACTGTAACACTCTTGGTACTTGTGGATTGCTGGATTGTTTTTTACACCCCTGTAATTTCTGCTTGTGAATGGGATAAAAAAACCCCTGTGTTTTTATAAAGAAAAACATGTCTTTTATAAGATCTCATTACAGAGTGATTGTTCCATACCATGAATGAAATGGAAAAGGTTTCCAGGAACTTGGCAAGGAATGTTCTTTACAAATTTAAGATACCCACTGTTCTTTTGGAAGCAAGGAATGTTACAATTGCTGAGTAAGAGGTATTATTTGATTTATTAACCTCTACTTTAGACTTTGTAATCTGTAGCTTGTACTGTCACCCTATGCAATGGGCTTTTACAGCTCATTCTATTTCCTTGTGCAGCTAAGGTTCATATAAATAGGTCAAACCTTTTTCTTCTAAGTCAAGTAACCTCCATGAACTGTTACAAAGATATGTTTTTCTGCAGTGACGCAGAGTACCAAGTCTGCTGTCTTTGTTTAAAATCCTAGTTTGTAGTAACAGGGACATATGGGGTAACTCTGAAAGGGAATGTATATAAATACCAAGGCTCTAATGACTCAACTACAGCCTGCAGTGTCTCATGCTCGGTTCCTGCAGGACTGCACTGCATTGAATGACAGGTCCGTAATCAAATTCCTGTCTTTCCTCCCTGAACATCTAAAATGTTGTAAAATGTCTTTATGATTTGTGCAACATCTCACACTCTGAAAGATCTTTTCACCAAGCTACTAGTGGAAAGATCAATAACAATCAATTTCAGCAATCTTTAATATCCTTTTATAAAATTGTATATTTTTATACATTCCCATGGATCATGGCTGAAATACCTTTCTCATTTTGAAAATATTTCTTTTCAGCTTTTGTTCATATTTTATTTACCAAAGAAGAGTCTTCTCTTTGTTGTTATTATTGCAAAATACCAGGCAAATTATGTGTACGAGTATCCTACTTGGAAAAATCAGCAGACAACCTGAATGTTTGCTTCATATAAAAATATTGTTTAATAGAAACTCCAGTTTCTAAAAATCCTGAAAGTTACATTCTAGAGTCAAAAATAAGATCAAAAAATGGGGATCTTCCCTGTACTTACCAAACCATGGATGTGTTGTACTCATATATTGCTAAAGTATGTATTCCAGAGATGGATATAAATATCTTTAGATATCTTTGGACACTTGTTCTATTTACTATTTTCCTTATTACTTTTTCCTCTATTTTCCCTAGTTACTATTCCCCTGTTTATTACTTTTCCTATTTTTGCTTTTTGTGTTGCTTATAGTCTAAACGGTTAGCTCTTCCCAGTGCTGGTCATCCTCCTTCATTTGTTTCTTCCCCTCAGATTAAGTGTCCAGTATTTTTTCTTTTGTATCACTTATCCATAGAAGTGTTCAAGGTCAGGCTCTGAGTAACCTGTTCTAGTGAAAGGTGGCCCTGCCCATTGTAGGGGGGTTGGAACTAGATGATTTTTAAGGTCCCTTCTAACCCAAGCCATTCCAATTCAATGATATCAAAAAAATTTTCTTTCCCAGAAGGTATCCTAGATGCCAAAAGCAATCCAAGAACTAATCTGAGAGTATATTTCGTTTTATTAGAAGCATTAAAAAAGTATGTCTGCTAGAATTTCTTCTTTCTTATCAGGAGGAAGTCTTATTCACATTTCTTTAATTATTTGTCTTTCTAGATATGAAAAGAATTCCATCATAATTTTGTTTTGGAGGCACAAGTGTTTTGGTGGTTGGTTTTGTTTGTTGGGGCATATACTTAAAATACATCATCTACTCATTATTAAAAAAAAAATTAAGTATGGAATTTCAATTTTCCTGAGGAAAAGGAGAACCTCCTAGTTATATGAACCATGGATAAGGTTGGAGTCTTTCTTTGACTGTGAACTCTGAAGTACTTCACATCTCCTAAAATGTAATAAAAACAGTCTCTTGACGATTTCAGGTCTTTTACCAAGACTTTATTACAAGCTGTCACACTTTTTCCCCTTTATTAACCTACACATGCAGTTCAAATACTGTAATAATATGGGTAAAATTGGCACTACGTATGATGAATTTTACGTTATTACTCCCTTGTCACCTGCTTGGTAACTATTTCACTGTTTCTAATGTAGAAGTGCCCAGCCTGAAATTAATAAGTGCTTTCCCTATGCAGATAATATTCATCAGTTGCAGCTCTTCAAAACTTTTATCTTGTCAAAGTATTACCCTTTTTCCAGGCTCTAAACATCATAACCTTTACAAAGCAACAGACTATTACAGTGCTTACTTTGTTTTCCAGATAGGCTTGCATTTATTCATGCCTGTAGACTAAATGCCAGGGATTTTATTATTCCCAGCACTGAACTGTGTGCATACTTCTTCCGCACATATCTTGTCTGGGCTTGTTGGTTGCGATTGGAATTCTATTTGGTGGTTTCCTAGCCATAATTTTCACCTTTTAAAAATAACGTGACAAATCTCATAGCCAAGTGCATATAACCAGATTATGTGCTAAATAGCCTGTAGGAACAAACAAGGAACAAGTGACAGGAATGTTCTGAAATCCAAGCAAAGCACTCTGGCATGTGTATTTAATAAGTTTAGATAGTGTCTCAAAGTGCTTGGCTTATTCTTTTGCATCTCTTCCATACACTTATGGATTCATTTAAATTGGCGTTAATCCATCTCAGTTCCTTGGGCTTTCAAGTCATATATCTTAGAAAAGAACTAAAAATGCCATTTTTCAAGTTCTACAGTAGATCTGGTCACATCAGACTGACTGAAGGACACTTAAAAGCAAATTCAGGTAAGAGTGTTTTTCTACCACAGAAAAGCTCAGGCCATTAGTGTTTTCCCTTTAGTGTTTTGAGATGCAATAATAACGAAAATTCAAATAATTGATCATAAGTAGTTTCTACTTTTCATTCTATTTTAAATTTCTAGTTAAAGCTATCAGTCATACGCAAATGGAGCAGAACATAGATTTCCACGTGTTTGTTTTCTATCTCATTTCTTTTGGGTAAGAATCTACTTTGTGGGTTTTGAGTAGTAAGTATCATAACGTGGCATCTCTTTCAAATACTATTCTTTCAGTTACGAACAAAATATCATACATATTGAAAAGCGACTTAGTTTTGTATCAGTCCATAAAGTTAAAGATCAGAAATCAGATGATTTATGACTAGTTAGACTATGCCTGAAAATTTTTTGAATGCATGTTGATAGGAAGGTGACATAAAAAGAAGCACCTCTGGATTTAATTACACATAGATTTAATAAGAAGGTTTAAATTTCAATTTGAGGTGTATGATTTCTTTGATATACACTACTGAATTATATAATAATGAGCTGGATTATTATTTCAGCCTTTTTTTTTTCATGTCTTCTGATGTTTTCTTCACCATTCATGTTAGATTCAGCTGCAAAATTCCTCATACATAGACCTTTTATATAGCTCAGGAAGCCACATAGCTTCTTATGCTAATATTCAAAGAAATAATTCTTGATCTTTTACTTGACCAGGAAACCAATTTCATAAGACAAAAAAATGAGGTTGACCTGCCCTTCACATGGTAGATATACAGATGATGTATTTGCTTATGTGACTAGATGCACAAAACTTGTAAAATATGACATGATGTAATGCAGTGGCATTGCAGAAACAATTCCAAATGTACTACATGACAGACATGCTGCTGCCATATTAGAGGTAAGAGGCAAAAGAAGATACAGGAGGAAAGGTCATAAGGAGCAGACTACCATGACAATGAAGTCAACACTGCTCATGTCTAAGGGGCCACTAAGTGAAGAGAGACACAGACTAGACTTGTTGGACATATCTGTCGGTACAGGGGTATTATTGTTTTGATTTATAGCCTTAATAAATATATAGGTCTTCCTATTATATACATTAATGTAGAGAAACACTAACAAGGAGGTGAGGTAAGCATAAAGCACACCACCTCAGAATCCATTGGTTGAAAAAAAATAAATGCTATGTTATGACTTATATTTTGTAGAGTATGTAAGTGGTAAGGACATTAAAATATACATGTGAATGAGAGTGTTAATGTCAGAAGCTGCTAGGAAGTTGTCTGTATGTTTTTCCAGAGATTTTTAACTAGATTTTGAAGGTCAAACAACTGCCAAGAAAAAGAACTGGGGCTGTAGGCTGTAGATTCTAAACTGTGCCCCCACAAAGAGATAGCTTTGCCAACAACTGGTATACAACAGCAGCTCGGTTCTCACTATTACCTCTCATGCTCAAAAAAGAATACAAGATTTGTTCTAACAAATAATCTCTTTAGACAGTAATATTAAACAAAAGTATATATGCATGTACAGCATGGTTGTCCTATTAAGGCAATAAAGATAAAACTCTAGCAGTCCACTTCTGATACCGAGTCACGGTAGGTAGCTAATTTCTAGTTAATTAGACATGCAGCAACTGGCTAATGCAGTGTGTAAAATTCTTATCCTCTTTGAACTGCACATCTCCATAAGACCTGAATTTCCCTCCAAAGTGAATACAACAAAAAGGAGATATTGAAAAGGAATGAGAAGAACAGAAACAGAGTTTATGAAATTACAACTAAAAATGAGCAGTACTTCATTTAGACACCATTACATTACAGTGTTCTTAATCAGTCTGCACAGTCCTATGCATCTCCAACCTTCTACACTTTGGGCTCTGACTGTGTGATGGAAACTGAGCTCAGATTAAAAAAAATATATGAGAATTATTTTAACATTTATTTTATTTTTTTCTGAATCTTTGCTTATATTACAAGATTTCATAAAAGGACCAGTGAAATGAAAATTACCACCTTCCAGGATTTTTTGCTTACTCAGCTGTAATTTCCAGAATCATGTTGTATTTCACTTTTCTCAGAAAGGAGTGCTACTGACTTCTGATGTTCCCTCAATACTCTCTCTTTGTTAATAAATGAAATATAAAATATATAACCATATAAAATAGCCAAACTATGAGACTGAATATTTTAATGACTGAGAAGGGAATCACAGTTTGCATACAATTTGTTTCATCTCTTCCACAAGAAGTTTCAAAAATTTACTTTCAGCTCTTGAAATATAGTAAGTTTCCATTAACCTCACTGCATTTTGGAGGGCCAGACGGTAAAGGGCATATTTAGAACACTTCAAAGAACACTGGACTTGCCCCACTGTAATTGCTCTTCCTTTTGATGATTGTGTATACATTTAATGTGTATACATTTAATATATATACATATATGCTATATGTATCATTACATTATTTAAATAGTTTGAGAATAATGAAAACCAAATGCACCTAACATATGTAGACTAATGGTTAGCTTCATTCAGGTGAGACCTCTAACTTCAAAAGAGGTAGAGAAAATGTCCTGCTACAGTTGAATTGTTGACAGCAGTGGCTTTAATTAGGCTTCACTTCAGTTCATGTCATCGCTACTGCTCTTTCTCTCAGAAGTACTATAGAGAACTGTCTAACCAGTCTTAAAACCTAAAGTCAACTGTCATTCATTTGTCCCAGAGCCATGGATCTCTGGATTGTATCTGACACATATTTCTGTATCGAAATTGTCATTATTGATAAGGAAAGTGCTGATAGCTCTTTTTTCATAAGAAAATGCTTCCCTGCTGGAACACCCACTCTTCAACATATCATAGAAGAAACTTCTGCGAAAGAGCAAAGAATCTTTATCAGAGACAGAAACACACAAAATAGGTCATGCAGCACTAACAAACAAAGCAAAATGGAAATTAAGGATTCAAATTAGTCCCGTTAGCATCAATAAAATTGTTTAAACTCATCAGACTGCATACTCCCCTTCTAATGGTACATATTACAACAGTCTCGTCCCAAAAAAGTGAAATGTAAAAGCATTTTGATATGTTTTCTGATTTTTTTTCTGCTCTATGGTGTTAATTTTTTACAACTGATTTTCTTTGTATATTTTTTTGTCGAACAAATCTCAATCCCCTCTGTAATTATATGTTTCATAACTATTACTAACTTTATATTTTCATGATATTTTAACTCTGCAGTTTAATTTCACTGTCTACATTGAAATAGTCCAACATTATGCAGCAATGCTCAGGAAACTGAGCCAGCCTCAGATTTGGCACAGTGAGGTGCACTGGAGGAACAGGGTGCTGCTCTAAAAGCATAGGTCTGACACAGTTTTGCTCCTATAAGAAACAAGTCAGACCCATGTGACAGCAGTAGCAGCAGCAGATCATCAGGGCACAGCAGATCTGCAGAGTGAGGGCTTTCAGGGAGCATGAGGTTTCCTCATGCTTTCAAACTCACAGGGACTTTGCCCTTGGGAACATCCTGTGGATATGTGGATACGGTCACCCTCCTATTCAAATCTCATAGGCCTTTGTTTCTTTGTTTGATAGGTTTCTTTGTTGTGGTTTTCACTTTTTTAGCATTTTAATACATTTTAACTTTAGAAATGCACAGGTACGTTCTTGAGTCTATCATGAGCATAGCTAACAGATCTGCTGCTCATCTCAGAGCCAATCATAAATTACATTCTACAAATACTATGAAATCTGCCTGTCTTGCAAAAGTCACCAGGGTAGTCAGAGTTAAAAAAACCAGAAAACAAAGAAACAAAAGTTTTATGCAGCAATATTTAATTCTAGGGTATTTAAAGGAAGGTTATTGTATTTTACATCCACATAAATTAGGAAAGATATAGCAAAATAAGAAAGCAAAATTAAGCCTCACATACAAATAAGGGACTGAGGTATGGGGAATTATATTATGAAATTCAAAAAAAAAGTGGGAGAAAGAGGGGGAGAAATAATGAAAGAAGAGAGGACAAGAAGTAAGAAAGCTCTCCCTCAGAAGCAACTGTGTTTGAAGCTCCCAGCAGAATGGGAAATGCCATTTTGTCTCATGATTGGGAAAACAAGATCTACAAAGCACACTGCCCTGACTACGAGACTGGTCTTGGATCAGGATTTGTGACAAGACAGGGTTTTTGTGGCTTCCATTCCAAAGGGTTGCATTCCACTTACCAATGAAAGCACTCACTTCAGGCAAATTCCAGCTACCCAGCTATCCCTTTCAACTAAGGCCTGCAGCAAGACTTTTAGAGAATTTCATGTATTTCTTGTCCTTCAAAAAAGCCCCATGAAATCTTCATCAAAATCACTGGACTTCCACTGCTTCCAACCCAAAATTATTTTGCAATAATGTGTGGCATTATATGAGAAATTGTTGTTTAAACACGTTTCAAAATGGCTTTTTGTAGTCTCTTTGCTAACTCATGCTTCTTCTTCCCAAGACCCCCCACAGCAAGTGTTATCTCTGTCTCAGGAATGTCCTTAGAAGATATCAAGAAGTCTTCTCATTAGACTTTTTTAACCCCTTCCTATTGGTTGTTAACCTCTTCCTGTAATTGGTGTTCCTGTAAGCCCCTTGAGACTTGTAATTGGTTACCCCTGTGAATCCTCCTAAACCTATATATGTAACCAACTCATCAATAAACGCGCTCTTGCCTCCTCTCCACGTCCTGTGTGCTGTCTCTGTGGCTGCCATGGGACCACGTGGTGGGGGGGAGGGGGAAGCACCTCTCCCCTCCAGCGTCTGGGGCTGAAGAAACCCCAGGTGCTGGAGTTCCCCCTCTCTATCCACATTCAACCATCAGAAATGGCACCCCAGATGGGAGAACCAGAATAATGCAACCTGCTTTAATTTACTTTTCTTTTTAAATATCTGGTCTTCATCCCTGCCTGATATATGTAAGACCTCAACTCACTGTACCACTAGGACACTCACGATTCCTAACAGAGAAAAAAAAAATTAGCTTAGCCTAGAAAGAATCTTTAAAAAAGATTCCTTCAAGCATCATGTGGTGGCTCTTCACCCTTCCCCCCTCCTCCTTCTTGGGCTGCACTATCATCTCAGACATGCTCGTTAGGTGTCAGCCTTGATGAACAGCACCTGGGCTTGTCAGAAACACTGTCTGCTCCCAGGAACTAGTGCTGTCTAATGAGCTCCTGGTTTTTAACTAACAGCCTTAGAAACATATTTTTCTTGCCTGAGTAACAACCCAAGGGGAACAATGTTTTTATTATTGAACTTTCATAGAAAGTTACTGATCCAAATTGTGGCCAGAACATAAAATTACTATGACTAAAGCCAAGTCCCTTGCGACCCTATAAACAGTGATCCTAAGTGAGACTCTTTGAGCTCTACTGGACTGCAGTGGGCTGAGAGATTGCAACCAGCAATCTCTCTGTGAGGGGGACACCTCCCAGGGCCAGAGAACTCTCAAATTGCTATACTTGGAGGACTGACACAGCTGTATCCTCAAGGCTCAACCCTTTGCCCGTTGAGAAGATGCAAAGGCATCCGACATGAGTACTTCACGGAACTTGAGGGGAATTTTTCACAGGTACATAATCCTTTTGTTCTGTGTGTATGCAAGTGTAAATATGCCATAGAAAATGTACTATGAATGTTGCACTCTTAGATTCTAAAACACATTAGATTCCTAAGTAAGTCAGGCCCATAAGTGAGTTACTGCTGTGTTTATAGTAAATTGTTTAGAATTTTTTTTAATTGATTAAATTAAGCTACTGATTAAGTGTTGTTAAGTTTAAGTGCTGTTAGGCCTGAACATTTCTCTTTTTCTCTCTCTTTTTCTGACTGTGGAAAATTCCCATGTAAGTAGAAATTTTCAGGCACCAACTGCTGCATTTTTCTGATCACCATCTAAGTAAAATTACATCTAGAATTTAGCTGTTTGAACCACAGAGTCAATTATAAATTGAGTTTAAGTTAAGAAATCACCCATCATGCTATTGTGAAGGTTCTGTATTATCTCTTTCAAAAATTCATGTGCATTATAACCTAATATAACTTTGAACTTTGTCTGAAGAATTCACATTTCCTTTAAAACTTAATATAACATTCTGGTACACAAAAGTTGTCTTGTCCACCTTTTTCAAATGGCAGACTAAAGAATAAAATCATTAAGTACCTGATTTATAAATACTGAAGTACCAAAATGTAGGTAGTCTAAACTGTATTACTTAAAAAGAAACATGGTAGGACTTTTTGGACCGAGGAAAAGAAAAATATATCATCTCCTAGACTGTGTGCCAATCACAAGCTGAATTATTCTGTTCAGTGCTATTTTTTGTGGGTTTTTTTAATATATAAAGAACTAAAGGAATAATGTTGAATGAAAAATAACCTTACCATTTAAAAAGCTCATCCTATTGCCATCACTGAAGCAGCAGGAAATTCAGCTGCTAATGAACACCTCTAACCTGAACCACATTTTTTGAAAAAAATTGCTTTGCCTGAGTAAGAACAACTGAGAGGAAAAAGCAGGCTTTCAGTATAAGAAAAATGTCATCTTCAGAAATATTATAACCAAATGATCTAATTCCACAAAAGAAGTTTGTATGAACATATTTTTTGTATTATTTTTAAGAAGACTGAAGCTTGTCTTCTATATGGTCAGAAGGAATCTATGGATCAGATTGCAGAATGGTAATTAAAGCGTTAGTGTAAGATTAGGAAATTATAAAATTTCCATTGAATCTAAAGCAGTACATATGATATATTACAGTGAAAAAATAGTTTAAAAAAAAATCCAAACCCCCTCTCTCCTGCCTTTTTAATGGCTTACACTCATTTAAAAGTATAAACAATTATTAGGCCTGTCACAAGTCTTCATATTGATGTATATATCCATTTTCATTTTAACAAATTCAACCATAAATATATTCTTGAATTTTTTATTTTCTTCAATGACATCTCACAACTCATCTTGTTAGCAGCATGTTCTTCCTGTACCAGGACAAATACTCAAATGAGCCAGCATTTAACAGAAATAGAAACCTTATGTTCAATCTCAAAAAAAAAATCAATTTACAATCTCCCACATAACCCTCTCTCATTCTGTTTTTCTTTGTCCTTGTTTTCTCCTTATTAAAGGAAAATTGCAAAAGCTAAATTTTTGCTACTGATTTACTTTGGTCAATTAATGAAACATGCATATTTGTTTTAAGAGATAAGATTAAATGAAATCGTTTTAATAAATTATATTAACAGTTGGATAGGAATTTATTTCTCTAGAATCTACAGCATGTTCACAGCTTTGTCTGACTTAAATTCCCGGAAGAAGACAAGTTTCCACATCATATAGACAAATATTTGAGAGTAGAATTAGAATATGAGAAAAAGACTATATAATCAAAAGGAAAAATAAAACATTATGCCTATTTTCATTTGGCCTGGATGGGTTTTTTGTTGGTTTGTGTTTTTTCTCAGCTTCAGAAAAGAACTTATGTTTACAGTCTAACTTAGCTTTAATTCTCTTCCTGCCTGTAATTACCAGACAAAATCAGCCCTACCATACCCTTTCTGTAATCATAAATGAAAATCTGCAGAGGCTGGCTACAGGCAGCCTTCAGGAATACAATAGCAGAGAGCTGGAACTATGTAAAACCAGACCTGAAGAGAGGGAAGATGCCAACAGCCCACCAGCCCAGCAAGCAGGTTTAATCAGATGAAATGCTCCTGAGATGTCCCTGGTGCAGGAGGTAGCACGTTCCATGGGGTGGGGTTCAGCAGCACAGAACACATCTCATTCACAAAGCAAATGGAAGTACTTCGTGCCTCATCTTCATCTTAAGTAATTAATCTTGGGTTTACTTGGTTGACCTTGCAAAACAAAACTGTCACTCCTTTTCTCTGTGTCATTCTCATTCTTGGTAAACCTGAATTACTTCAAAGATCTCTGCTCTAAGCTGCAACCAGCTCTGACACATTTGCAGGAAACATACAAAACCTGCAGTTTTACTTACTGTTTTTTAACAATTAAAGATAAATTCCCCCAAAATCCCATCAAAGTGATGGATTTTTTTTTTTTTTTTTTTGGTCTTTCCTCTGGCATCACTCATTCTAAAGTGCTATAGAAAAGTAACTGGTTTGGTTTTGGATCACACACTATCAAAGCAATTATTTACTAGGTTGCAAGTGCATATTATTCACTTCTTTCTGCATTAAGGCTTTAACCCCAATTTTTAAAGTGACTAAGATGGACAGTGACCTCCTCAAATGCCCATGAAGCACTGCACAGAATAAAACTCTGTTTCAAAGCCTCCATTTCCACTTCATACACATCATTACTTCTGTTAATTCATGGGAGTTGATGTCTTTGTAGACTAACAAAAGGCCAAAAAACCCAAAATTCTGTTCTTCACCTTAATTAGATCCCATATCTTTCAAAATTGTCTAGATGACTTGGATATATAACAAATTATATTGTTTCAAGTTACAAGTTGGGCTAAGTTAAAGTGAAGAAGTATCACTTCATTGTGCATCTTTCTGATCAGAAACTGATGAAAGGCCTCCTTCCCTCACTGGCAAGTTCAGAGTATGTTCCCCAAGTACAGTAACTGTCAAAGGATAAACCCTATCTGAAGGCATTTCTGAAGTAATTGAGACCTTGGCTGAATTTGCCTAGTGCCCAGCCTGAACTGCTACATAACTGTGGTATGTACTACAATACCAAGTTAAGGCCAAAAAACTAGCATGGAGAGGCTTGTCTCAAAGCTCTGGGCTACACCTGACCTGCTCTAATGATTAGGTATGCACAGAAAAGAAAGAAAGAAGCACAGATGAACTCATAACAAATTTGTGCCCAGGGAAGACAATTGGAGCAGGAAGTCAGGATGTAATAGTAACCCAGGTAACAATGGCTCTAGCTATGGAGAAAGTGAAAGAAATTGGCCTCGGGTGATGTCATCGATGAAAACATCGGTGGCTGATATGAATCAGCTATGTTGTTAGAAAACAACAAACAGTGATAACAATAGCCCCTCATGGAGAACACCTTTGCACAGTGGTCCTGTTCTACTTATAAATACCTTTTATATTATATGCCACTAAGCAGTATGGTTCTATCCCTGTGTCTACCTCACCCATGACAATTATTTTAAAATACTCAGTTTTGTAATCCTCCATCATATCCAGTGGCTTAGTTTTCCACTAGAATCCTAGGCTTAGGTAGTCAGTAATACAGACAGGGACCCTTCAAATTGTGCCCAGAAGAAAAGAGATGCTCGTGGTCATTTTTTGCAGTCTTCCATCAAGGAACAGCATAGGAGCTTTAAAAGAGCAGCCAAAGGTATATGCATTGCCAAAAATCGATGATTGGTATGTTTTAGTAATCATGAATCAATCAATTTTTACTTAGAATTTCTTACGATTAAAAAAATCTGGACCAGCCTCTCTCCATGGTGATTGTTAAAAGCCCCTGTGCCCAGATAACAAACGCCCTAGAGGCATCAGTCCCTGTAATGTGCTCCACTTCTAAGTCCTTGTGTAGCTCAGGCTGTTAAGAATGCTAACAAAGCTCCTACTGTCTGATAACATGTACACAACACTATTTTTACAGTTTTATACAAATATTTAAAATGTTTTGACAGAATGTGTTCTGAGAACACTTAAGTGAATATGAAATGACTAGATGGGAGTTCTTCAGATAGCATCAGAGCTGATGTGCTATATGTAGCACAAGAACATGCTCAAATGCAGTAAATGGTATTTATAGTTTGTAAAATTATGAAGATGGCATTAAGAGACAATGTACATCAATGTTTCACTGTTTTAGGAGGATAAAACTTTGTACCATTAATGATTTGGGGTTTTTTCCTTATTTTTCTTTGAAAACACATGCATATAAATCTAAATTTGTTAGCAGACCCTATAAAAATGAGTAGGTAAAAAGTGCTGCTTGCCTCTCAACTTACAAGAAATAAGATATATTATTTTGCCTATTTACCACAGTAAGGTACAAGAAAAGGTACATTACTGACCTTACTATCCTTTGATCTTTCTCTAAATTAATGAAATACTAAACACTGAATGTTTTGTTATTGTTGCAGAAATAAACCAAACTGATACTGAACCATCATCCTCAGAGGTCTGCTCTCCCACCCATGTATGCACATACCCTCTATTAGCACTAATGAGAATTATCCATGCATATGGATGAGAGATCAGGCCCCTTAATTTGTTTAGATGAGACCAATTTTAATCAGTGTGAGCTAATGCGTAATTTTGCAGCATGCTCGTGTGGTTGGTGAGTCAACACCTTTGAGGGTTTCACTTCATATTCCAGGAGTGCCTGTGTAAGCTGAGAATTTTTTAAACAGAATAATGTCAGAATATTAGTTAGGAATATTATTCTCATGGTACTGGACCCTGGTGAGAAGAAGAGGATTCATAATGACATTGACTGACCTCACAAAAGTGAACCAGGACAGAGAGCGACTGTTGAATGCCAGAAACATGATTTTGCATTAAAAGTGCTTAAAGCCATTGCTTAGGTCTGTTGTAACAGATCATTGCTCTTGTTTATTAAACACAGGTCAGTAAACTTACCTTCCTGGTAAATCTTCAAAATTTGCATAACCTGTTAACTTCACAGCAACCTCATACTAAGCTCAGTAAACATGTTTATTCAAACAAAACAAGCATCAAGAAAAATTATTAAAATGCATTACACAAATAAAACTAAAACACACCATACAAGGTGAGACCTAAGACTTGCTCAGAGAAAAACTTATGATACTCTGACCCCCATTTGAAAATGAGTTTCAGTCTCAAAAACAAAAAGCCATTTTTATGTCAAATACACTGTCTTTCCCCTACTACATTTTTACTGGTAGTCATCTTCCTAACTCACTCACAGCAATCCCACTCCACAGAGATCAGGCTGTTTTTTGAGATGCATAACTGTGAAGACATTGCCTGTTTTCACAAATAAAAAGAACATACAGACAGATCCATATAGAAGCTTTTTTTGTTTGTTTTTTTGTTTTCTGAGAGAAAATACAAGACACCTCCCAGAATTGAAGATATGTACCTTTAGGTAAAGGACAAAAATCTGCACCTGTAAAAATGTACCTGTAAAAGAGGTCTAGTGTAACCTTGTACTACGTCCCACAATTAGCCAGCCTGAAACAGAGAGTCAACTAAAAAGGTATAAAAAGTTCTAAAAACATCCCCATGTGCCATTTTTTTCTGCCTTATTCCCACTAAGATCAAAGAGCTGTTCCTACTAATTGGCATGAGGCCAGCAATATCTAACCAGTAACTGACACAGATACACATCATCAAGAGATGATGTTTTTAGTCCAATGAGTGATGGAAAAGTGAGCCAACCACTTGGAAAGCTGCATTATTTCATTTTAATACGTTGCATCACTCTCGGTGTCTCAGTGGAGAAGAGAGAGGGAAATGGTCTAAACACACATGCAGAAATACACTCTATGCTGTGTACAGCACATAAATTGCCAAACACTTGGAGATTTGCAATTTCATATTAAGTCTGATGAGAATTTATTAAAGGAATTGTGAGCATGTGGCAAAAGGCACATTATAAAGGCAGTTAACACATGGATTTCACAGGAGGGTGCATTTTCTTCTTACATATAAACATTTTTAAATAAGTACTTATTTATTTATTCCAAGCATATATCCACCAAAATCATAATAATGGTAGTGAGAAAGAGCAATACAGTATTGGGGTGCCTTTTTCAATATGCTAATGCGTAAATGTTTTTAAGGTAGACAACAAATTGCACCACTGATTTCTTCATGCGAAAATAGTTTTTGAAATTCAATACTGAGATTGACATTAAAACTTAAATGCAAGTACTAAGACAAATTCCTCTCAGATATCTGTTTAGACTAATTAATTTAAAAACATACTGTAGAGTATGTATAGAGAAAAGAAAACTAGATAGTGGAGTTAAGAATTTGTATCAGAGGTGGTACTTGGTAAATTATTAGCACATTATTTTTACTACAGATATTTTCCAGAATGTAAAAAAGTATTAAAATGTAAGATTGCTATAGGAGTTTTCTAAATGAATAATATTTTGTTGCTACCTAAATTTATGTAATATTTATAAGATAAGGACTTATTTACATGAGTCTAAGTGTCTGAGGGACAAGCAAGCTGTAGTGTGTAGTTACTAAAAAGAATCCATAGCTTATGTTAACTGGGATAAAGAACTCAAACTGTAAAATCTTAACAAACTGATCCCAGTTGTATATCATAATACATATTTGGGAAGTTATATAAACTCTACCTCAGACAATCCCCAAATATAATCTATGCACAAATAAATTAACATCATGGTCTCAAAGTAATCTCTAATATCATTTTCTTCTCTTCCCCAGGCCAATTTATGTTCCACATCAAATTTAGCAAATCTGCACAGCATTTAAACAACCTTCCCAAGCTAGAAGTGTAGTATCCAAGATATAAACTGCTGTATTTGAAATTAATCTTCAAATTGTATTTATTTATATAGTACCTCTGGCGTCAATGACAGAACTCTTATCATGTTTATTTCTCTGGACAATTAAAACATAATTCCAATAAACCATATCAAAATGAAAGGACTTTGGCCTGAAAAGTTCACTGCCAGCAACAACTCATAGATTAAATAACCTAATCTTTCTAGCACCTAAGTAATTCACAAGGTGAATTACTTTACCATCCTCATTTAGTTGAGTTACTGGAGGATTTAGCACTATTGAAAGGTAAAAACTAAGTTCCTATTCTGGTCTGCAGAAATAGAGGTAGAAAAAAACATCCAAGACAACTTTCATTGTTTGCTGGTCGATGTGTTATCACAGACATATTAAGCAGAAAATTCTACACAGAACTGTATATTTTCTTTCCAGTGTGCACCTGTATTACGTAGACTTGTTAAGAGAGAAAGATGTCACTAAATTTCCTTTCCCCGGCATTGTATATTTGCTATAGAATAAATGCAAAAGATGGTACTCTACTGTAGAGGGGGAAATTTGAATGGAGTACAATAACTATTGATGAAAAAAATAATAAAAAATTTAAAATTGGCACTTTCTAAAGAACTTGTTTTAGATTATCCTCTATTGCTTCAAATGAGGTATTCAAATGTATTTTCCTGTTTATATCTTTTGAAAGCTACCATCAAGGAGGTCTTCAACCGGTCATTAAATTATTGTTTTCTAAATATTTAAGAACATTTTTAGGATGCATCCACTTTTTTTTTTAATTCCTATTGTAACAACTACTTAAAAAATTTTATTACAAAAATACACATGGGTAATAATCTATGAATATTATTTATAGTTTCCTGTCCATCTGTTTTATTTACACTAGTCTCTACATGATTTACAGTCATGCCCATCCCCATTTAATTAAGCCATAATTGCATAAAAAATATTAAGGCAATAAAAGTAGCGCAATTGCTTGATGAAAATAAAAATAAATTGAATAAATTAAATTTTAACGAAGTGAAAAAAGTTCTTTTGGTTACAGTTCAACTGTGTATCTCAAAATAACAAGCAATCCAATGGCAGAAGCTCAATGAGAAAGAAATACTGAGAGGAAAACTCTCCACAGAGAACTGACATGGAGGCAAAACTAATTTTTTTAAATTCTGTGAAGAGACTTATTCCTCTTCCATCAATTTCTATAAATGCCTTAATCACTATAACTTAGATAGATCAACTAAATGTACATGGAAAGAATTGACTGAGCAGCTCTCATGCAGTTCCTATACTTGATTCAAAGGACACATCCCACACATCTAGCTTGCTTGCTTGCTTGCTTGCTTGCTTTCTCTCTCTCTTTCTCTCTTTCTCTCTTCCTTCCTTCCTTCCTTGAAAAACTAATTTAAAATTAAGGTAAGGACTTTGCCTTTAGGAAGCCTTTAGGAAGCACCTCTACAAAAATCAATGTCTAATGAAGTTTAAAGTAGGGCATGAGGGCCTGGGAAAGACTCAAGGGTCACAGAGATGCTATCACATGGCAAAGAACAATAGCACTTGCCAAAGCTAATGGGAAAAAAAGAGGTTAAACTCTTCTGTGTCCTGGATGCTTTACAGCGATTTCCAGAAATCTATTACTGAGTAACTAATATGCCTCTCAAAAATAATAGACATGAACTCATGTACCCAATGTACAGCTCACTCAGCCTAGGTGTACACTTGGGTTGATACATTTAGAATGGTCTTGAGTATATTGAGTTAAATTCAGTCAGACTGGTAAAAAATAACTGTCTGAATTGTTAGCCAAAATTTTGTGTGAAATTCTTCATATTCGTTGTCCATTTTCTAAGTGCTCTTTTCCATAGCAAATAATGTAAAAGATCAGAAACAAGAACGATCTCTGATTTTACATCTTTGTCCATTTTTGTCTTGAATGTTACAGATATTTTACACAGGTTAACTTTATGATAACTCTAGAGAGGAAAAAGATGAAAACAGTAAATAAAAAAGCACTGATGCTAAGAAATATATAGCACTTAGAGTTATGAAACAGACTTTAGAGAAGGTGCAGCTGCTCATCACCTATTGGAGTCATGCTGCGATCGCACAAGACAGAAAATGAAATCTGTTTAGACCTTTTTCTGTCAGCAGAGAACATGCTCTTTTGAGAGTAGCTTTGAATCAAAATATTGAACTCAAAAACTATCCAGTTCCATATCCTCCTCTACTTTTTACTAGCAAATTATTTATGTGTGGCTTTAAATTAAGTGTCTCGGTAGACTTATGTGCTCATTACCACTAGTCACATTCTAAAACAGGTTTGGAAACTTTTTTTAAGTAAACAACCTAACTATCTTACATCCACAAGCAGAAGCAGTTATGAGCAATCATACTCCTATTAAGCATGAAAATAAACCCAGGATTTTTAGATATGAAAAATCCTGTGGCAATTTCAGTTAAGGCATGATGAATAAAATAAAGAAATAAAACAATTCCTGATGCAAAAAAACCTTTCAAAATTTACATTAGAACACAGTTCCAACTTTTAGTGAACTCAGTTCTATTGCATCACTGTCTTCTAATCTGTACACCACTCAATCTTCTTAAGTACTTTTGCTATTCAAACGCAGTTAAGCACAAAAACGATCATATTAACAAAAAGATTTATTGATATTAGATGAAAATAAAAAATCAGAATCTTCCATCACAACATAATAAAACTTGATTGTGAACAGCAACAAAAGGAGGGCTAAGGAGAATCTCTGTTGTTTATTGGATGAAGGCGGGGATGTAGTGAGAAAGGATGAGGAGAAGGTTGAGGTACTTAATAGTACTTCTTTGCCTCAGTCTTTAACAGTAAGACCAGTTATCCTCAGGGTGCCCAGAAGACTGATCTTGAAGACAGGAACAGGGAACAGAATGAAGCCTTCATAATCCAATGGGAAATGGTCAGTGACCTGCTACACCACTTAGACACACAGGTCTATGGGGTCAGGTGGAATCCACCCAAGGGTACTCAGGGAGCTGGCAGAAATGCTCACCAACCCTCTTTCCATCATTTACCATCAATCTTGGCTAACTCTGGAGGTCCCAGTAGACTGGAGATTAGCCACTGTGATGACCATCTATTAGAAGGGTCAGAAGAAGGATCCAGGGAACTACAGGCCTGTCAGTCTGACCTCAGTGCCTGGAAAGGTTATGGAGCAGATCATCTTGGGCATCATTACGTGGCAGATGTAGAACAACCAGATGTTCAGTCCCAGACAGCGTAGGTGTAGGAAAAACAGGTGCTGCTTAACCGACTTGCCTCCTTCAATGGCAATGCAACCCACTTACTGGATGAGGGAAAGGCATAGCATGCTAGGGACTTTAGTAAATCCTTTGAGACTGTTTCCCATATCATTCTCCTAGAGAAACTTGCTGCTCAGGATTTCAACAGGTCCACTGATTGCTAGGTAGAAAACCACATGGATGGCTGAAAAAGACCTGGGGGTCCTGGTCGACAGCTGGCTGAATATGAGCCAGCAGTGTGCCCAGGTGGCCAAGAATGCCAATGGTATCCTGGCCCGTATCCGAAATAGTGTGGTCAGCAGGACCAGGGCAGTGATTCTCCCTCTGTACGCAGCAGTGGTGAGGTTGCACCTCAAGTACTGTGTCCAGTTCTGGACCCCTCACTATAAGATACTGAGGTGCTGGAGTGTGTCCACAAAATGGCAATGAAGATGGGGAATGGTTTGAAGCACAGGTTTGATGAGGAGCAGCTGAGGGAACTGCAGTTGTTTAACCTGGAGAAAAGAAGGCTCAGTGGGGACCTTATCCCTCTTTATAACTTTAAAGGAAGTTGTAGTGAGATGAGTTTCGGTCTTTTCTCCCAGATGACAAGTGACAGGACAACAGGAAATGGCCTCAGGTTGCCTCAGAGAAGAGTTTGTTTGGCTATTAGCAAAAATTTCTTCAGGGTTTTTCAAGCACTGAAACAGGCTGCTCAGGGAAGTTGTAGAGTCACCATCCCTGGAGGTATTTAAAAGGCATATAGACATGGGCCATGGTTTGGTGGTGGACTTGACAGTGTTAGGTTTACAGTTGAACTCGAAGACTTGAAAGGTCTTTTCCGACCTAAATGATTCTCTGATTCTATCATTTCCACTGTCTTCAGTTCTTTATGCCTACCAGATGATGGAGAGCAGCAGAGCTTTGCTACTTATTTTCACCAGTTTTGGAAAAAAATCTCATTAGTACTCTCAAATCTCACCATGATAGTTTAATGTTTTTTAAAGCCTGAAATGCAAATTAAATGCAAAATGAAACTCAGAGGATATACGTCAGGTAAACTGAAATGAAATAATTGTTGGTCTTGTTTTAAGAATGCTTTCATTCAATATTTTGTCTGCTTGATTATGTTTTGTCCCTTGAAACATGTCTTTGTTTGGACACAATACCTCTGACAATCATAATTTTAAAATTATGTTACAGAGCTGATGATTTGCAAGCTATCCATAGATATTCAAATGTTCACAAAACCAACTGTAATAGAAGCAATCTTTCTGTTGGTTAGATGTGTTGACTTATTTCAGAAAGCCCTGTATTTTGTGAATCTTCTGGCATGCATCAAAGAAAAAAAAAGAACTCTCATTTAGGGTACATATGCAAATGTTGTTCCTTTTCTTACTTGCTTATGTATTTTGTCTTACTTTGGAAAGACATGCATATGTACTTGTCTAGCTCTTCTACACAATGTACACTTCTACTCAAAAGAAAATCTTTCAAATTCAGTTATTGAGAAAGTGAAACAGAAAATTGTGCAACACTTGGCCAGCCTAGAAGTTTGAGTTCTACTCAGAGTTGGTCTCAGAGAACCTTGCCTGGACTCCAAGTGCTCAACGCTATCTTCAGGCAGAGGCAACAGTGCAGTCAATAGTTTTCATAACAGCACATCCCCTCTTGACATCTCCATTGTCCCACCTTTCCCATTTTGAGATACCTCTCATAGAAACTCCCCATTAAACTCTGGAAAGCTTTGAATTCCTGAATTCTAAATCCAAAAGGTAGTTGGAAGAAATGATATGGTACTTCTCATACAGGAAAAAAAACTTTTTCTTTCCTTTTTCATCTCTTTTTCAGATGAAGTATTCCAAAACTACATAGGCAATTGGTACTACGTGTATCAGAAAGACAGAGACCTAATTTTGTCTCTTAACTTTTTCCTTATGGAAACCTAGAATTCAGTTCCCATTTCTTCTTTTTCACTATGTATCTTTCACTGCATGCTGCTCTTGTGGTTAAGTGGTAATCATTTTCTGGCTATCTGTAAGACCAAGTTTGAGCAGTGACCATGGAAGTGACACAGTCATTTAATTAAAAATCTTACTCATCTCTTTCTCTCTAGTTCTCATCAAGAAGAAAGAACATCAGTCCTGACAGGAATTATTAGGAGGACAGGAAATTTCTGTTACATCAAATAAGGGAACTTCAAGATTAAAGGGTATGAAATTCAGAAAAGGACTTAAAGATGGGTAGTATAAAGACATATGGGTCGTACCTTGATTACTTCAATTTGTCTGTTATTGTGACTACTAATTTTCTTTATAGAATTTCATATAAAAATAGAGGAAGAAGAGTGTTAGCTTATTTGCCAATTTTATTAACACTGAATTTGTTTTTTTTTAATTAGGACAGGGGGAATCGTGAGCTGTAGTTACTGTTATGTTCAGTTTAGAATTCAAACATAATCCTTATGAGCATGGGCAAGTCAGAACCAGCAACAGAAATTCCCTATTATTTATTCTGAAGTTACAGTTACTTTAAGCAAATAGAAGGAGAAGCTAGAAACTGAAGAGATATTATGAATAATGAGGACTTGTATTAATAATAACACAGTGAAAGTTACGGCCAAATATTAACAGAAGCAGAACAGAAACCATTTGATTTTCAATATTAGTAAATTATTTATTCAAATTAATTACAAAAATGAATGCCTATAAGAACTGTGGAATAAACATATTTGTGTGCAGTATGTTATTTTTATACAGCTCCTTGAAAGAAGCTAAAAAGGTCTCTTGCAGTAACAGCTTCATATAATGAAATCAAATCAAGTTATTAAAATTGGTGCAGTTATAGCACTGCAGGTAGGAGGGAGAGTCTTCACTTCATGTATAGAAAGTTACAGAGTATAAAAAGAATGGTCATTGTCCTTCATACTATGTCCAGAACTTGATTTTTGTATAAGCTAAAATAGTGCCTGCTTCCTTGTGTCTTATGAAATATAATGTGTCTCAGAGAGAATAAGCATTGTAATTTTCTTCTACTGCAAAACTGGATTGATGTTCTCTCATGTCTGACTTGCTTCTGTCCTGAAAGAGTCTGGAGAAAAAAATCTCAACTCAGTAAAGCAAAAGTCCAAAGAGAATCCTTGCTGGGGCATGGCGTAACAGGGTGACTGGTTTACATTTTCTTCATCCCAGCCTACTGGGTAAATCACCACCTGACTTCTACTACCTTTACTATTCGCCTTCTATAGTTCAATACAGGTTACATAAGAACTGCACGACTACTGAACTTTAGTGCAGGACACTATAAAATCAGTTCCTTCTTAGTGGTCACACATTTTAGAAGCTGAAGTAAATTGACATAAAATAGTCTACACCAATTAAAATAGCAGTATATTGCTCTGCCGTGGTTAGCATCATTTTGGTTTTGCCAGGAAAATTATATTTTACATTAAAAGCTTTATGCTGTCTTCAACATTCTATGCTTTCTGCATCAATGTGCAGTTGTCTCAAGGTTATTAGTAGAAAAATTCAACTACAGAGAAATACAAGAAGACAATTGCCATAAACAAAGAGAGCACATTATACATTTAAATTTTCAAGAATCCATAGCTGTGTTTTTATGACTGTTATTTCTTCACAGCAGTGATTGTGACATTGATGAACATAGCATGGAGTGAGATGCTGTCAAGATATTCTACAAAGAAAGATCCTCCTGTGTTCTTAAGATCTGGTTCTACTTTCTTTAGCTTTTGAAAGAGTATCAGATCTTCCTCCAGTACAACTGAAATCAATGACAGATGTTTCACTGCATCAAGATCTGATAATCTTTTTTACAGTATAATGTAAAATTAAATAGCTATTCTAAAATCAGCACATTTTATAAAACCTAATTTAAGGATTTGTCCCAGCGAATGTGTCACTGACCTCAGTGTGAACAACTTTTAGTGATGAGATATAAACAACAGCATGTCTACACACCTAGGTACATGACTTTTTATGGTTTTTTTCATTTATATGACAATAGCAATTCAACTTGAAGTAGCAGAAAATGCTAGTGTGATTCTACCAGACAGATACCGACATTATCTGTTTTTATGGAAACTTATAACATTCTGGAATGGTCTCACTGAAGTGACTTAATTCATTTGGTATGTTTGAGACATATTATATTTACTGAGAGAAGAGTTTACATGCTGCATGCAGTTTCAAAATGTACTTTCACACTGCAACTCCTAATGTAAACAAAGTAGTCTTTATAGAGAAAGTCCTGAAAGAAATGACAATTTGAATATAACAGAATAAAATTAGAAGGGAATAATTTGGTTTTGGAAGTGATTTAAAGAAATACCATCTTACTTAAATGAAGCTGTCAGATTGAATGCTCTGTCTACTCTATTTTACTTCATTTGATTTAGGTAAAAGTTAGTATTTTATTGCAAAGAAAAATGTAAAATACTTGAAACACATTGAACATACGAGTCTCATTTTGAGACAAGCTCTAACTTGGCACAATTGTTACCACAACTGTGGTATATATGTACATGTGTACATCACAGAAAATTGCACAAGTTGGGGAAGAGGTATTAGATAAAGAGTTATTGTAGCCTGGTTTACATGAGACTGAGGTTTTACCATTATTTTAGCATGTAGGTTGGAACAGCAGTAAAGGAAACACTATCTCCCTCTGTGATTAGAGGATCATAGGTTTGCTGCTTTCAGGCCCCTGGAGTTTCAAGAGAGTTGAGCTAGTCTTACAGGCACTCTACGGTCAGTCATCTACAAGATTATAGATTAGGCATTTTAAAATCTTGTTCTTATTACAGGCAAATGTCAAATCATCTCCAAAAAAATCATTGTTACTCACTTTCATCATGTTTCCTGCATTAGCAAATGATAGGATGGGAAATGAAGAAAAATTTATATTATTTCTAGTTCTTATCGCTATATTAGAGGTGTCTGCAAACCCAGTAAGCAAGAATCAGTTTTCAGAAATAACTTAATATTCTATGATCACATTAACAGCTTCCACTCTCCTTTTATTCCATTCAGTTAAGGGAGATAAATAAAAGAGAGAGGAAGTATTTCCTTTGCTTACTTATAGACTGAAATATTTGCTTTTAAAATCCTTCACAAAAAGCCCAAGTAAAAGTATGTAGTCTGATCATCTGATGTTCAGTCACTCTTTGTCTTCATGGGATGACTGTGAACACCATTTCTCAGGTGCTGTTACTCTGCATTCAGGAGTCCATTTTGACCCCAAAAGCATTAACCCAGCCAGGTTGCATTTCTTTCTGTACTGTCGTGTAGGATGTACTCTACACAAAATAAGGAACATTGACCTTGAAAGGAAAGGCGCGGGTGGGGGGGGAAATAATAAATCCCACAACCAAACCCATTCAACAGCCCAGACCAAGATCTAAGCTCTGTCAAAATGATTTCTTATTCCATTTTACTGAAGCAGTGCCATGCTTTATCACTTCTGAGTTCATGCCTTACAGCTGAGGCAGCCCACTTGAATTGGCAAGTTGTTTAGTTACAGTATACACATGCTATTCACACTGTCAATATGATTTAAAAGGAAAGAACATTTTGCAGGTGAAATACAGCCACAACTGCAACAGGAAGCTGAAATCCAAATCATTAAAGCACATGTAATTAATTGTTGTGAGTCTTACTATGTTCCATTTACAGAAACACTATAGTCAGACTTGTGGCACTGGTGACTCACTGGTGGAGGTGGCAACTTTGGATCTTCCAGGAGCTTCTGCTGACTTCTCACTAACAGAAGTAAAATTGGTTAGCTAATCCGAACTAAATATAATGTACTACTACTTTCTGTTTCATTACAACACTGCACACACAATTATACATAAATTGCAATATAGTGTAAAAAACTACTGAATTTGTCTTGTGACTATATGGATGTTGAAACACCTAAATTAATTGTGAGCATAAAAAAGATGTTTTCCAAGTCGCCAAAGTCCTCCAGTTTACAACCATTAAAATTTATGTTTCATTACACCTGTTCAGAAGTAGTTGTGTTTATTTATAGATATTTTTATAGAAGTAGGCTTAGTTCCTTGGCTTCTGTGGTCCAGTCGGACTCCTGCTTTAGTAGAATAGATCAAGTATTGCCATATGAGCATAGATTTTTTTTTTTTAAAGCAAAAGTCTCTGTATTAAAGTGCAAACCATACCTTAAAATAGCTCTTTGTTCAGACAGCAAGGAAATCAAAACCTTTCTCTTCTTGTAGTTTTCAGATCAAGAAAACTGGATCCCGAATTCTTGAAATGCCCTGCAACTTGGTTTAATTTTATTTTAACATAATTGAAAATTCTTGTGAAGGTAATCTTGAAAGTTGAGCTAATTTTCTATTACACTGAAGTACAGTACCAAACTCTATGCATTTCATGTAAATTAACAACATTATCAGACTACAATGAATCTAAACACTCCTCCATCTGTACTTTGTGATATGTGAATAAATAAAAACTTGAAAGTAATGTAAATGAAGTCACTGACAAAAGATCCATAACATTCAGAACTAGGTCATAAGTGAATGCATTAGTGTTCAATACAATTCCATCTTAGGTTTTAATGCTCACTTTCTTCTTTTGTTCTTGCTGACAATTGATTATCTTTCAGTAAAGTTTACACGTTACCATTAAATGTTAATAATGCATAAATATTAAACACACCATTGTAAAGTCAGAAATACTATTAAAATCCTCAATCTCTGTAGGTGATACTAGAAATTACTAAAATCAGTATCAGTAGTCAGAATCATAAAAATCCTATCTTTCTGGAATTTATAGCAATAAACAATGGGCAAGGTACAACAGATATTTAATATGGCCGCATCTTCCTATAAAAGTGGTGTTAAGAAAGATAGCACTTTTTAAATAAGACATTCCTCTTAATATTTCACTATTTTCTATCCTTCCATCTGTATATAATACTTTTAAAATGCTGTAACATCTTAATACTCTGCATATTCTGAACAGTTTAGTAATATTTTGTTCTCTGGTTTGCTCAAGAAAAAAACCTGAAACTAACCCTCTGAAACACTGATGAGCAGAAATATCACTGTCAGATTCCCCACTGCTGATCCCTGTCAGGCAGGACATTGTTTAAAAAGCAGGCGAAGACCTAAATGTGCATAATTGCTCTAGATTTCAGTCCCACTAGGTGACAATAGCTAGCTAAAGTATACATGTGCGAAAAGCTTTACACCCTCCCAAGGGTGCTAAATTATTGTGTTGGCTCAAATTCGTTTTTTAAGAGCTTTGTTGACTTCACAGCTGGTGAGTTGACACTTTCCATCACTCTACCACTTGGCAACAGATGCCTCTTACTTATGCACAGATGCTGAGTATCCCCCCAACCCTAACATTAGCCTTGTGTTTTGAACTAATTGGGCCAACATAGTTGTAATTAAGGTTTGAATAATTAGAAAACTAACGTGATTACTTTCACAATTAATCCTTATATTGTACCATTATATCCTCTTTTGGACTATCCTGCAAAACTCTCATTTCTTTGGGTCCTGTAAATGCATTAGCCTTCTAAACATTGGAATAAAAAAGTATTTTGAAGATAATATTAATGACGTATTAAAGGGTTGTTTTCACCCTGATTTTAAAGAATTGTAGTGCGCAATTAGACTAGTATTTCCTTTCATTCCATTTGCCCTAGATATGGATCCCTTTACAACAACCACACAGGAAAAAAAAAATACACAAAAATGAAAAAAAGATTTTTAAGACATTTTTTCTTATGTGAACATAGATGGATTCAGTGTAATATAAAAGATCTTTAAGATGAGCTGATTTGACTTGGTGTCTGGTTTAAAATCGATGCTGAAGAGTAACTGTTAAGCAAAGGAATATAGCTGAGGGGAGAGAAAGAGTCTTTTAAGCAGGAAGTCTGTCCTAGGGAAATGATAACATTAGTACTTGCAAAGAATAGCAGATAGTCTGATTTTAGAGAAAGGAAATAAGAGGAAATGAGCAAGTAAAAACTGAAAGTGATTAGGAAATGTCTATGCAGAGCTTGCAGGGTATACAAAGTATGTAAGGATGGATGAACATGTCAATATCTCATGCGTTGCGTATTAGAAACTAATTTTAAACAATGTTCAATCTGGTAGTAATATGCAAAATTAAATGTTCATATATGTACATGCTCACAGAAATGCCACCTTTTTTTCTCAGATGCATTTACTAACATATTCATACAGTAGGAACCGTTTTATCTGCCAGTAAAAGTCAAAACTAGTTAAATTTTAATTCTTTGGCATCAGAAAAACAGAATGATACATTATAGCTGTACGTGAATATTAATAAGAATCATAATTTAGAAAATGTATATGCTGTTTATAGAAAGTAAAAACTAAGTTTTTTCTTTGGGATTCTAGATAATCTACACAGTTCTTGGAACACTACAGGAAGCCTAGTATTTCTGAGTTAAAGAGATCACTCTTAAGGGTAAGAACATTGTTTCATATGATATATTAAGAAATAGCTCTAATCTCACACGGAATACATATTAACTGCTGTTTTATAAAGTACATCTAGTTATAGAGAGGAAAGGTTGCAGACAGACTGTCTTGAACTCAAGATTTGTCTTCACTAGTCTCCTCCAGGTATTTAAAACATATTATTCATATAGATATCCAAACTTGCTTTAAAGGGTATTTCAGGAATGTATTTATCAGGGAAAGCAAGGAAACAGGAGCAAGGAAGGAGAAGTGGTACAGGAGAATGAGCAAAGGTTGTAATTACTGTCTACCATTGCTATTGAAAATAAATATAATGCTTCCATATTCAAGCAGATAAATAATCTCAATCCCTCTTGCCCCACCAATTCCTTAAACCAAAGTAAATGCTTCTGCCTATGGCCATGATAATTCCCAGGGTTAATATCTGACATTATGGCAATTTGTTATCACAAGCCAATCTCTTGTAAAAGTTTGAGTTTGGTCTTGAGACTCATTATTTCCTTAGGCACAGGAAAGGGAACGTGATGTTAAGGACCTGTGAAGGGAAACATGACTCCCAGAAAGAAGTTATACTAGCCCACTACCCTTGGTTTGCTAGGTGGAGATAAAATGAAAAAAGGAAACAGCCTCCTGACCTTTATGTTGGGCAGATGGAGTACTTTCCAAAAGCTAGGAACAGAAGCCTCTTTGTGGGCAACATGGGTGAGGAAAAGGAGACAAACCAAGTTTGTGTTTTTTTTTTTTTTTTCTCTTTATTTAAAGGCAAAGGAATATTGGCAGAGAACAAAAATAATTTCAGCAAACTTCAATTTGTCCAGGAGAAAAAGCTCAACAACTGTTGATAGCATCACAGAAGGCATTACAGAAGTAATTATGTCCTCACCTTGCCTCAAAAACTTAGAGGTGCTGCAGTGTCCCACATAGGGCACTTCTTTGGTTTAATGACCAAAGAAAGAACTTGTCTATTACTCAGCATCCTGGCCACTGAATGACACTTCAACCCCTGACACAGCAGTACAGTACAAATCAAGATTTAATATCTCTGAGACTTTGGCTTTGTTTAGACATTCTATGAAACTTCAAAGCTCTCTTGAGTGCTTATCAAACCTACCTGCTCAGTTAGACTTCCTAATTCTATCAATCATATCCAGTGTACTTCACAGTGACAGCCTGATCCAGTTCCTGGATCAGGAGAAGGTTAAATTGATTCTCCATCCAGGTTTGACTCATCTCAAATTTTTTTACCTCCTCTGTAAAACAGGTTTTGCCAGATACTTCTGTTGCTGTAGGGGTTTTAACTGCGAGGTAATGTACTGAGCAGACTCCAAAACTTTCTTCCATTGTGTGGTTGGTAAACATAATACCCATTTTAATGAAATTAAAGTTAGGTTATAGCTTTACCACAGCAGGGGTGTTTTCACAATACCTTCCATAAAACATAGTTTTATGCATCAAAGAGGGATGAATAAGATTATCCAATTATAAATCTCTTGACAATGATTATCAAATAACATTTGGTTTCACAGAGAGCTTGAGAATTTTTACCATTTTAGAATATCAAATTCCAACATATATGAGATTATATACTCATGTAGAATTATAAAATGATACGTCAAATTATTACTTAGAATTAGTTTTCTTTCCTGTGGCTGTGTTTTGCTTCAATAACAGAGCTATAGATTTTTGCATAATAAAGAAAATAAGTATTATTCATTTAATTTGTATTTCTAATTATTTTCAGAATGAAAATAAAGATTTTAAATGTTTTAAAAGTAATTATAGGGAAGAAGAACTCAATATTAAAAAAAACTGATGCGTCATTAGATATTTGCAAAGAAAATTAGAAAATTAAAAATAGAACAATAATTTTGATTACTAATACTTTCTTTTTCTGACAGGAGATACTTCTCTATTTACTTGTATTATGTTTTGATTCTATCCTTCTCACAATATTTATCTCTGTGTTATGGTGCTCTCTGCCTTTTCAAATGTTTGCCTTCAGGGATATTGATGCTACTAAAGAGCATCATATTTCGTAGATCTGCATTAAAAATCACTTCTTTTTCCTGACAAGCTATTTTAAAAATCACATTTATGCCTTATGAATTGCACTTTAAAAAAATATATCTACATATCCCATGAAAACTAAACTTATCTGACCCAAGTTTGTTTCTTTGCAAGAAGGGCAATTTTTTTCTGGGAACATTAGCACGAAAGAGGTATGAAAGGGACATTTTACAAAACAAATACTATTCTTTACTTTTACTGGGGAGGGGAAAATATCCTATCAAAAAATTTAGAAGAATGCTCCCTAAAATGGCTTCTTTTATTATGGACATCAGTAATATCAGACCATTTTTTTCAAAATTAAAATCTGAAAACAAGAAGGGTGAGTAAATCACACAACACACATAGATACAACCTCCAGCACTTGTACGTTTTATAATTTTAGATGGCGTAAGACCTCTCCTTAATTAATCATTTTTGCAGAAGTCATACAGGCACAAAGTCAGAGGCAAAGAGTCAAAGAATGATACATGCTAAAGTATGCTTTGAAAGGATAAGAAACTATTTCTTTACTATGGTATTTGTCCAAAGAAAACCTAAAGAACAACTGGTAGAAAGAGAAATGTCTGATGCACCTAAACACTGCATTCAAAAGGTTTTAGGTAGATCAGCTTAGGTTTTGGCTGGTACAACCTGCACTAATAGAAACAACTGAGGTAAACTGCATGGTAACCAGCTCTACCTCTTCCTTATCAAATAAATAAGATTATATACAGTTAGATTTATTAAATATTAGCTCTTAAGTAAAATCATCATCTGTCACTAGGTATGTGAACAACATGAACTGAGTTCATACCTTGACTGGACAGAAGACATGCATTTATTTAGAAATAGCTGAGACACCTTCCATTCAAGAGAAAATTAAAACATAGCACCTTCCTATTTTTACCTGAATTAGCATCCCTGGGCATGTATAACAAAAAGGACTATATAGACATTAGGCAATGAGAAGAGATTGGTAATTCTGGTTTTTCAGCAGCTTCCTTCCAACCTCTCCACAGAACTGTAACAACATTTAGAAAGACAGTTAAGTGTGTGAGTTTTCTATTTAAAATATTCATGCTCTTTGATCACAAATAGGGCAAAAAAATGTCATACAGTTACTACAGAAAAAGTGAGTTGATTAAAAAAGAGTGACCTTTAGAAAACATTTGCAAAAAATGTCCATTGTTTGATGGAAGATAATGCTCCAGGGAGTTACAGGCAGAGTAAAAAATAATTATACCAAATAAACAAACCACCCAGTTTAAATAACGTGTGGAGAAAAATACTTCTATGAGTCCAAACAAACAAACAAAAACCCACAAACAAAAAAAATTGGCCATTTTCTAATATTTCCTCTTGGTTTGTTGCATTTTTTTAAAAATCTTTAACTATTAAAATCATCTAATTGCTTGCCCTGATGGCTCTGCTGCATCCTGCCATACGTAGTATCTTCTCTACGCCCAGCCTAGCATTGTTCACATTTTTGGCTGCTGAACTCAAATATATCCTTAACAGATAAATTTTGTCTCTCAAAGTGAGAAAGAGTGACAGGTAATTGCTGTGTGTTACATCTGATGAGTAATGCAGAGTGGGATTGAAGTCCATTGATGGACCTGAATATAGTTGCTTACGCAATCTGCACATCAGACAAAGGGCATTTCCATTTCAAATAATAATAAAAAAGGAGAGGAGAGAAACGAAACAAGGAGACATGAGGACAAATGCAGAAGAAAATTATGGTGTCTGAAAATTTTATTAGATTTATATGCAGCGAGGACCAAAAAATGGGATAGGAATCTTTATACTGAATCATAAAAACATCAGAAAGAAGTGCTACTTTTCAAAAAGCATTTTAATTAGCAAATTCCTTTGAGTGGTTTCCTTATTAGCACTTACCTTCTCAACACCACCTCTCAAGCTCTGCGTACATATGCACACTTTCAAATTGAAGCCAGGTATATCACATTTTCGTTTATTTATTTGACACGTGTTCATTCAAGTAGCAGTTCAGAGGTGGAAGGGCCAAATTACCAAAAGATTTTGTTTATAGAAAATCTGAATCCCACTACCTAGGAGGTCAGACTTAAAAAAAACCCCAACCAAACAAAAAAGGAACAACAATAAACTATTTAAATATGATAATATGAAACATCTGTATTGAGAGGACTGTTCATCACACAGTGATAGAAAAACAGGGACCTCTACTGAAAGGCACAGGGCTGGTTTTTTCCTTCTTTTTCTTGTACTAGTGTAAAACAGGACTTCTGTAACATCTATTTAGAATTATAGTGAGATAGATCTACACTACATAGGTTTACTTATGGCCTAAATTATTACTATTTCTGTAGAAAAGGAAGAAAAAGTGTTACTTGTGACAGTCAATGCAATGAACTTATATTCCGTTTATCTTTTTTTAAGAGATACAGTTATCTATTTAAAATTATGGCAACCAAGTACCATGAATACTATTAATATTTTAGGGAGAACTGAAAAGACAGCTAACAAGCAAACATACAAGTTTCCCAAATGGTAGTGAAATGGTTTTTCATTTTTTAAATATAATTATTACTCCAGTTAAATGAATGAAATATTGCTTGAACTTGAAGAGTTTTTATAGAAAGCTTGTTGCAACTATATTTGAGTGAATTTGGGAGAATTTGGCAAAATGGCTTCATCATCAAATCCTTAGCAGAAGTATGGAGTTCAGTTCAGACTGTCAGATAAGATATACTAGTTTTTAGCTTTTCTTCATCCTAGTAGTATTCTTAGAAATCTGTCATTAAATTTTACTATCTGGTGTACTTGTTCCATTTAACAACATCGTTTTTATTTGCATCATTTTCTTAAAAAGGAAAAATGAACCATGGCATGGGGTTTTTTTTTTTTCCCTTTTAGATTATGTATTAAACTAAATATAAATCAGATATGTGAAAGTGTGTAACATACACACAGAGTCAGTATGCCTGAGGACAGAATGCCAAGAAGGTGTTTCTTAATAAATATACTTTGTGATCTTCATAGTGGCTTTTAAGAGAGTTGTTTAAACTATCATCTCAACTCCATATACAGAAATACTACAGTATATATATATATATGTATGTATATAAAAGGTCCAAGGGGACTGAAGAACATAAGGGAATGATAAAGCAAGTCAGAATCTGGGTCACCAGTTCAAACCAAGTCCTGTGAATAGTGGTTGAACTGTATAAACAAACCAAAACCTTTGTGAACTGAATAAATGACCACAGACAAGTGTTTGGCAAATGTGTGTCTGCATTTACAATTACATTTAGCACTTGCTGGCAGCCTTCAGAGAATAGCAGCCAAAAACCTACGTAAGCTTATAGACTCTAAATGACCTAGGTCAAAAAGCTGGATTATGGGATCACTGCAGAAGCACATTGTTGATCAAGAAAAGTCTTATCTGTTTTCTGGAAAAGAGTGGATTTGGATACCCATGTACCTTCACTGGGGAAAAAAAATTAATTGCAACAATTAGACTTACTAAGTAAGTCACAATGGTGTTTTTTAAGAATGTTTGTTATGCTGGACGAAGTATTAGCACAGTCAATGAGTAAATACATGCATGAAAAGAATAATAAATCTAAATTGGGACCTAAATTTGGAAACTACTTATCCCAATCATGTGACCAAGTATTTATCATCAGTTTTGGAAATTGTTCTAAATTTACTGTAGTATGAAAGTTGACGGACAATATAATTGCGTTACCTTAATATACAACTTTTAAACTTAACGTGGGAGACAGCACTTTATTGTGAGTTAGGTACTTGCACATTTCCTTAGTTTGAATCTCAGAACTATACATTTCTTATGAATGTCTCCATAAAGTTTTCCAGCCTGAGCTGTGATTACAGGTCTGGGCCATTTAGCACAACAACACAGAGATGGACTTCAGCACCCACAGACCCCAAATCACACTCTGCTGGGACACAGGACAGTAAACACAGCTTACATCATATGTATGTCAACCAATGCAGTCACTGCCTTATAAAATATTGACAGTTGAGACATCTGCAACAGAAAGATGCCCCATCAACCCAGAACTGTCTGGTTCATTAACAAATCTGATCCTTTCAGGAAGACTCTCTTCATCCTCAAAACTGAAGCGATACAGTTGACAGAAACTGAACCACAGCTGCTCCCAAAGCAACTGGACCAAGTCTCATGATGCAATATCTTAGCTCTCATCTGATGGAGATAAAAAGAACCTCTTTAAATGATCCTTTGCAATATTAGTATTGTAAAACATATATGGGAGCATTTGAAAACATATGTTTTTGATTTATGATCCAGTAATCAACATGGCAAGGTAGGTTTTATTTTACTTTGATGTAGAATTTTTCTACCTGGAAGATTTTTCCCCTGCTTAAACCACCAGGCTTGAAGATTCAACAAGAAAGCAGACTGAAGCTTTCTCCCTCCCAAAACAGCACTGCAGCCTCAAAGTTTGCTACAAAATAATTACCTCAACAAATATTCAGTGATACGTGCCAAATCCAATGCCTTCAATGAGTTACATTTCTACAAAACAAGTGGACCTTAGTGAAAGTTTCTATCATAAAGGAAAATAACCTTTAAATCAACTAATTATAAGTCTGAGAAGACATTCAGGAAGTGTTAACTTTCACAGTGGCTTGAAAATATACTCAAAATTTAAATATTTGAAAACATAATATATGAGTATATACATTGTAATCTACATTTCTTTTTAACTGTAAGGTCTGCTTTTGCAAGAACAATGACATTCTGAGGTATACAACTTAAACCTTGCAGAGTCTGTTTCCACGAACCAGATAAAAGCATGGGATTTCTGCAGTGTAGACCCACACATAGACTCCAAAGCTGGAAACAGAACCACCTCTTACTGTGCTAGTTACTTACTGTACAGTGTACAGAGGTACAGCGCCTGATACAAAGGGTGTACGATCAAAAACAATTTAAAAAAATAGAGAAAAAGAGATGGTAGAATGTTGGAGCACACACATCCCATTCTTGTGAGCACTGGAGTGTTTTCAGAGAGGGTTTTCTGTTTTAATTAAAAACGAAAAGTTTACACAACTGTGAAAAGTGATGTTCCTGCGGCATAAGAAGAAAGAGGATCATTTCTGAAAATAACGGAAGAAGGAGGGACAACGAGAGTCTGGTGAGACACAACAGTCTTGCCAGGAAAGCTGATGCTAGTTCTTCAATGTATGTTGATAACACAGGGTTTGAAAAGCCTCCCTTTCAGGTAAAGCAAATTCCCCACACAACTGTGGAATTTCATTAGCCCCTGAAGCTTATTCTATCTCACCCTCACCCTATCCTCTTGAAATGATATAATATATCTCTTTATTTTACATTATCTGGATTATGAACTATTGTTGTTAACAATTGTTTTCTCTTTCACATATCACTGTCTCTGTTTTAACAGAACTGTTCCTTGTTGTTCTATGTTTGGTTTTATGTCGCCTTTCATAGAGGTCCCTTTGCTTTAAACATTTCCAAACCTCAATTTATTAAATTTCCCTAAAAGTATCCTAACACATTAAAGCAATAGCATCAAACACTTAATTTTCAATGCAGTTGGGCCAGATAGTAATCATATGCATCTGTCAGTAATAAGGAGACACAGCTTTAGGCAAAAAATTTAACACTGACCTCATTCAAAGAACTTGAAATATCTGAAATAAATTTGAACTCTGCATACAGTTATGTATTTAATAGTATTTGATATGGCCCGAGAGTAAAAAAAACGTTCAAGATGGGGAACTAGGCTATACTGACATGTCTTCCAGTGCCTTCCTGTGTTACCTGCCTTCCTATGTTTAACAAGTCTGAAAAACTTCAGTAAGTCAGATGCCCCAAAATATTTGTTTAATGAGGAATGTTATTTCCCATATTGCTGAGGTCACCTTATGAGGACCATAACTACATATGAAGAAGCCCACATTTCAGCAGAGGAAATGATTAGAAAATAATTATACCGTTATTGTGTGTTTTTCTCAAAACATGAGGAAAACCAGCATTTCCCTGTGTTAGGTAAACTGTCATGTCATAAAATGTCTGAAGCTGGCACACTGGAAAGTATGCACTCTTCACTTAGAAGAAGACAGAACATGTGATCTTGTAAAATAATAACAGAGATGTAAGTGTATTTCTAAGACTTGTTTACAAACCCACAGACACACTGTCACAAAAGTGTGACTTATTTATTTTTTACTTACAACAACAGCTTTGTGAGACAAAAGGAGAACAAAGCCATCATGTCAAACAATGTTTGTAGTCAGACCTTGTGAAAGACTGGAATGGAACTTCCAGTTATTTTCATTTAACCTGGATGTCTGCAGCTGTAATTCTTTTACATTTGATTTTTTTTTTTCCATGCAGTGCATTAAGTTATTGTATTTCGACCTTTTATATAATGAATACTCTGATGTATATGAACGAATATTAATTACGCTGACGAACCACTGATTATTCATGAAAGAAAAAACGTGAAGACAGATATAATGGAAGCTCATATATGCATTGAAATATTTCCAACCTGGTCAAGACTTACATCTCTGGGTAGAAGAAGCACAAAATTTAGTAAATTTCATATAACTGTAACACAAAAAAAGAAGTGAACCATATGCCACAACAAAATAAGGATCAGTGCCTCTCAACTATTTCCAAAATCATCTTCTTTTCAAAAAAAAAACAAAAACAAAAACATAACTTTCAAAAATAATCTTCAAGAAGAAAAAAATATAGATAGACAGTTAAAACTACCAGTATTCTTCGAATATTCCCCCAAAACCTCAGGTCTTTTTCTCCTATGTTAATGGTTTCGTAAGAAAGAGAACTAGTATTTCTCACTGGAAAAGCTAATGGAATCAGTAACAAACCGGAGTTAATCAACATTTCCCTTAGTTGTTCTTTTTCTTTGTTTTCTTCTTTTTTTTTTTAATTTGGAGGGGGTTAGGGTGGAGTGTGGGGTGGGGTGGAGAGGAGGACTGGAGCAGGGTAGAGGCTTGAGAGGTATATTTCCATATGGAATAGCTGAGTTTTTAATGCATGATATAGTGATATGAATTGTATATCCAACAATGGATGATAACCATTTAATGACAATAAACAGTATTGGCTAAAAAAAAAAAGAAAGAAGTGCAATTAATTCACACTTTCATAAACTGCCTAGGAGTTATACATTTATCTAAGCCATGAAGATTTGAAACCACTTAACTTTCTACTGATCTTTTCTTCCTGTTATGACAGACTTTTAAACACAATATGTTAACTTTTGTAGGTAACAGAAAGAACACTGACATGTTTAATACAACAGATCTTAATTTGGTCCTTTACAGCATTAAAAAGTTTGGGCTCTTTACAAGATCCTTAATTATATCCCTTGACAGCATAGCTATCAAGTGTGGACTTGACTGAGACTATGCAACTCAGTTCAATTTAGATATTTGAGGGTGGATATGCCATAAGTACATAGATAGCTAACTCTTGGCTGTGTAAGAATCCCTGATGCTTTCCTATTACTCATTTAATCTTTCAAGACAGCCTTTCTCATCTACTCTCTTTTTTCTTTCCAGATAAAGATCTTCAAGCATCAATCTATTTCTTTTGATATGCCTCACTTTCTATCACCCCATGAAAAAATACATCCTCTCTCTCTTCAATCAAACACTAGTCTCCCCCCTAACAACCACTTTAATATTCTGGCCACTCGTACTGAAACAGCACCCCTACTCACCCTTTTCCCCCCCACACACCAGAACTGCTAATCCTGAGAAAGCAACTATCCAAATTCTACCAGCCTCCGAGAGCATAACATTCTAGATGCCAGTCACAGTCCTCAGCCTGATGGTAGCCTGGAAAGCTGCATGCATATTCTTGACTCACATTTCAAAAAGCCCTTTCTGTCTCGTTTTAATGCCATGGGACTTTGAAGCCTTGTATCTACGAGTTCCAGCTGGTGCAGGAATGACGCTCCTTATTCAGAATTAAGTTTTACCGTAATGTACTTTTGCTTTCCAGCTGCTGGGATTCCTCAAATACACGTATAAAGGGGGAAAGTGTGTTTGCCTTTCCTCCTGCCTTCTCACAGTCCTGCATGCTTCTAACAGTTGGTTTTGGTTTTACGGGGGGATGGGGGGGGGGGGGGGTTCTGTTTTGGTTTTTGGTTGGGGTTTTTTGGTGGGGTTTTTTTGGGTTTATTTTTTTTGGTTTTGTTTTTTTTTTTTTTTTTTTTTTGCAAGCTTCGGAGAACTATCGGATCGGAAATAACTGCAGCCATTCATAAGATGCTGCTTAAAATTCGAATCCCTCCAGAGAGGCGTTCCAGGCTGGGACGCTCGCCTCTGCCCCCAGCCCTCTCCTGCCAGGCGGCGCGGGCTCCCTTGCTGCAGTGCAGGCTGGCAGTTCACTCCACTCGAACTTTCAATGCAGAAATTCGGCACGATGCAGTCAGACAGACAAAGCAGCACTTACCTTAACTGAAGTCTTTTCTCTGGTAATGCTGGAGCATCAGTCCAATCAACAGTGATCTGAGGGGGAATCCTAAGTTTCAATCAACACCCTCCGGATAGCTGCATGCTGCTCTCTGCCTTTTTTTCGTTGAACTCCTCACTGTCTAGAGGAGAGAGAGAGAGAGATCAGCTGAAATCCTCAGAGGCTGCTAGGGAATGAGAGAAGAGGCACCAAAGCAATGTTTCTTAACAGGAGATTCTCAGCAAGCGTGCTCAGGTCTGGAAGATCCTGTAACTGCTGTGATAGGCTCCTGTCATGTCCCCTGAGCCGTGAGATGATCATTGACCTGATTAGCTCTGAACACTCCCTACATGCAGAGAAAGCGCTGAGAGGATTGGCGGGTCGCGAGGGAATTGGGAAAGGCACCAGGGCCGCTTGGGAATCTTCATTCTTCCAGACTAATGGATGTGCTGCAGCTGAGGCTGTAATTTGCGAGGAGGTTATGCACAATGTTAACCATCTGAGGACTTAAACAAATGTGCTTTTGCATGCTGTTTCTCAAGGTGCACCGGCATTCAACGGAGGGTAAAGCTGAGTAATTAGAGGCTGATGTAGCCGTTTTGTCATACAAGGCTCACTGTATGAAATATCCTGTAAGCTGAGAGATAAAGTGGATTCATACATTTGTCTCTGACCCCGGAGACAATAGTAGTTAATGGGTAGAATAAGTGAAATTAGCATGGTGGGCTCATGTTGGCCCCCAGATGGCAATCAATCACCATGGAAAGAAAAAGACGAGAACAACAAAACCCAAACAGACTAGAATTACTTAACAAGTGTATGTATGTGGCAATTAAATAAAATGTAGAGAAAGAATACCAAACTAGTACAGAAAGGACTCTTCAACATGGAGATAAAATCAGTAGCAAAGCAGAACAAGACAGCACACAAGTTCTTCCCTCTTTTACAGCAAAGGGGGAAAAACAACCAGAAATGCCTTTAAAAAATCTAGCTTGCTTTTCACTTACGCTGGTACAAATAAATCTATTGAAGATGACAGTTTAAATTTAGATGGGAAAAGAAAAAGCAGAGTGAAAGAAGAGTGAGATGTATTCATTATTTTCATTTCAAGGGTATTACAGAAACTAGACTTTTATGTACAAAGTATTCAGGCTTACATAGTCAAAGTGTGTCACCTTTTATGAGTGTCGTCATCTGTTTTTCCTGTTCTTGGATGTCAATATGGCACTAGCCAGTTAACTCAATTTTGCATTCAGATTTATCTATGGAAATACCAACTCTGACATATTTAGAAATGTTGATCTGAAGCACCAACATAAAAGGGAAAATGGATATTTTGGTAGCAACTAAAGAAGAAGATTTGGAACCTATGGTAGCATTGCTAGTTCATATGTAGTTATCATAAGTTACTCTATGAGTGCTGAAACAAAGCTAATTTTAAACATATACTAGAATTCTTAATCACTTTTATTTATTTTTGTCAAGTTTTATACATTTTTCAGGTAAATTTATGTAATTGTATATTAGTAGAAGAAGCAGTCAAGAAAGCAAATTTTAAGTTGTTAAGCAAACAGCAAAGAAAATGCATTACATATTTACTTTCTGAAGGCATTCACTTCAGAAATCTTGTTAATACAGAAAAAAGAGTACCGTGTGATTTTAGATCACTCAGAAGTAACCATGAAGGTTTGAATCTCCAATTGAAGACAATGATTTCTCACCCTAACTGTAATGCCTAAGAAACAATAATCTAAGTACAATAATTCTACACACCCCAATTTCCCACCACACAATCAGTAGAATCAGTAGTAAGAGATCACTTTTTCTGCCCTAGCAGTGGTAACCATATATTTTTCAGGATCCTCCTCTGGAAGTGCCTCTCTCTTCCATAGATCAAAAGCTCCTCTGTGTGCAGAATCTGGATAATAAGATTGTCTTTGGCAATATTTCATATTCAGACAGCAAATTTTTTACAACACGGGTTATCTTTTAGTGTGATTTATTGAATATTTATCAGCCAAGGATTCACATTTGCCCTGGGACTAATGGTAACAATCTAAAATAATTTAATAATATAAAAGGTAATCTTTCACACTTAATGTTCTGATTTTCTTTTTAAGGTTTAAAAGTCAACATTCATTAGAAGTTCATACTGTGTGACTGAATTATTTTAATTGTTTCTCACCACAAATAAAGGTCTGTAAAAGAAAACAGCAGATCCAGAGGAGGGATTGAAGCATGAAGGAAAAAATTTGAATTGACAACACGATTTAAGTTTGTGCAGAAACAGCTGGGACTTACTGTACTATTAGACAATTGTGTAAGACATTGGCATTTTAAATTTTGTGTTAACAAAAGGAAACAATAATTTGAATCACTCATAAGTCTTGTTACAGTCTAAATAACTGAAGCATAGTCTACTGTTTTGGGTCCTATTCCCAGCCCTCAAGGTAACTTAAAATTTTGAATGCAATTCCTATCACTCATCTCAATAAATGACAAGAGTTTGTTCTGCACAAGGAGATCAGTAAAGTAATGTCTTCAATAGGGCATCATATAATTACTTATATGGATAAAAAAAATTAGAGACCCTTCTTGGCACATTATTCTTATACGAAAGAGGCAATTTATTATACCAACAACCTTTTGAATTCACTGCCCCGAGCCATGGCTACAGAAAGAATTAATATGTACGCGTGTGATAGTATTTTAAAATCATAACAGAATTTAAAATGAATGCACAAGAAAAATTTCTTTGTTCAGTATTGTCCCTCAAAGAGAAGTAAAAACATGACTTCATGGACAAGATACTAATCATGGGGAAAAAATCCCTGACCAACTAACATAATTGTATAATCCATTGTATTTTTACTGTCAAAGGTCATTAGTTATTGATGTTTCACTAAAGTAATTTTTAAAAAGATGAATAACATTTTTAGAAAGAGTTATATTTCCTGAACTGGTCATTTGAATAGACTGAATACCAAAATAAATTCAGAAAACTATAGTAGTGTTAGTTTCTTAATATTCTCATAAAGATCTTTGATTCAGAGACACTACACGATACTTCGCCATGCATCTATGGAAATTCAATACAGAATAAAAGGTCATAGATGAACAGTAAGAAAAGTAATGGATTCACCTATATACCTGTATAGTCACAATTTTCTGCTGGCCTAAATTACGCATTCAGTCAGTTACATCAACTTTGTTGATGCTCAGGAACAGAAAGAACTAGAAGTGAATTGCATCTACACCCATAACTTCAATATAGAGAATTATTCTTTTTCTACAGTTAAAGAGATCCTTTGGTGTTAAAAAGATACTACACAAGATGTACTTAGTGCCAATTTGCTCAATAATTTCTTTTTCTCTAATAAGTAATTCATTTTAGCTGAAAAAACAGTAAGTACAAATAAGGTGTGTGAATACTCTACGATAGCAGCAAAGCCAGGAGAATAAAAGACTTCATAGAAGAGATGGACTAAAACCATATTAATCTTTCATCTCTCGAGATAAAAACACACAAATAATAAACCACTTAAAGACATTAAAAATGCTTTGAAAAAAACCCCCACATTTGGACCATTTGAACTTTCACAACCATGTATTTTCTGCATTTTGGCAACCATTTTTTCCCTATGGCATCTGTGAACAATGAGTCTAGTTAACTCTTAGTAGTGCCTGACAATTCTCATGCACTTTAACACTGAAATTTTACTCTCATCCTCATTAATTTCAAAAGCACAAGCTGAGCAGATGCAACTCCAAATTCTCATCTGGCTTACATCAGCATAGCAGCATTGATTTAAGTAGAACTGTACAGCAGATTTATTATTAGTGAGATCTCATGTAAAAACAGTGCAATTTGTCATCAATGAATACTACAGCGAATCTCAAAGACCAACCTTATTTCCAAACTTTCTGACCACAGTGAATACAGACAACACAGGAAACTTCTTTGAATCTAGAGTTTAATCTTGAACATTCGGTGCTTTAGGTCAGTACCTTATTCCACAGGTTCTTGATGTTAAGATAAAGATGTGATCTTAATGGAAGGAGACAGCTGAATCCCAGTCATACTCAGTAGAAAACTGCTGATTTATCAGGCTTCTCCTTTTGGTACCACTAGGGGCTCAGACAAAATCTAAGTGTTTCTCTTGTCTGATCACTGTTCTCACTCCCAGTTTAGCAGTAATAATCAGTAGCATAGTTTTTACTTAGGCCAGACTTCCAAATATTACGGAAAGTAGCACAGGATACTGGTGTTAGACATTTTGGATTATGTTATGCAAAGTGCAGTTTGAATTTTGTTGTACGCTTTTATTAAGTTAGCCTTGTATGCTGAGACATTTCAATGTTAATGATTTCTGTTTCCTTGGAGGAATTCCCACAATGTTTGAGATATTTAGGAGGCACAAGTAACCCTGGATTTAAGTAAACGTCCACCTGGATTTAAGTAAAGGTCCACAAAATACCTAAACAAATGAAAGCAGGTCATGACTAAATACTCTACAATTCAGTCCTGGAAGCTATTTAAGAACATTATGCTTTGCAAGAGTAGGGAACTTAGAGGTAGAGAGGGTACAGAGCCCTGTAAGTGAAAGGAAACACAGAGGGACAATGTTTTTAAGGATGTATTCAGATCTAGTAGAGAGAAAAAAAAAAAATAAAGGTAGAAAAAGGATGTGAGATGGAAACAGGCCACTGCTGTTTTGATTATGCCTCTTCAGTTTTGTTACTATCTGATAAAAACATAGAGTTCATGTTCAAGCACCAAGTAAATTATTGTTGTCCATAATTATAAAAAAGGAAACAGAATGGACAATTATTTGAATATTATACGTGCTTGCAATACTATTTATTCAGATATATATTATAAAGGCATTCCATCATTTAAGACATGGAATACAAATTCTGTTCAGTCTGTTTGATACGTCTTTCTGTATGAATTGAGAACCTCAGGACTACTAGAATGCACTCTACAGGACAAAGAAAACTTTGTATTGCAAGGTAGTTTTTCTCTGCTGAAAATTTCTGTCAGCAATACACCTATGCAGTTCAGCTGGAAAAGTTAAACAGCTGTAACCAAGGGCATGGTTTTACAACAACGTGTGATGTGCAGTTTCTGATTTGAGTCTCCTTTTTACTGGGGGCTATAGACCTCCTTTAGGCATAACAGTAAAAATAGGAGCACCCTGCAAGTTACACCACAGTAGCAGTGTGGGAGACAGAATGACTCAGGGACATCCTTTCTAAAGTACAATTCCTCCCTCACATCCTTCTTGTTCAGGTGAAGGGAACAGTGTGATTTGTGGTATGATCTGTCTCAGCAGCAATTTACAACTTCCCAGTAAAATCTCTCTGCTCACTCCCTTTTGCCATCAACTTGTTTTAGCATGCAGGGACAGGGGAGAGAGGATAGTGCAGAAAGTCATGTGCAGGGGTGCAATGTACTACTTGTAACCACATAAATATCTTACACCCATCCATTAGCCTCCATGTTCCTGTCTCTGTGCATGAGGAGGGGTTGCTTGTCCCCTCGAAGGAGACAAAACTGAACTGCAATTTAGTCTCAGGATTCTCCCTGGCATTTTTATAGCTGAAGCCTGTCTGCTACTTACTCAGACTAACACTATAAATCTAACACACTTTAAGGGCCACATTTTCAGTGTCATAAAACATCATATCTGTCCATTTTTCAGGGCAACCACAGGGCTTTTATAATACCTAGAGAAAATCAGATCTTAGGAAGTGACAACATCTCTGCCTAAGATTGTTCAGATGTTATTGGTTTCTGGAAAGGCTCAGAAAAATATGGTAACTTATATAAACAGTAACTAAAGTGAACTTTCCCGCAATCCTAACTTGCGTTTGTCTGACTAGATTTTAGTCTTCTAACTAAGGGGAATATTGCTTTGGGGTTTTTTGTTTGTTTTTTTTTTTTTTTTTTAATTTTTCTGGTTTGTTTTTACTTTTAATTTCAGCCATGATTGTTTTTTCTTATATGCTGCTGCTTTTCTTTTTTTCAGTTTGTCCAGTCTAGAGTAATTTTTTAATCTGTTTTTTCAAATTCTTTCTTAAAAATCTGCTTTTTCTCTTCAGATTATTTTCATGTACTTGTTCTCTAGGCATAGAAATCATCCTGTTTCTTACTTTAATCTTCTCTCTTTCCACTTACTCATTCCTTAATGTTTCTTCTTACACAATTCCACTACAAGCACTTTCTATCTTTCTTCTCCAATAATTATTTTCCTGATCTCTTTTTATATTCCTCCTTCCTTGTTTTCTTGCTCTCTTTTTTTTTGTCAGTGTTAGAATGTATAGGTATAGAGGGAAAAAACAGGCAGAATAATAGCTGCATTTTTTTCCATATACGCATAAAAAAATCATATGTATGAAAGGGAATCAAGTGCTAACAAAATTGCTTTTAGTATCACATTTCCTCAACTTCTGTTCAGAAACTGGAAATGCTGTAAAGAAGCACAACTGGAAATGTTTTAATTCTTCCTTATCTCTCATTCTTCGTAGTCTAAAGCAAGTTTTCTCTCACACAATGGACACCAGCCCATTGTCTGTAAAGGACAACTTCCAAGAAGGCTGGACTATGATATAGAGAGTGCCTGTGGCACTATTATGCCAAGCCCTGAAAGAATAGGCTGATGGGAATAGCAGTCAGTAAGGCAAGCTCTCATTTGGGTTCAGCACCCTCCCTTCACATGGACCATGCTGGTGAGCACTTAGGTTAGGTTTTGCTGTGGAAATACTCAAACTACACCACACCAAGGTGTCAGTGAACAAGAGGGTAAGGCAGTCCCGCATCCCAGGTTCTTCAGAGCCTATCAGGCTTGTAAGTTACTTAGTTCCTTCCATGTGCGTAATGGCAAGACTATTACTCCTGAAAGCATTGTACTGCATCCAAGTGTCTAATAAGTTAAGTGGCTTTCATGACATAAAGAAGCTGAAGTGTGTAATGTATATAGATCTTATTTTTAGATACCAAGGAACATAAAGATTTCGATCTTGCACGAAGACGCTGACACTGATTAGCAGCTGTAAAGTTTTCTTACTGTTCGTACCACTCACATGATTAACCCTTCTAACACCCTCCTAGTACAGACAGCATGCTACGTATTGCTCCCCCATTAGTTTACTTATCTGTAGTCAAAATTCAGAACAAAAATATAGCTTCCTTTTGTAGACCTGCATGTTATTCCTCATTTGCCTGCTTTTGATTGTATCTTGCAATTCAAAAACATCAGTCTCATGAGCCTTTGTGACTATCAGGTTTCCTAAGGTTTACCTTATAGATGATCAGCAGAAAAAAAAAGAATGAAGAGGCAATAATATACAAAGATATAGGCTTAATTTTTCCATCCTGTAGTCATTATTTCCAATTGGATCTATCAATGCCAACATTTTAGAAGATCAGAAGACACAGAATCAGATCACAATACGAAATGTGACATTCTGTTCTAGCCAGCAGGAAACTGAAGGGGGCAGGAGGAGAATGGAATAAAAAACCAGCCTCCTTAGCTTAGGCAGCCCAAGAAAAAGCCATGTTTCAGCTGCAGCCTCTTCACTCAGGAAAACAGAGGCAATGGTCTGTCATCATAAACTTGTGCATTGTATCCTGCAAAAGCAATTAAGCAGTGGCATCTTAAATTCTATTTCACTGCAACTTGCTGCCAAAAAGCAGTACAGAGAATGCTGAAACTGTTTCTTTAATAGAATCTTGCTCTGGAAACATATTGGAAGAGAACATGCTTCCACAAAGGACAGCCACCTGTTATCTCTTTTGAAAATGATATGGTTTGATACAGTGGCTAAGTAATAAAATTTGGCCTCCACTGGTTAAACTGAATAGAATTCTCTAGCCACATAAGACAGATTAATCATATCATACATAAAAAAAATTGTTCAGCTTAATAATTATATCTTTTCTGGACAGGAAGTATCATTATGTGAGCATACTAATTTTGAACCATTAGCCTCTCTTTCCACATTTTCTGAATATGGAGGAATGAAAGATGGCTTAATTATAGCAGTTAGAAATTACCTGACTTTTGGTGGAAGGTGGAGAAGATGGTCTTATGCTCACAATACAAAGCTGGGACTGTAGGATATTACCTTAAAATGTTTATTCTCAGTTACTGTGTCAGTTCTGTCTGCATCTGCAATAAGTAACATGTTTAAAACACACTCACATATATGGAGTGAGAGTAGAAGAATGTGGTAGCTGGAAGGTAACAGGCCCTGTTGCCTAAATACAGTTGCGTTTTCTCTCATGGTTGCAGACTGGAGTTTGTGATTGATGTGAAAATGTGTAATATTAAATGTGTAGTATTACAAATAGTGGATAAAAAATGCAAACATTACATATTAATTCATGTTAATTTGTCTCTTTACTAACATAGCCAACTAGCCTGTGTTCATTTGTCTCCAGAACCATCTATACTGATTATTAATCAGAGTTTGCCAAAATCTTGTACTTTTTTTTTTCCCCTACTCATGAAGGCACTTCTGAGAATAATAATTACACTACTTAGCCTTTATCTAATGCTTCTCATCTTTCAAGTGCTTTACAAATATTAATTCACTAATTAATCTTCCCAAAAACTCAGATTACTCCCATTTTACAGATGGAGAAGCATTAGCAGAGAGGGCAAGTGACCTGCCTGAGGCCACGGATAGTAGAGAAAGGGGAAAGGACTAAGAGGAAAGATGCTTATAACTAGAAAGAAATGGAGGCAGATGGGACAATTATGGTGATTGTTCAGCAAATAATCATGAGATTCCAGTGAAGAACTTTATATATCACCGGAGGGCAGGCAGTTCTAGCCCTACCATGTGTTATACAGCCACTCAGTATGCCAAAAGATTCACAAATAAAAAAATGAAAGTGAGAAATAAAACACATGGCACTTTCACCATTTTTTAAAACCAAAACACAGTCTGTTCTAAGATACTGGCAAAAATCTTAAAAGTAACCATAAGCACAAAACTAATGTCTAGAAAACTAGAAAATTCTAATTCTTTTGATATCTCAATTGATCTGTATTCAAAATTGAATCAATGAAATGAAAAGACTGTCCAATACTAAGCATAAATTCAGTTACAGTTTCTGCGCTTGATTTATTTTACATCTGGGGAGACTGATAAAAAGCATATTGTCTATAAGACTAGATCTAGATCACACATATAGTTCAAAGAGTATGTAAAAAAATAGCCAAATAAACTTCCCTCTTAAACCTTGCCTTTCTGCTCTCCAAATAGTCTCTGTTTAATCACACTTTTTCTTCATTTTGGTTTGGTTTTACTTTATTTTACAACAAAACCTTTTTTTTTAAAATTCAGATCTCCCAAATGATTGCAGAAAAACAGATACTTGTACATTAGGACTATGGGAGAACATGGGATAATACTACTGTATGATACTGCTGGCAGGGAGACTTTCATTAAGGCTGTAAGAGATATATCATTACCTGGAATTTAGAACAGCAACTGGGGATGAAACATATCCAAGCTAAATCCATGAGGTGAATGACCTAAGAGCAAAAGTCATTCCCTACGTCACAACTGATAAAAACATGGGGATTGGTTTTGGATTGTGGTAGAATCCTAACAAGTATAGTACACATAACTACCCAAATCCAAAGCTCCAAATGATTACACAAATATTCAAAGTACTTTATGCTCCATGCAGACTGAGAAGAAAGTAAAAAAGCAGTGAAAGCTGTACAAAATCTGCCAGATATACAAACAATCAAGTCAAATTGAGATCGCTTTTTCCCCTCTTTGGGAAGTTTTTTTTTCTACCTTACTGATGTGGTAGATATTCCAGTTATACTTCATGGAGACATTGATATTTTGTATACACTACTGTAGTGTGTTGACCAGTGATGACAGCATAAAGGTAGTAAACAATCCAAGAGTACAGAAAGTAACAAGAATGAAGAGGAGAGAAAATGAATGCAAAAAAACCTCTGATCATTTCAAACATCATAGCAGGATATGTGCTGTAATACTCAGTGCAGTACTAAAAGGGGAGGTCCCAGTCCTGTACCCTGTGCATTTTTCTCTCAAATTATCCCCTTGCCTGGAGATGCCCTTAAAATGAAATTTATTTACCTACAGAATACCTAGACCTCTTCAGATTCTTAGAGTTTGGGAAGCAGATAATTTTCCAAGACACAGAATAGGTGTATCTATGTTGTATCTTGGAAAATTATCTACTTCCTTGGCTCTAAATAACTGAGAGAAAACTATTATTTCAAAAAAGAATAATCAAAATATATCTTTCTTTGCTTCTGTAAGTTTCTAGAAGTAAAGATCACTGCTTTCTCTCTCTCTGAGTTCTATATCCTCTTAAAATTAATTCTCCATAAAACATTATTTATTCAGGAAAAGATTTCCTGGAAATGACAAGGTAGAAAAAAGCCTTTAATGGCACTATTTTGATGTTAATAACACAACTTTATGGCTTCAGCATTTGTAAGCTTTGCAGTCAATACTCATGATTACCAACCCAATCACTGACAACAGCAAGCAACTTACCACTTATGACCTCAAATTTTGTAGCAGTGAGAAACAAATTGACTGGGTAGAGCTCCTGCAGTACATTGTAGTCAAGATGAAACTACTAAATTTGTGATTTCATCCAGTGATTAAATTTTTGTTTAGCTCCTGTGATACAATGGTTTTTATGTTATCACAAAAAAAGTAATGATCACAAAACTTTCATAACAGATCACATACATGGAACAGGACACTTGAGAAGGATACTCATGATGACATGAGGGTATCACACCAGAAACAAATACTACATTTTGCCTGTGAAGTTTAGTTAGGTTTGCTTTGCTTAGGCCAGCTTGTTGGAGGTCTGGGTAAGAGTTACAGACTGTTCTTACTGAAATTCAGAGCACTATGCAGAAAGGGCTTTAAGCAGATAGGAAAAGTGGCAAAGAAAACAAAAAGTGCCTGTCCCACCTGCGATGTGACTCAGCGTGGAGAAGAAAAGCTTTGTTTATGCAACAGACATAAAAATGTCAAGTACACAGACCAGAAACCCTGAGTTTTTTCTCAAGTGCTGTTGTGTTACGTATATGCTGCTGCAGCTAAGTTTTTTGTTCCCTTTCTTCAACTCTGAAAGGAAGATATGGATTTTATTTACTTGTCTCCATAATTTTATTTGGATGCTGTCGAGCAAGGATGGAGTTTAGAAGTGCCATTGATATAAACCTAATTACTGTTTTAGGAACCAAGTTCTTTTAACCAGTGATTTTTTTTTTTACCTAAATCTATGTCAAAAACTAGGCAGTGCTATGTAATTCAGTGCTGTAAGTTAAATCAGTCGTTATCAAGGTAAGGCAAATACTGGTTCTTAGATGTTGAGATCTACAAATAAACTAAGCATTACATATCAGTTCATTTTTAATTAAAATTTATTAATACATTCTGACTGTTGCTGATGCTAATATTTTGAAGTACCTAAGGTTATTTTAGGCTAAGCAGGAAAGTGTCAGTTTTCTTTTTCTAGCATACTTTATGTTCTCATAGGCTTTAGCTTTATATTCTTCAACCAGGAAACTGTATGTAGTTATTTTGGATGTCTTCTTTAATTGCTTAATTAAAACTATAGAAAATGGCATAAAGTAAACTCTATCACATTGACATTTGCACAGCAGCACATTTGCAATCAACCGAAAGCATATTTGTCCTATGTCATTAATGATAAAAAGGCACAATTTGGGATAATATTAAGAATAAAATATTAATTTGTTCAAGAAAACACTGTATTAATAGTAAATAATCATGACCTCCATGAACATGATACCAAGATAAAATTGCTTTAATTTGGTTTAGAAAATAATTAAATATAGGCATACATTCATAGAAAAGAACTCTACTGCCTTGTGATTAGTGGTAAAATACGTCTCAGAACAACCTCTAAGCAAGAACTTGCATAAGAAATGTGCTGCAACAATGAAGTATTTCATTGTACTGTATCATTGATCATTCATTCTGAAAGTCCTACTTTTTCAAGAGAAAGTTCTGTGTAAATAAAAGACATGCGAAGTCTAGAATTCACAACCAACACCCGAAAACAAAAGAAAACATCTGTACTTTGCACCATTTACCTCCTAATTCAGGAAAATATACATATGAGATTGCATTTTTGAGCACCACAATCTAAGAAAAATATTAAGCTATTACAGAGCATCCAAAGGATGGCAATGAAGATGGTGAAGGGCCTTGAGGTGAAGCTGTATGAAGAGAGGTTGAGATCACTTGGTCTGTTCAGCCTGGAGAAGAGGAGACTGAGGGGATACTGCAGTCTACAACTTCCTCATGAGGGGAAGAGGAGGGGCAGACACTGACCTCTTCTCTGTGGTGACCAGTGACAGGACCTGAGGGAATGACCTGAAGCTGTGTCAGGGAAGGTTTAGGATGGGTGTTAGAAAGAGATTCTTCACCCGGAAAGTGGTTGGACACTGGCTTGCCAGGGAAGTGGTCACAGCACCAAGCCTGATGGAGTTTAAAAAGCATTTGGATCTCAGGCACGTGATGTGACTCTTGGGGATGGTCCAATGAATGTCTAAGGGTTAGACTTGATGATCCTTGTGGGTCCCTTCCACCTTGACCTGTTCTGTGATTCTGTGATTCAAAACCGTGAATCATCAAAACAGGAAAACAAAGAATAATGAAATAATGGCAAGGATGGGTCAGGAAAAAATCCTGTATCTAACTATGTATCTAACACAACAGAAATTCATGGGCAATGTTGACTGCAACTGAGAATTTCGAAAAGTAAATCTACATTGTTATTCCAACTGTTCTTTCCAGTGTTTCAGTCAGTCTCCCAATAATTAAAATACTTGTGGAAGTGGCCTTTCTAAATAGTTGTCTGCTTTTCAAGTGACTAGGGCTCTTCTATTGTTTATATTTACTTTCACCTCAACTTTTCATCCTTTATATTTACACTTGCTCAGATAGTAAATTATCTTCCTCTTTGTACGCATCTTTTTTTCAAACTGTTTTTTTGAAGCAGATAGGAAAGCTATGGTAACTGTGATGATGTCTGTACCCTTTAATTTGTAGCACAATACTGCTTCTCTCTATACCTCATTCTCAATACTAATAGGCATATTTCCATTTACTTCACTTCTACTTGGTATTGCATATATTAGCAATCTTTTCATGCAGGTCCCATAGCACAAAGCTCAGGAGTATCATATTTTGCAAAATATCAGACACAAATATTCATGTTCCAGAACATGAGTGATTTTATCTACAACAACAAGCACAGTGGGAATGGTTGCAACTCACACAGAGCTATATTAGTCCTAATTAGCTCAAATACTAGTAGCAGCATAGCAGAGCTCAGTGAATAAATGCAAGCAAGTTGCCTAAATATGTTAATTACAACATAATGTCCAGCAGACAGTAAGTATGAAAGACCAAAGGAACAATGCAGGATATATCTCTCCCGTATCATAAAAAAACCCCAACAAATCACTTCATACTTTGACTTGTTTCACTGCGTTCTCACAGAAAGTTATTTCAGTGAGCTAAGTGAAATTATTTACATGAAATTTATAAGCCAACAGATTATGGGCCAGACCTTGCATACATATCTTCAAGAGACTATCCTTTCTTGTGCAGGTAAGAGACAAGCGAAAAAGGCATTGCTAACACATATATATACATACCCATAAGTAATTTGAAAAAGGTCTTAATAACACATTGTTAGAATATATGATATATAGACATAGATCCAATGATTAATAAGATGAAAAGGTGGTATACAACATCCTAAGCAAAACCAAAGCTTTCAGAATTTCAAAATTTCACAACTAAAAATCACATTTTAAAGAATGCTGCAACATGCCTTTTGCAATATCATTAAAATCCAAGGCGCTCGTGAATGGTTTATTTAGTTGATTTTCATTGTAATTTAGGCTACTGATGGTCCATTATTAGAATAGCATGTCAGTAAGTTTTCTTCCACCTTAATACAAACATCTTTCTCAAAATAAAATTTAACATTCTTGTTTGGCATCTAACTCTTCTCCCTTCAGTTATGAAAACATCATAGACAATTTGCTAATATCAGATGCCAAAATTTTAGCCAGTTAATATTAGGTGAGTAGAATCTAGAATCCTACCATTCCTTGCTACAAGCTTACTTTAGTAGATCTGTACTGAAAAAAATATGATTTTTTTAAAAGGCACATTCTACTAAGTTGTTTTTGTCTTTGTCTTTCCCTCTCAAGCTTTTACATCTACGTTCCCCAGCTTATCAAATAGATATTTACACAGTCTTGCGAGCTATTATTATACCATGACACTTTACTACAGTAATGATTAGGTAATACATCTACAGCACAAAATAACTTCAGCTAATCAAAACAATACCTGGTAAATAAATTTTTAAAAATGCAACACAGAAGTATTCTTCTTTAGGATCTGAAATGCACATTGCAAGTTATCAACATACTCAGAGCATGCCATTTAATTAGACAGATATAAACCTTTTACAGAAAGGAATTTCAGCATAAAGTTTTTTAATTTAGTTAATGTTGCATAAGTGTATGGTCAAACTTTAAGTAAATGGTCCACTTTTACTATAAGAAATGACTCTGTTTTTATCAAAACCTTATTCATGTTTTGATCATTTTGTAAATATTTTTTGTCTACGATCTAAGCTGGGGAATGGAGTAGAAGATGAGAATAAAACTGCATAAAGTTTGCTTTTGTTGAGATACGTTACTTTACTCATCATTAAGTCTTTTCTCATAGATTTACAGGGTACATCTTCAGTTTAAGAAGCTGGCCATTCAGTCTCTACTAGTTCTGCCTCTAAACAGCCATGAAGTCCTGCTCTGGATGAGGTAAACTGAAAGGTGGAACTAATCAGTGCAGCAGACACAGGAGAACAGACACAGTCTGAGTTTCTGTGTTACTAACAAAAAGAAGCTTAGCATGCAGTAACATTGCAATCTAAATCTGTTCATTTCATAAATGAAAAAGGAGACATAAAGCTTAGCTATCACAATTTCACAGCTCAAAGTGCATGTCAATCAGATGTAGATGTATAGTAGCTGGTCCTATAAACAATACGGGCATTCTATGTTCATTTTTTAAATCACACTTTAAACGCCTTATCCTTCATTTAGTATACAGTGCAACTCTCAGAATTTATCATTAACACATTTAACACATAAGATTATAAGGAAAATATTGTGTTGCTACCTAAATGAAAAGTATTTGATACACAGATTTTCTGACCATCTACAAAGTGATATAAAACACAGAATGGCAATTTAAGCTGAAGACACTTTTAAGTATAGACTATGGACCTTAAATTTATACAGCCAGAACGAAGAAATCTACTCTATAACTTCATTATTTAGCGTTGCCAATATAAGATATACAAATAGTGGAAAGAAATACCAGAATTTTGATAGGTTTTCTTGTTTTTAAAAGGCAAGTAACTAGTCTTGAATATTTCAAGAAACGTTCAGCAAAGAAGAAAGAGAGCAGAACCTCTATGTGAAAAAAAATGAAGAATATGGTATATTTCTTCATTACTCAAGAGTTGAGAAAGGTGGACAAACCAGGTAGTGAAAACAGGCAAAGAGCTCTTTGAACAATATCTTGTCAATATATTATCTTATCTAAATTATCCATGCCAGCTATGTGAAAAAGCAGCTTCAGAAAATAAGTAGCATGCCTGATTTGTCATTATGTCAGCTGTTACCTTTTCTGAAACTAACATAGTTTTATTTTTATGCTATTATGTAAAGTAAATTTTGTCCTCCTAGGGAATTTAGTTTACAAGTTAAAAGTATCTGAATCTTAAATATTCCCATCTTAACGTTATTTATTTTTTAATATATATTTGACACTTTGTTTTACATTGTATTTTAATTCCAACATAAATAAATTAAGAAACCGAAATAAAGTCAATTTAGGATTTGGGGTTCTTTTAGAATTTCCTTTAAAACTTATTACACAGTTTGTCTGATTAATCAATTCCTAAGTAAGCATACAAAATCTAAGTGATTTTTAGCTTGATTTCATTCGAGATTTTTCCCTTTGTATCTGCATTGCCCTGAAATAACAGAAGCAATTTTGACTATAAATATAACCATGACTAAGTTCCCCTTCACTTTAAGAAGGTCAGACTTCTACCTTCTGATACTTATGCTATTTTATCTTCTTATGCCCTTTTCTGTAAGCGCTAAGCACTGGACAAATAAAGTCATCAGAATTAAACGGAGATGGAATTGGTGTTAACACCATTTGATATTGTTTACTCCAGCAATACAGTATGCTTATGTGGAAATAAAAAGGTTATAATGATAGCAGAGTATGGAACAACATGAATTCATCCTCATAATAGTCATTGTAATGTTAATGGGACATTGTGCAAACACAACCCACACCATTACAATTTAAGGAATTTAATCATATATCCATTTCCAGTTGCAATTTACTTTTCTTCTTACTGTAATAAATAAATTCCCATACTATGTGTAAATTAAAGAGAAAACACCTTCCCACCAGTCACTGTCTCTAATCTCCAATCTGTCACTGTGTAATCTGTGAAACAACAGATATATAATATCACTGTATTTAACCCCAGCTTTGTACCAATAACTTGGTTTGCAGTATTTAATGTTCCATTTCCAGACACAAGTAGGTCACCAGGAAGAGTCCAGAGGGGGTTTAAAAAGGACTTGGATGTCATACTTGATAAACATCTGTGGGGAAATGATTGATTTGACAGATGAGAGGAGATCAGTGAATATTGTCTACCTTGACTTCAGTAGAGATCCCACAAGATCATCATAGAGAAGCTGTTGAACTAAGGGCTTTATGAGCAGATGGTGAGGTGAATCAAAAACTTGCTAAACAGTCACTCCCAAAAAACGGTGATCAGTGGCAAAAAGTCTAGTTGGAGGTCACTAACTAGCCTCCATAACATCAACCAGTGTAACCCATGGGTCAAGACAGGCTCCAATCCTGATCAACACCTTCCTTCATGATCTGAATGATGGAGCAGAGTGTACTGTTAGCAAGTTTGCAGACAATACAAAACTGATACACCAGAGGGTCATGCTGCCATCCAGCGGGACATGATGTTATAATCTGCTTACATGTTACAGAAAGAACTTCAGATCCATATATTCCCTTGAGCAAAATTAAAACTCATACAAGTTATCTGTTGATACCAAAACTGATTTTATTCATTGCTAAGAAATGCAAAGAGAAAGAGGAAAAATTAAAAAAAGTTGGAAAATGCTAAGATTACTTCTAGAAGCAGAGAAAAGATACCACCAAAACTACCTTTCTGCTGAGCTGGCCTGTGTGTGGGGGGGAAATAGTTTCTGCCTTTTTTTTTTCTCTATCTCTGTCACTTTTTGATGTTATCTCTTTAGCTGGGGGGGGGGGGGGGGGGGGGGGGGGGGGTCTTAACAGTTTTAGTTCTCTGGAATGACACCAAGATGAGTTGTTTCGCCATGTCGTGTCCCAGGCCATGTAGGGGTCTCGGTTCAGCCCCACCTTTCGGCCCTCAGAAATATGGTCAGGGTGGAGGGAGATAAGATATCTCATGTTGCACGGTGGGTCTCAGTCCTCTCCAGGCCGGCAAAGTTCCAGTCTCTGGTGACAGGTAGGCACCATACGTTGGAAGAAGAAAAGTGAGGGGAAGGTGGGGATAGATTCTTGGCTTCAGTAGCCAGTTCTCTCTTCCACTCCTCTCTCCCCTGGTTTTCCCAAATTTTTCCTCAACTTTTATAGTGTTCAAAGGATGTTATACGTGATTTCTTGGCATGTAGCCCTATTCAGATGTTCAAAGACATATGATAACCATACACAATAACAAGATCTTTTGGCAGGAAAACTCCAGCAGGAAGTTTTGGTGAGAACTTAAGGTAGAAAGCTGACAGAGAACTTTTTGGTAGGAAGTTTTGACAGGTAGAAACAATGGCAAAACATTATTTTTGGCATTTCTATGTTATCTACATGCTACACATGAACAGGGGAGAAATGGGCAGGCAGGAATGTTGCAAAACTCAATTAAGAGAAGTGCAATTTCTGTGCCTGGAGAGGAACAACCCCAGACACCAGTATATGCTGGTTGCCAACCAGCTTTGCAGAAAGGACAGTTGGGGAAAGCAGCTTTGCAGAAAAGAACCTGAGGATCCTGGTGGACACCAAGGATAAACATGAGGCAGCAATATGCCCTTTGTAGTAAGAATGGATAATAGTATCCTGAGATGTTTTACAATAAATATTGCAAGCAAGTAGAAGGAATTGATCCGTCCCCTCTACTAGGCACTGGTAAGGCCACATCTGGATTTCTGTGTCCAGTTCTAGGCTCTCCAGCATAGGAATAACGTGGATTGACAAAAAGCACACAGAAAATTTACATTTAAAAATACTGTTATACATAATAGTATGTAATCAAAGAGTTTGTTGTTTATATATCCATAAAGTGGAGATATCTGAAAGCAGGCATTTATTACAGGGTTAAAATACAGCAGGGTTAGAATACTAGTAGCTGAATGAAGAATATTAAATTTGAAGATTCTGCCAGTTGTGGCCCAGAAACAATACCTGAATCACGTCATTCAGATTTGTGACTTTACACAGCAGCAAGAGATGACAACATGACATTTTTTTACAACACTGTAAAAGTGGCAAGCCTAAAGTATTCAAACACATGACTAGTTTAAGTCTTGAGGCAACAACATAACTAAAAACAAGAACAAGATACTGTTTGAAAACATTTTCAGTGTACTCCAAAACCATTATTTCTTAAAGCAAATAAAATGCCTGTGCCAGTCTCCTGCAGTTTTACTGTGCCATTTTTTTATCTGATCTTTCAAAAACTTGTTGTGCAGTAATCAAAACCCAAAAAATATGTGTATCGTACAAAATCTATCGATGTATAGTACAAAGATATTTGATTCTATACAGTGTGTACTTTCTATAACACTCAATAATCTGTCAAATAGTCACCATCAAACCCTCCTTTTTCAACTTTCTTAAGAGAAATTTACAGGACAGCCAAAGAGGGGAGCTGACTAAACTGAGGTCTGTAGTTCTGCAGTTACATCACTTTCAGCATCTCACACAGGGAGTTCAGGGTTAGCTTTGGTTCATCTGTGAAGAGAAGCATTTGCATCTCTGAGCTGGGAAGGTATTATGGATCATATGAAGACATGCATCATTTTCTACATCCCATTTAGGTGGCCTCAGGAGCAAGCACTAACTTTATTAGGCTTAGTTTTAATTGTTTTACATTTCACCTTTGGTGGAATCAACTGCCTTGATTCTACTCCTAGTATTAACATCGATCTTGGTTTCAATCTGATGTCTTTACTTCTAGATGAGGGAACAGAGGAAACATGTTACACCTGAAGTTCGAGTCCACTGGTGATCCAGACAGGGAAGTGTCCTGACACTGTTTTCTAACCTGTATGTTACATGAAATCCCAAAATTTAAAAGTACAGTAAGGACTTGAAATTAACTTCAAACGTTTCATCAGCCACAAAAGATACCAGAATCTGTGAACGATCCTTGGCACTGGGCTCAGACATTCATACTGCAAAATTATTTGAATAGTTTCCAGTGCGCTTGAAGCCTTAGTGTTTTCTTGCAAGTCATTCCTGTGGGAATGGTTAGGAGGTAGCAAAGAACAGCAGTTAGTTTATATGAAACCATACTGTTTTGGAAGTTAAGAGAGTTTACTTACATTGTTGTTTTCTGCTTTATAGCCTCAGTGCCAGAGAATCATAAAATCATTTAGATGGGAAGGGACCTTTAAAGGTCATACAGTCCAACCTCCCTGCAATGAGCTGGGACATCTTCAATTCGATCATATTGCTCACAGTCCCATGCAACCTGACCTTTAGTCTTTCCAGGGATGGGACATCCACCACCTCTCTGAGCAACCTGTGCCCGAGTTTCACCACCGACATTGTAATGACCCTGGTATGTTTCATTTGTTGAAACAGACACAACCAAAGTGACCAAGATCTGTAAGGAAGGCTTCTCCTATTGATGTCCCATCAGGATTTCAAGTTAGGCGAAAGGAGCTAAAATGGAGAATGTATTATCCATATTATATAAACTTGGAATAAAATGTAAAAAACCTCTACCTTTCAGAGCTGTCAGTCAGGCATATATCTAAAACCTTACTATTACTCATGAAGAGAGGGAGACAAATTCAAAACATTTTAATTTAAGATTTTAATTCTTAGAAATCCTGAACATATAAGCCATCATTACTAGACAAAGATGCAAGCCTTCATGATTGAAAATCCTTGTAGTAATTAACAAATTTGCGTACTTTTTATTATAAGAAATCTGCCAGACAATAGAAAACTGATAATTAAAATACAAAGAAAAAACAAGTGGTTTGTATCATTCACATCATATGTCATGCATGTATTCTTGGTCTGCTGAAGAGCTCTTTACAGTATTCAGGCACTTTTTGCATGAATGAACTCCAATTTTGAATGGTCATTCTGGAAGTATACATTCTCAAAATACAATTGCTCAGGCCTACCATGTCCTGCATTTGTTTTCCATATAGACAAGTGCAGACATACCTTTGAGACTTCAGTTCCCAGAAGAGCTCATTTTCACAGTGGAATGAGGTGGAGGTTTTAGTTTGTTTTTTTTTTTTTTTTTCCTCTCGATTCACCAAAAATCTATTTTATAGATGGCAAGTCCTGTGTCTGTTAGTCATTTAGGGGAAAATTACTAAAAAGATCAATTTCCTCTCTTTGTTTTTTGTTGCTGTTTGTTTTGACATCTTCAAAGGATACTACTGACTTGCTAACTGCTATTATTACTGATTTCCATCCCATTAGTCGGTAGAGATGCCATGTCTCATAATGAAACAGAGAAAAGCACAAAACCCTGCAACAGCTTAGTGTTTCAGTGTGGCAGAGAGCATTGTGGAAAATGATAAAACTTTTTTAGATGAGTAAGAGCCAGATCCAGCTCTCCTTAACATAGGTCAGAAAACTGCCATTGGCAGCGATTGATTTTGGATGTGATCCAAAGCAGGTTAAGAATACAATGAAGTGTGAACAGCCAAGATGCATTCACTATTTGCTAACTACTCATAGATAGGAAATAACCAGATGCATCATTGAAACAATAACTGTCACAGAACTTTTGATTAACTTCTGGGTTTGCACTACAAAAAGTTCCAATGCTATTTACTCATCTTAATTATTTGGGAACATCACTCGCTGTAAAAAACATTGCTTAGAGTTTGTTGATTGCAGTCATGTCCTTGACAGCAGTAAGTACTTGACTAAGTGCTACATTAATGCTAGAAAGTTGCTGGGAAAACTGATATTTCGCATAATCTATGTTGAAAATATTTCAATGCCAAACAATTCAAGGGACGTATATGTCACGATGAACATGTATTTTAGTACGCACTTTCATCTCACTCTAGAAATTGCTTGGGCCTTTCTGGTAGTATAAATATTGATTAATTTCACAAAAGTCATTTTACCTTTCAAAGTAACAGACATATGAGAATTAGTTATGCAAACCTCATTATTTCTGTGGCATAGAAAACATGACCTTTCAACATTTATCTTTTCTGCCATGACAAAGAAAGAAAGCTCCATTTTGTGAAATATGAAACAAAATTTCAGCATGTAACAAACTACAGTTTTCTGAAGTTTCTTAATAAAAACTTCAGTCAGATTCAAGTATACCTTGATACTATACTTTTTTCCACCTTAAGTTTAACACAAGTTTTGGAGTTTAATGCCTTTACTTTTTTAAAATGTAACCAAGATCAAGAAACCAGGAGCATACACACATCCATCTTACATAAAGAGAGAGAATAGAATTAAATAATCTTGTTTAAATGAACTGCTCAGAATAAAATATTTTAGATTTTTTTTATGTACATGCTTGTGTCAAAACGTAAAGCAGTATGCATGTTCATAATCTTCAGTGACAAATCTATTTCAATAGAATTTTTTTTCTGCAAAAAGTGATGTCTTTTAAATTCCTAACTGTGATATTATATATTTTTCAGAACTAGACTTCTAGAATGAGATGCTAGAAAGTCAGATCCTATTCCTGGATATCCTCTTGGCTTCTTAGATAATTTATGTGAACTATTTTTCTATATCTGACTTGGGGTTTTTTACCATAATGAGTATTTTGCATAAAAAATTACATGTAATTTAAAAAGTAAAATAAATGTGTTAAACTTGTCATCTAGTTAGGTCTATCGAAATATAGAAATGGTTTTGCATCTTTATTGATTTCTGTATCTTATTAACAGTAGACTGTTTCACATATGTTTACAAAATACATTTACTTCAAGTAGTTTTGTTTAACGCTTGACAAGAATCTTCCAACTAACAGAAAACATTGCTGAAAAAAAAATACCAGTATGAGTGACTGCTATCACTCTTTGAATTCTATACTCAAAGTATTATCCTCCCTACCAGTCTGAAAGTAACATATCTAACTGCAAACTGCTGCTTTGGAGTCAGGCTACACTTTGAACAGCTGACACCCTGTTCAGGTTCACTGCCAACCAAAATTACCAATCTTCTATAAGAAGCACTATCAACAGCCTGTTGATTATTTTCAGGAAATTCATGAGATCATCACACTAGCAGTTTACAGAAAAAACCTCCTCTTTGTGTGCCTCTAGGGATATATGTATAGAGTAGTAGTTTCACAGCAACAGCTTCATTTCCAAACCACGACATCCACATAATGTCAGGCAAATTAGTTCACTAAGCTTTCCGAGACCCTTTTCTTTGATGATATTCCCCTCCCAACTGATAGCTTAATTTAAAATATTTATCAAGATATGGAAAAAAAAAAAAAAATCCTAACATTTTCACTGTAAAAGAAATAATGTGAAGATTATATAAAATGTGAACTTTAAGAATATGCTGCCCTCACTTTTACATGATTACAACTTCCTTCTACTTGATCCTAGCCAAATCTCAATGGTCAATGTCACGGATTTTCCTGCAACATCATTTTCAATTGCACAGCTACAGAGAATCAATTGTTAGGTATGTATTTCTTGAATTAAAATATATTAAACGGAGTAAATATAGAAAAAGGATAAATGAAAGAAGAGTCTTTCGAATCTACAGAGACACATGCCCTATTCAGAGGAAGATTCCAAACCAAAGTCTGTTCCAGATGTTTTTAAAATTCATTTGAACTGTGTCTGCCTTGAAGCCAGCCATGAAGAGTCTAGAGCTGAGGTGGAGTCATGAGGATTCTGGTAATTCTGACACTACCTGCTACAGATTACTCAATCACTTCCTACTCTGAAATGAAAGGCAAAAATCAAATTTAGAAACTAAAGAAGGAAAGCACAGTGTAGATTTTTTCTCATGGATATATCTTATCCTTCTGCTATTAGCAAAACTCTATCTTGAAACACATGTGACAACTGAATTTTACTTTAATTTACATATGCAGTACTTTAGATAGACTAAAGACATTTCTGTTCTATTTCAGAAACTTAATAGGCCTATGATTCAGAAAAGGACTGAATTACATGCTTACATTATTTTTTGTCCTGGATGCAATGACCAACAAAACCTTTTTCAATTAAAAAAAAAAAAATTGCCTCTTATAAATCTTAATAAGACCCCAGATATTTTAATAACTTGAAAGTAATCTCTCAAATAAAAGTAGGCTTAGGAACATCAGAAAACAGTAGTAAATAATGATTTTTTGGCCACTAGCCTGAGTCCTTATAGTGATCAAAATTTCCCTCGACGGGCAGAAATCTGGAATTTAGTGCTCCTAGAGCATCCAAAATGAGAAAATGTAAAACAAAACCCTAAACCATAAACAGTGAAGCCTTAACAATTTTCTGCATATGTGAAAACTTCCCCTTTGGGAGGCAACTAGAAGTTTCAATGTCACACTGAAAACAAAACTTTTCCAATAAAGAGTAGTATTTTATTTTACTTGTAATGTCAGCCAGCCTTACTATTGATTTTATGAAAATTGTGGATCATTTGAACTTCCTCAATGAAGTACAGTCTTATTTTTACTCCAATTGTAAATTGATAAAAGTTTCAAAGTAACCACATAAAATCTTACCCATCGTGCCTCTGAAACAAACCCACAATTGTATAAAGAAAACATTACAAGAATGTTTGTATGTAGAGTTGAAGATATTATCACTATGGTCAATTGGATTTGACAAAACACCAGATGTAGGATTATCTTTGATATTTCAGAGCTTCTAAAAAGGATTCAATAAGAAGACATATTAGGCTAACAGAGCTATGTAAAAGCAGATGATAATAGCAAACCCCTAAATAAATACAGTAGTTCCTTTTGCTTTTATAGGTTTTTATCCTAAAAGTATTTGCAAAGTCTAGAGGATGAAGTACTCAAGAACTGATGAGAATTTGAAGAAAATATGCAAGTCTGAAAACTGAGTACTGAGTACTCTGAACTCTTGAGCAATCTCAGCTTTAAGTACAAAGGTATGCAGTCCTGGATATTTACCATGAACAAAAATCAAATGCAGGTGACTTCAAAACCCCATAAAGGAAAAAATAGGTAGATTTACAAACAGACCAAGTTCAAATAACAAAGTGGGAGAAGGATAAATTGTAACATGCAGATGATGGATTTTTTGAGATTTTCACCTCCGATAATGGAAGAAATGAGTCTATACATCCTGTGCAAGTATCTGTTTCCCTCCCTGGTCTTTCAGCATTCTCACAAGTTTTATTACCTCTTTTTATCTTTTACAAAAACCTTCTACATGCCCATGGAAGAGTTTACTCATGGAAGATGATCAAAAGTCTAGATGAGGAATATGGAGTGTGGCTATCTAACAAGTGAACTCATACATGAAGTTTATGGAATCCAATATGTTATATTGTATATCTGGAAAAAAGGAGAATACAACTGCATTCAGTTCAAGACAGTGATTGAACAGATGGATCCATCCATGATAAGAAAAAAGCGAAATTCAGAGATTTGTAGAAGTTCAAATAGATGTAAAGTTCACATAGTTTGCACTCTTTGCTTTACCCTAACTCGTGGAAGGTATCAAAGTAGCATTAATAGAGCCTCAGCAAAGAGAATACTCTGAAGACAAAGATCACATTGATCATACAATACAAGATGTATGCCAACCCTTACAGTACAAACAGTAAAGCTACTCTTACAAACATATAAAGCTGTCTTAGCTATCTAGTAAATCCATTCATGAGAACTTAGTAGTCCACAAAGTGACCCACTGCATTTCTCCATATAACTAACTTAGACATGGATCTTTATTTTCAGCTGAATTCAGGCAAAATATGATCTACTTTGCTTTCAGACTGATTTGTGATGTTCACCATTAGTAGTCTCATAATAATCTTGGTAAAATTGTCTCTACAGGCAGAGAAGATTGAGCTCCATGCACCTGTCTCAGGGTTGCTACATTCAAAGTAGTGTTATTGGAAATAGGACTTCCTACGTATAAGGATCTTAACAAACACATATTAGTCTAGTTACAGTTACATTAATCCAAATTAATGCAGAAAAACATCACTTTAAACTCTACCTACATTTTCTTTTTATCTAGGTGCATGTTTTCTTATGTTTTTAACTTCAGTCAAAGCTACTGACTTCAAGAGAAAAGTATCTTAGCTTTTGTTTTTCCGATATTGAGATATGATAATAAAAAAACCCAAAACAAAACAAAATCCAAACAGATCAAAGCTGTGTATTGCACAGTTAACAATACCCATAGGACTGAAATAGATTAGTCATCCTTCTGTTCTACCTATGGGGAAAAAGACCCCCCACAAAACAAGCAAACCACAAAACCCCACAAAAACCACAAAAAACTTACAACCAAGACTGCTATCTTTGTTAACTCAACCAAAACATCTACTTCCAGAGGAGTTTCTGGTGATATTCCAGCTAATTAGTAGCATTGCTGTTTTCACAATACATTTTGTACAATTTGCAGTATCTTTTATGAATGATTTTACTACTAGGTAGGAACATTTTACTTTGTGTGCTTAAGGAACTGTTCAGTGATTAAATAGCCTTGTTCCTTATTCCTGGGTTTCACCTCTTTTTTAGAACAAACACATAAAACTCGATATTTTAACTTTAAAAAAAATAAACACTTGTACCTAAACTTTTACCTCTCTCTCTTTCTTCTTTCCTTTCAAAATAAAGGCGTATTTGAATGCATCAGTTGCAGTCATCTCTTACATTCTGTCCTATGCAGTTAACTCTACCTCACTTCACTGACAGCTACTTAAGTATAGAGAAGACAGACAATGATCCTGTGTTTTAAAGCTTTTTGCCTCCTTACATTTTTTCCCTCCTTTTACTGTGCTGTACTTCTCTTTCGTCTTTGAATGTCAGTGTTCCCAGAGGAAGCTCTGGAGAGTTACTCTGCAGGAATCCTTTTGCCAGAAGGCCAGCCCCAGGGCTTTGGTTCCCAGTGTATGACCCCTTTACTCAGCTCAGCCCTGAGAGTTCTTGTAGCAGCAGAGCAGACATCTAGTGTGGGGTCAAGATAGAGGGGTAATTTGCTCTTTTGCATTTCCTTGTTTCCCCTACAGGTGTACCTGGCCTTCTACCCTTTCCATCAATTCACAGAAAAACTTACCATGAAGACCAAACACCTGGACTCAACCACGTCACAAAAAAAGAACAGAAAACAGAGACCTCTGATCTCATCACACAGAGACTGGTAACCTGCAGAGACACATTTGCAGAGGGTAGCTCACCATGTTACTGTGCCTGGAATCACCAAGGCGTTTGTCCACCTTTTTCACCACTAGTTACCTTCAAAAGCCTGTCATAAGCAAAAGGGACCCTGTTGTACCTGTGATACTACTAACAAAGCACTGCTGCTGCAGCTGATAGGCTCATGGCTTTCATAGTCCCCATTCTAAAATGCAAAACCCCCTTAATAATAATACAGTAGAAATGCTGTAAAACTCACACCCTTCCTTCCCCTTCCTATTCTCTGTCCTTCCACAGCTCCTGGATACCTGCGCACAGGATGAGTCTGGCTGCCCCAGAGGCTCAGAACGTGCACACATAGAAAGGCAGGGGGGATTGCAGGGGCTTTACAGTAAATTTCCATGTTCATAAAGGGGGTTTCTTCCTCCTCAGACTTTCATCCACTTTAGTTGATTCCCATACACCTCATCACGGCCCACACTACTGATGGCACTGCACAGGTTCTCCTCAGGGAGTGAGTCACTCAACTGCAGACAGTGGGTCAGCCAGTGCCACCCAAGCCCTCTTGGGCCCCAAGAAGCTTCTGCTGGTGATGGCAAAATCCCATTTACCCAGTGTCAGGGTCACTCTGTCTTGGCAAGCTGGAAGTAAAGTGCAGAGAGGGGAACGAGAGAGAACAATGACGGTAGTTGTCGGGTTAGTGTACGAAGAATGAATAAATAAAAATCTTTGCTAAATGTCAACAATTGCATTTTTCTTATTGTAACAGCCCTGTCCTTCTTTGGAGATATTTAAGACCATGAAAATTTGGTAATGTGTTATGAAATGCACTGGAATTAATAATTGCTTTATTTTGTTAAAGTTCCAGCATTCTCCATCTCAAAATGTTTTTTAATGACAAGAAACCATTGCAACATTTTGTGTATCGAAATCCTGTGAAGACATAGTCCCATCACGTGAAAGGTGGCCCGTGTCCTACAGTTCTTTTTTTTCTAACTTTTGCACCCAGGTTTTTTAGAGAAGATGTGGAGAGATGGATTATTTGGGTTTTTTTCTGCTTTAGCCAGAAGTTTAAAGTGTTCATTTCCTTCTCAGTGTTGTGGAAACGTAGTACATCATGTCTAGAAACTTACCACTGCACAAAATACAGGGATACTTTCTCATAAAGTCTGCCTGGCTGCCAATGTACATTGAGAGTAAAGACATTCAATACCACCCAGGTCAACAGGAGAAAGAGGAACCTTCAGGTGCTACCATTTATATGTATTTTATATCTTTTATCCATTTTAAGGAGGAGGACAAAAGAACTGAAATAAGAACAGGGTTCAGCATACAAAGCTTAAGATAATTTATTAAATAGATCTCCCTGCATGACATGGAACCTTGCTCAGAACCTAGTAATTTACTTTTCTGGAGTTAAATAATTTTCCATTGACTCTTAGAAAAGTTGTAGACTGTTACCTAAATACATCTCTTGATCAACTTTTAATAATTTGCTTCTTGTGATCCATGTTAATTTCTGTCACAATGAACTCTTAAAAAAGCTCACTTTTTTAAAAAAAGAAGCTCTTTTGAAAGTTCTCATTCTGAGAACAAGCAGCACATATGTAATTTCAAAGAATATATCTATTTCCTCAGTCTCAATTTATTTTGACAATATACAAACAAAAATAAATAATTCTGTTCCTGTTTTTACTAGATTAAAAAGAATAAAACACCAATCATCTGAGGAGAAACTTTAATGTTGAATTAAATATTAAAATTATTAGTGGGCTTTTCCTCTGAACTTCTGACTCTTTTGGTTACTTCAAAGAATGTTATCTAGCAAAAAGGTCAAGAAATAAGCTGTTACAGAAGTGGAACGTGGACATCAGAGTCCAGTTTTAGTTTAACAACGGACCAGTCCACATGTGTTCACACTGCAAAGATTTGTTGCTACTAGATTACTCAGGTGTGATAATTGAATTATGAATATTTTAATATGCTATGCAAGAGCAGCACAATTTCTCTCAGTTAATAAAGTAAGAACTGCCTCAGACACACCACTGAACTATCATGTCACACAAAACTCCTTTCAGAGATTAATTAAAGAAACTGAGCTGAAAATCTAGCTTTTATGGAAAGCTTGCTTTTCAAAAGGAACTTAACGTTCATCAAAGCACTTTAAAGAGTGTTCACTTTTTGTGAACAAATAAACCAGTTTAAATGAGAAAGGTTATCATTTGTATAGCAAATTATTTTACTATTGAATGATTTCTATTTTAGAATAATTTTTTAACTGAGCAAGCTTTTTTGTTTCTGGAATTGGACAAGGCATGTTCAAATGCTGCAAGTTAATATACAGATTTGTCAAAAAATATGAATCCCATTTCAAATTAGAAATACAAATACAATGAACATTAGGACATGAGATACCATTGCTTCATTATATGGTTTAAAGAAAACACTACTGTGAAGCACTGTGGGTTGAATAAGACATAGTGAGATCAGAAACAAACCATATATGGAAATAATCTCTAAAAATGGGTTAGAAAGTTAAATAAAATAAAAAATCATTGAGTGCTGCAATCTGTTGTGGTGCTTTACATGGCCTCAGTAATTGGCACATATCATATTTAGATTGGCTATATCAGACACTGCTGATCCTGGTTAAGTGATTGCTATCCCACTGGTTGATATCACTATTTGAATTCAAGTGGTTTTATTAGTTACCTAATCACTTTCCATCTCACCTCGTGAAATGATCTAACATAAGGAGAAGAAACAAAGCAAAATGCAGAACATCCTTTGTGCTGAGTGACATATGAATTTGTGCAAATAATACAAATCTGTTTCAGCTAACAAGGTGATTAAAGTATATTCAAAGCTATCATAAAAACAGCTCTTTTACAGCCAATCAATTTTCTGACTGTAACTGCCCTGTAGGGTTCAAAGAGAGTTTCTAAGGATTTTTCGTTTCCCTTTTTTGTTTTTGGTTAATCAATAAAGATATACTACTAAAGAGAAAATGTATCTTTGAGAGTTTAGCACATGGCTTCTGGCTTAAATGGAAAAATACCTTTTTAATGACATCAATTCAAAGTTTAAATTAATGTTTTTATATTAATATACTTTATGTATATTTTTTACATAGTGCCTAATCTGTGTGTTGAGATTAAACCAAATTCACTATTTCTAATTTTCATGCATGCTGCTGAGTATCATATATTCTTCTCTGTACCTTTTTAAATAGGAATATAGCCCTAGGAACTAATTGTCCTCTAAGCCTTTCAAATAAGGCTGTTCGTGTGGATGACTTGCTTTGAAGGGAAATTTTTTTCTGCACATTGATGTGTGTTGGTTAGTGTTAGATGGTGAAAGGGTAGAAAAGAGCTGAGTTGCAGAACACAACAGCATGCTATGTATGTGGAATTTATTTCACCAGGGAAATGGATAGCTACAATTATTCACATGTCAGTGGTGCAAGATAAATTATATTATTTGTATGCTTCAAACAAGATTTATCTCTTTACTAGTATATTTAAAAAGCCTAGTTTAATTGTTCATTTTTTAATTCTTCATGTTTCATTCCAGCTCCATACACCAACCAGATGGATATAAATTGTAGTTCATTCTATAGTCAGTCAAGCTTCTTCAATCAGAAATACAAAATTTAAAGTACTCATTAACCATGACTTCTTTTATAATAATATGTAAACATCCTATCATCTACTCTGGCAACTGACAGAAAATGCTCCACATTAAACTGAAAGATAAAAATTATGCTAGAATGGGGTTTCTTAAAAATCTGGTAGCAAACAGGCTTTGAATGATGTACTTAAATCAGCCTAATTTATTTTTTTCTGATACTTTCATATTTTTTCAAACACAATATAATATTTGATTCCCATTCTTGTTTCAAAAAGACTTAATTTTAATTATTTTCCATTAAATTAACTACTGGAATCTAAATCGATTCTAATTTCATACTTCTTGCATGCAGATGTGACTTTTGCTTTCTCCATTGTCTGAGAATTGTATCCTAATAAGGTCAATTTCTGAGCTCAAGTTCTGAGCAACAGAGTCAAACCATAAGAAATAATATATGCATTCACACACACAAGCAAATATATTCCTAGCAGAATATATATCTCAGATCCTCCTGGTTTCCACAGAATCTTACTATGTCTTCCATGTGATTTTTTTTTTCACTGTGGATTATTCCCACTTAGCACAGGCATTCACACCACAGCAATTTAAGCAAAACTCATTTACCAGTGAGAGATTAGGTTAGATAGTTATTAGGTCCAGATAAACATAGCACCAAATTATCACATGCTTTCTTAAGATGTTCCTAAAAATTTCAGTGATCAGTAAAAAGGTTGAACAGCTTCCTGTCTTTTTCTATAGATCAACTCATGTCCATGAAACTTTATTCTGAAAAGTCCTTCAAGTCTCAACATCTCTTGGCAACTGAATAGCTCCCCCAAACTAGGAACACTGAGCAGATAGGGTAAGCAGATGCTGTAGACAATATTATTCTTGCCTCTCATTTTCATTTCTTGTATGCAGGCACATTTCCTTGCTCTCTTAAGCTTAAACAAAATCAATAAATCATGGCATGCAGTTCAGTAAAATAGAACTTGACAAGGAAAAGAATCAATTGCGAGATCGGAAAGCACTCAGAACAATTCTCACCATTCACAGTATTCTCTCAGATCACTTAGACTAAGTGAGAAAGTAGATTCAAACCCTTCACATGCTTTGAGTTTTACACAGAATATCTCTGAATATATTTCATCTGTGAATAACCAAGCTGATGTTTGATTGTTCATTAAGCGATGATCCAGCCAACCTATATCATACAGCAGAGAAACAAAATGGACATGATCCTGATCTCTTACATAAGGATGATCTGGATTGCCACTCACTGACTGATGAACTAAAATGTTGTTTGGACAATTTCTTTTCTCATGACAAGGTAAATTTTAGTCTTTATCCTTGTTTGACTCAGAGATAGCTTCCCTTGCAAGAAGAAGTTTTACCGGAATTCAGTTAGTACATTTACACAGAACTTTGGAGATTGAACAGATAAGAAATGAAAGGTTACCTAATTTCCAAAATGCATTTTCTAAAATGCATTTAATATCTGCTAACATTAATGTTTTAAATTACATTTAAAGAAGGCATTTTGTTTGTCTAAAATCTTTCTTTGTAGCATAGCTCTTTCTGAGATATCAAAAATAGGAAGTGTTTGCTGAAATGAAACCAAAAGCCTTTTATATGACTTTCTGAAAAAAGAAAATGAGGGAGAGATAAAAGAATGAAATGGAGAGTCAGAGGGATTTTCACCGGAGACAAGGAGAAAATACTCACTTAGAATGAAGTAAATATCAGCTTCAGATCCCTTAATCTGTTGGTCTTTCACATGATAAGTGAGAACTCCCTTACAGTCACTTTGGCACATTTTGGGGTCAGGATCTCCCAGTTGCTCCCACTGACACTGTTTAGATAATTTTATTCATATAGCAAACAATTTTTGAGTAATTTAAAATTTGATGAACTATTATAAAAATGTCTCTTTTTAAAAGCATATCATTATATTTAATAACAATTGATAGGAGAAACTGATGTTACATCATTATATCTAATAACAATTGTAAAGAGAATCTGATTTTGCATCTCCCACAGAGTAGGGGAGTGATGTTTTATTTTTGATCAAAACACTGTGACCTTGATTTCAGAAAAATTCTCAAAATAGGTAAACTGGTATAAAAAGAATTTTGCTTTGATGAAAAATGTGTTTTCCAAGAATAAAAATCAGGCAAAACTGACAAATGTGTAGTTATTAACAAAACAAAGCAAACCAACACAGAAAAAAAAAAAGAGAGGGAAAGACTGATTCAATGAGTATTTATAAACCTCTATGTTAGATGTTTTAGTACATAAAAGTAGGAATCCATGGTTCAGAAACAGTTACAGTGTTTGATACTCTCATGAATGTTGATGATACTTCAGGATTACACAATTGAATGTGATGGATAAACATAAAAGTAGTATTTTAATGTAACATGTCTAAAAAGCATTCACTCTGAAGTAATGTGTGTGTATCCATCTCCTTCTTCATGATTTCCAGAGTAGACATTTTTAAAATAATTTTCCATAGACACAGGAAAAATAAATACTAAACATGTCATCATGAAATAAAGTCTATTTGAGCAGAATTAAACTAGGTAAAAGGCTTCTGATAAAATTTAACAGATGAAGATTTTGGGATGATTTCTGAAACATCAGAGTAGGGAAGAATATGCATTAACTAAAATCTTCTGAGAAGTAGTATCATAATAAATGTTTATAATTAGGACTATTGTTTTACAATGAAAGAACTGATCATGATCAATTTCATTTTACCAGTGGAAAGTTTGTACAATATAAGAATTGACTTTTAGAGAAGGTTGGTTCTGTTTTACTTGAACACTTGAGCCTGCCTGCATTCAGCTATCAGACTTGGATACACAAGGGGGTCTTTTTTTACTCTCTTATGTGTGATTTCAATTACTTTGGGCATAGCCCTCTGCACTAACACAATTAATGCGGAACAAGTACTAACAACTGAACTCAAGAGTTAAAACTGAATTCCAGCTTTGTCAGATAAAGTTGTATAGTGTATACCGGAATAGGGGGGAGGAAAACAACAACACTGTTTTGGGATGCAGTATTTGCTGTCCACTTTGGACATTAACCTAAAAACAGAGTTTGGAATTTCATTCTTAGTAAGAGTTCCTGTGGAAGTCAAAGAAAGCACCTCAATGCATTCTGGATAGGAAGAATAAGCTCCTTATTTAACTAAAATGGAAACAAAATTATTTTAGTTCATTTTTCCCCAATCAAACCAATTTTCATTAAGATCATTATACTCCTGTGAAAATTTTAAGAAATAAAACATTGAAGATTTCTGATTATTCATATGTAACTGATGGACCTGCAGAGAAGAGGCACGGTCTCCTAAACAGAGTAAATTATTCTACTTTTCCATTACAGAGACAAAATTTTGACAGAATTTCACTAGACACTATAAAGACATACAAATTGTCTTCACTCTTCGCAAGGTCTTTTTTTGTCCTGTAATACTGACTTCCCAAAAACAAGCAGTTCTTATAGAATTGACTGATATTATGACAAACCCAAGCTGGAGCATTTTTCTCAGCATTCTAGGGAGCTGCTTGGCATCAAAGTAGGGTGAATAAGGCCCTGAGTGCTCTTGAATTTGCTGCCGTGAATCCCCGTTAGATTTGCACTGAGGAGCAAGTTGAACAATATGCTGCTGAGCTGACAGAACATATCAAACTGCCTCAAGCAGAGAATTCAGTGGAGCTGATGATACTATAAGATTGTACCTAAATGTTGTAGGATGCTCACTTCCCAAACCAATGGGACCTTAAATCTGTGATTTAAAAAATTTGTTACCTTACTGTGTTATCAGCACAGGGTGTTAGGAAGTAAGAACAGTTCTCTTCTTAACATTTAATGGTCACAAAGTACAGAAAAAGCTCAAGTATTCCCCTTGTGTTCTGCTCTACAAGGTCAGTGACAAGGCCAGAAGACCATGGAAACAAAAATGTAAAGGAAATTATTCAAGAGAAAGAATGCATGCAGATGAGAAAGTGTCAGGGAGGCTAAGAAAACAGTTTTACTGAGTTGATATGAGACACCACAAAAAGAAGGGTAAGATGTAGGAGCAGAATTTGTTATGGTCTGAAGGCTACACAGGCCAGAATTTGCTGAAACATGTACAGAAATATAAATACAGAGAGATTCTCACCATGGCAAACCTTCCAGTTTCACTCCTGACTAGAATCAAGAAAGTACAGATCCAGGGAAAGAGCAGAAAGCCAGCAATTAAAAGGATATCTTGTAAATGTTAGTTTGCTGTGGCTATTCACAGAACAGTTCATCCGGTATGCTTCTTGATTATATAATGCCTCACAAGTCCATATACTTCAAACATACAGGAATGTCAGACTACTAGATTTAGATTTAAAAGCTAACTCACTTTGGATAAAAGTTTATTAAAAAACCTGGACCCCAATTGAAACACAAACCAATTTAATCAAATTTTCATGTAAACTACTCTATTTCTTGAAAAAATACAGAGCCTATCCTCAAGAGAAGCCTGTGACTACACATTAAATAAGGGTGTGGCTAATACAGAAAACTGTCACCACAGTCACATCAGTGGCTTGTTCCTCAATCCTCATTATCTTCTAGTAATTTTGAAGAGATGAAAAATCACAACATCTTTTAATTTATTTGGTCTTAGATTTCCAGTGATTGAAAATTTTTCTCTAAAATATAGTCTTTCTATTTTCAGGTTTTTCATTCTATAAGTCATATTTTCATTCTATAGATCATATAAATCATATAAATCATATTTTCATTCTATAAATCACGACCTTGAAATGCTTACCAACTTACAGATTTGACACTAACCAAGGGAACAGACTCAAATTAGATGTTTGTTTCTTTTCTATGTTTTTAAAGAATCTCACCTTTTCACATTTCATTTAAAATATAGGCTCACTGAAATAAGATATAATTTAACTATGTTCTTCTTTATGCCAAGACAAGATCTTACTGAGATCAGCTTGTAAGAAAGTTTGTGGAGAATTTATCTGATTATCACAAAGGTACTTAGAATGAAAGTTAGTGAATGAAGACGTCGATGTAACACAAATCTCAGCTGTTCTCAGTGTGTTTAAATCTGAACTAAATGACATCCAATGAAATCTGTGAATCTTAAAAGAGTGCAGCACAGGTGAAAACAGGATTAGACATCTGTCTATCTATATGTTACATGGGATAACCAGCAACGCCCAAGTTTCCTTTGAAAAAGGCTGAACAGGCTTTTTTCGAGCAGCAACACAGTGTAGTATATAGTAAAATTGCGCTCAAATTTTATTTTAGGTCATGTGGCATGTGGCTAACTAGCCACAAAAATTGCTTTTATTGCCTTATATAATCTTATGTATCTTGTTCTTGTATTCTCTTAACAAAATTGAGTCTTGAAATACAGAGTAAATACAACATATACCCCATAAACATCCCCACATGATTATTCTGAATATACTCTTAGCAATTTCATCTGTCAATTTTCACCCTTGGTTATTCCTATAGTAGTTTTTTTTTCCCTTTTATTAATTCTTCACATCAATGGCTTACCGTTTTTTGCCACTGCATTTTTTCCTTTGGCTTCTCTGTTCAACATCTACTACTATTTTAAATGTATTAGTTAACAGCTATCAATACACATACCTACTGTTTAAAACAATATAACCACACTACTATAATTAAAGTTAGGACAATATTTCTGCAATAAAAAAATGTGTTTCCAAGATTTATAATTCAAACATAAAGAAAAAAATTCTTCTGGGATAAAGCTCAGCATGCAAGGTCACAGCCGACAACAAATTTGTTTTACCAATTTTCAAATAAATTGATTCTACCATTTTGAGTGCTGCAGGTGTAAATCAAACCAGAGATTTACCTGTTTAAAACCAACACTGTTGGTCATGTACTCATCTGTACCAGCATCAAGATTTTTATGGCCTTTTATTTGGAACAAACCTAACCTTTAATCTAAATTGCATGTTATCTGTTTTACATATAAATATGTACATATATATATCCACACACATGCATATATTTACATGCATAATAGAGGACTTTGTGATCCCTGCAACTGACATCTCCCTTTGAAGGCTAATTTCATTATCGAATATCTCCCCTAATGCACACTGTCTTGTATGAATTACAGACCCGACCCATATTTTATGTCTGTCCTGCTATGAAGGTGTAATTTTCCAAAGGAAGCTTAAGCACAAAATCCTCCACCACTTATGTTCCAATCTCAGAGCCATGGCCAGCTGTGGCCAGTCTGTCCTTGACTGTCAGCATGCTACCTGGCTAAAAATCTTTGGGCTTGTTGGGTTTTGTACTCTCAGAAAAGTATAAATGGGTTCATCATTCAGGCTGTACTTGTAGATATTTTGTGGACATTAGGCCCATTAGGATCCATGAGGACTCCTGCTTTTCTTGAACAAATTTAGAAAACTAAAAGCAGATATTTATAATCAGTCTAGTTTACTTCCATCAGCACACAGCATTAAGTTGTACAAATGTAGATGTCAAACAAATGCTTGTTCCAAGTATAATTTTCTCATTTTCTAAACTGATACATACCAATATTCCATAAGTGCTGCAAACGCAATCCCTGTATTGCTGCAATGGGTTTAATAATATCCTTGACCTAATTCAGCAATTGTCACTGACACCAAGACTAACTCCGCTTTTTATCTTTATTTCAACTGATAAAATACTTGTCTTGAAAACAGTTGACCCATATTATTAATTTCTAGTATTGAAGGAAAATTTGTCAAGAGTTCTTCTAGGGGTCAATTTTCCTTCTAGGGGAAATTTGCATAGGACGATTTGCCAGTAACTGCATGCCTTTGGGGAAAGTTTGTACATCAGGCTGAGAATTAAATGGCATTTTGAGCACCTTAAACCATGCAAGTTTCCTGTACAATACCATTTAAGAACTAAAAATCACTTCTGTGTTATCTCAGAGATGTAATTATGGTGTAAAGTCATCAGACATGACATGCACCAGCATAGCTGAAAATGTAATATGTGCACAGTCGTGTGGTCTGGAAGCACATTTTTCAAGTCTTGCTCTGTCTTGAAAGCAAGACGAGTGTTATAGTGGCTAATTCTGCAGTAATTGAACTGCTGTGTTTGACTACAATATTTTTTTAGACCTGTTTCAACTGGATATTTGCTTATAATTATTTTCATCTCCAAACTACCTTCCATTTATCCATAGAGAGTTATGTTTCTCCTACAACTTCACTTATTGTATGATTCTGTAATTGTTTCCCTCCAATCTCTTAGCATATTCATAATTTTTAGACAAAATTTGTGATGTCATATGGCTTAGAGAAGCTTTATTTGGTTGGGAAAGATTTATTTCATCCCTGTTTTCCTATTTTTTAAAATCTTTATTTAATTTCTTTTAAAATTTATTTGGAAACTAATTTTACTGGGTTAAAGAAAGACAGTGGAACTAATCTAGTAAAAAGAGCACATTTCCCCCTATCACAACTCAAGAAACTAAAAAATATTGTTTGATTAGATAGCTGAATTATCACCTATCTTGGCCTCTATCAGTTTGGAAAGTGATGTGTATGATAGTCCTCAATGATGAGATGTGTGAATGTATTTGTACTCATGGGTATTCACTGATTTCCAGCTTTTGAGTGTTTATATTCATCTCACTCATCTTCTGTCTTTTCATTTGTCCAAGACTTTTTAGATAACCGTTGTTCACTTGGAGAAATGGTTGTGCTTCACTTTCTGTATTTATTAGGATCATAAGTAATAATAACAAAAATATTGAACTTGGATATGCTCAGAGCGACAAAGTAAGATTCTAATAAAGTTGAGAACACTTTCCAATGTCCTAGTCTTCCTTCTTCTTCTCCAGTGTAGAAATATTAATACTGTTCCTGCAGTTTGTAACTGGCTAATTGAATAACCTGTTTGAATATCCTCTTTTCTGCCTCAATTTATTTACATGAAAAATGTGTTGACAATGTTTATTAAGTACACTGGATGTAACAATGTTGGAAGCAGTATTATTACTTTCATGGTAAGAAAGCAGACAGATTACATGGTTAATTACCTCTGGGAAACTATTTACAGTTTAGATGACTTTTCAAAAGCATCAAAAATGGTAAGTCAAAGGAATTCTGTTTTCAAAGTTGGTATTTCATTTGAAATATGAGAATCCCAAATACTGCAGAAATTACACATTAACTGTTCAACAGGTTGTTTTATTCCAAAACATTAAGCTATAGTATGCTTCTCAATAAATGACAACATACTCCATTAGTGGGGATACTGCCCTAGAAATTTACTATTAAGTATCTGCAAAAAAACAAACCCTTCTGATCCCTGTTTTTATTGTATTCTAGGAAGAAGGTGCAGAATGAGTGTAAAACATTTACTGATTATTGAGAGGTCTGAGAAGTTAAGTTAATGGATTTTACAATTAATCATTAATAAAATATATAAGGACATATTTCTTAAAAATTATAAAGACACTAAGGAAACTGAAATCTTTCTCCTCCACTGAAAGTGAAGGATGAAATTTAATAAACTCTTTCTTGCTGGAACTAAATTTTCTATTATTTCAGAAAAATGTGTATTGTTTGCAAAACTGTTTAAACAGTCATTGGGGGTAAAATCATTTGAGTTGGAAAAAAATAGGTTTTAAAACTAGCAAAACATTAACCAAGTTAATTTAACAGAATAACACACAGGGCCTACATAATCCAAATATTTGAGAGAAGAGAAGCGTACATCAATAGCAAAAAATAAAATAAAAATGTTAAGGGCTACCAGAGTAGAAAAATAATTTGAGTTATGCTCTTCACCTAAAATAAGATCTGACAGACTCAATCTTGTCTTCAATGCACTTAAAACCAAATGGAATTACTTCAAATTCAACAGTATAGCACTTGGTTTCAGTAGGGTCTCAGAGACATATGAGAGTTGAATGATACTCAATTTTGTTCTGATAACCATGCTTAGAGGACAATTTTCCAGATTCATGTAAATATTTCAAGATGCCATAAAAATTATATGTTTCAGAAAATTATTATATAAACTGATATGGATATGAGAGTAGTCATTTATTAAAATAAACTTCTGGAAAAGGTATGAGGGAGCATACCTTTTTGTTTCTAAGATACAAATGATGTTTTCCAGCCCTTTTGTTTTCCTTGGGTTTTTCTCACAAAATGAGATCCTTTGTGCAAGGTACAGGGAACACACTGAAAACTCACAAGGCCACAAATCCAGTTAATTAAAAAAGTAGAACACAAAAATTATCTGTTTGTGAAGGTAGGGTAAAAACATAAACAAACACTAGTTCTTTTTCTACAAACTGGAGTAACTTTAGTAAAATCAACCATACAAACAGACCTCTAAGAAAAAAGAAGACATATAAACACAAACACAATTGCAAGGAGAGTTTTGTAGTGCCATTGCACTTAAGAATCCTGACTCTTTCCTTAGTGACCCTCGTGTAATGCCTTAAAGTATGAAATTTGTTAATATCATGTCAAGGCAAGCAAGAGAAAAATTCAGCACACTAGAACAGGGAGGAGTGCTAAAATATTAATATATTATCAAACGATTATTCATATTTCTACAAAGTGTCTGCACTGAATATAGCACCAGTCAGAAAGTGAAACAAATGACAGAGTCTAATAATTTTAGTCAGAAGTTAATGCAAAAAGAGAACAGATTGGAAACCTTTGCCTCCTCCTCAGGGACAGAAAAGGCTATTGTCCTCAGGAAGCATGAAGTGAGGGAGAAAAAGTGCAGGTGGCTGACATCACCCCACCCAGCATTAAGCAGGAGTGATTGCCTAATTGAATAACCTTCTGTTGGCAGAAAGGCATTTTTCAGAAAAGGGGTGATCCCACTCTCCTGTCCTTGCAGCAGCTGGCATTCAGTCAGATGGACAAATAAAAACATCAATGTAAAGAGCAGGACAGACACCAGCTGTAAAATCCATCTATCTAGACACCTGTGGAGAGAATTTTAACAATGTTACTTGAGGGAACAGAAAATTAGATGTTTTTTTAATAGGCTAAAGATTGAATTTGGATTTTAACTTTTAGCTCCCATAAGCAGAGTCATTCCAGATATTCCAGTTACAGGAAATCCGATGAAGTATGTCAAAGACAAGTTTATTCATTGTAAAAGGGACTTAGTTGTCTGTTAGGTAAAGAAAAAGGAATATGCTTGTTTTTAGCAACATGATAGCAGTGAGGGAAAATGAATGGATAGTTTGGGGCTGAAGACTGTAAAGTCAAGCAGTCATTTTTATTGCTGTGTATGCTTCCTTGGTCATTTGTACAGATTGCTAAAATTCTTTGAATGACAGTTTCACAAAAATATAGTGAAGATATTACTACTCTTCCTCCTGCTTTTTATTTTTCCTGTTAGAGATACCAGAGTGGGTCAAAAACTCTTTTCTGCTGTTTAGAAGCAATTAGATAAGTCAAACCATGACCAATTTTGTTTTTTTCAAAAACCATTATTATTAGAATAAAAGTTCCCTACCGGAAGCCAAGCCTGTATTTTAAAAATTAAAATATTTAATTCACTAAAGCACTTGAAAAAGTCCTTAACCTTAATGCATTCTTAAATGAATGAAATTGAAGCATGTGCATAAATGTTTGGCTCAATGATGGGACAGCTCAAATTCTTCTCTAAATCACAGCAGAAGTCTGACTGAATGCTCACACACCTGAAAACATAATGACATATTTCTTGACAAACATTTAACAAACTTGTAACACAGAGGAACACTTGTTACACAGAGGAAAAATAAAAAAATTTAAAAAAAAGATTTTAATTGTGAATGCCAAACACAGATGTGTAATTGATATTATAATACAGGGTAGGCAGAGAGTCATTTCAGAGGGATGATGGGGACAATAAGCAAGAGTCCTTAAAGTGTTAACTACCATGCTCACTTCCTCAACTTCAAGTTCAAAACACTCAGTTGCCAGGTTCCAACTGTTCCTTCATGGACTGACAGTTTTACAAAAATTTGCAACTACAGTAAATGGGTCTGACATGGTATGATTTGGGGTGAATTATAAGCACTGCTGAAACTTAAGTCCATAGTGAATATTCAAACTGAATTTTAAAAGTCTTGAAGAGAGTATTCCCAAAGATGGGGTCCAGATGCCAAAGGACATAACTCATAGAATTAATCCTGGGAAACAATCCATAGTAATCTGCTCCAGTAGGCCAAATGTCAGCTTTACTGTTGGGAATTTTACCTAAGCAGTAGACTTGTCTACTGGTAGTATATTCCCCAGGACTAGTCAGTCTGCACAGGCTAGGATAAATGACATGAAGAGGCTACTACTTTTTAAATGACTATCTTTTAAATAAACATAAAAAGGACCATGTGCCTGCAAATTAAAGATATTGCAGCTTCCAGGATAGTAACCCATCTTTCATTATAGCCACAGTCTGTGACTAGCAGAGCAAGACAATTTTCAGCAAGTGACATCTTTCCTTTCTTTAAGAAGTGCCAAGAAGTCTATAATGACTACAAGTGCTCAAGGCCTAATTTTATATCTCAGATGAGAGCTAAAAATTTCAGTAAGGCTGCAGCATATTACTATGCAGATCATAGACACTATAATAATTGAGAGGAGAAATCAATTCTGAAGAATATAAGATAATCATTCCACAGAATAAGCAGTGTCAAAGTAAAATCGTCTGATATACTGCAGTATCTATATACCTTAGTTCACCTTTAGGTTTCAGAGCCTGCAATAATTATCCTTGTTTATAATATCACATAGGCAAGAATACTTGGCTCACACACTCACTGTTTATGACCAGGGAAACATCAATAAAATAAGTCTTCAACCCAAGAGATAAAATTATTTCAATATTTTTCTTGGGTTTTTCCATAGGATTAGGAGGAATTGTACATAGACTCATAGGAACTATTTGTTTACTTAATCTTTGACCTCTTGAGTCTTTATGTTCTCTACTTCTACTCCAGATTCCTGCAACTCTCTGCAATATGACAAAAAAGGTCATTAAAGAAACTTGTCTTTTCACACTCCACAGACAATTGCTCAGTGCTACTATCCACTAAATTACTATTATTTGAATATATGTGTGATTAAATAAAAAATATGGCATTCCACTGTGAATGTATATTATATATTTATTACATAAAAAGCATGGGTCATATTCCATTCAGTCTTAGAATATTTTCAGCTAGGAATAGGTGGTAACAATTTCAAGAGATTCAAATTCCTCTGAAATATCAGATTTCACACTACAGGACATAAAAGTGCAAGAGAAAGTCAATCTAAAATATCATGCTTTGAAATTAATTCCCCTTTTATCAGGAGAAAAAAAACTGAAAGGGTGACAACATCCTGTATGACAATGGTGAGCTTGATGTGATGTTCAAAAAAATTATTAAAAATCAGAATTTATGATGCAGCAATTGAATCTGTTCAGTTGTGGTGACATGAATTGTCCTGAGTGAATAGCATGCTATATTAATATTTTACATGAAATTCCTGGATTGTATGCCTGATTAATAAGATGTACTTCAGGTTGAGAATATATGGCTGTTCAGTATAACAAGATTATGAATAATCCTTATTACAGAAAAAGGTAATGTCCTCTGAGGTTCAGAACAGACATGTCAATGGAGCAGAGGGAGTTGTATTATTAATCCTCCCATGTTCAAAAGTATGTCAACAGAGGTCAGTACCTATCCCCCAGCACTATGCAAATGGTTGCATGTCCTAGTTACAGGGGCTGGGACCAGTTTATCACTATCTTGGTATAACCAAAACTGTATATTCTACACCCTCTATGTTATTTCTGATGGACTGTTAATAAAGGGATTGTTTGCGGCATCTGTCCAGTGCATCTCTGACACCTCAGGCTACAAGCTGACTGTTAAAGAAACCCCTGCAAGGCAGAGGAGTGTTCTTTTGTTTGCCCATTAATGACTCAGCTGTGGTAACTCCCCTCTGGAAAGGCATTAACACCTTCACACCCAGACTGAGGAGTCATCTCTGCTAATGGGCCAGAATGGTCTGACATAATAGGCAGCTGCAATACCTAGACCAGGAAAGATTCCAAAAATATCCCATGACTGACAGAGTTAAATCACCCATTTTGAAACTCCCCACCTTGGGGAAGGTACTGGGCATTCCCACCTGAACCTGAGCATATATAAACTTCGGGGTTTATGACTTCTGGTACCACTCATTGGATCCAGAGGAGGACTAGAACTTTGACAGAACTGCGATCATCATCTGGACCAGCAGGTTTTCTTTTCTGTTCTGGCAAGACCTATTTTGTTCTTGTCCCAGGGTACTGGGTTATGCATTTGTTTTTGTGAGTTAAAATGAGTTTTTCTCTGTATCATTGTATTTACTGTAATCTTTTTAGTAAATCGTAACTCTGACTTATAATCTCTCTTGAGTTGGGTTCATTTCTCCTGCTGGTTTACTTTTAAACCAGCACAACGCATTATTAAGGTTTTTACTAGTGTGGTGGTGCATGAAGCTGGAAAATAGAAAGCCGAAAGAAATCCCCATAACCTAAAGGGAAACGGTCACTAATCTGCTACACCAGTTAGATCCTTACAAGTCCACAGGGCCAGATGAGATCCATCTAAGAGTACTGAAGGAACTGGCAGAAGAGCTTGCCAAGCCACTTTCCACCATTTACCAGCAGTCCTAGCTAACTGGGGAGGTCCCAGTTGTCTTGAGTTACCAAATGTGGAGCCAGGACATGAAGGACAACCAGGGGATCAGACCCAGTCAGCATGGGTTTAGGAAAGGCAGGTCCTGCTTGACCAATCTGATATCCTCCTATGACAAGGTAACATAGTCATTGGATGAGGACAAGGCTGTGGATATTGTTTACCTGGACTTCAGCAAAGCCTTTGACACTATCTCACACAGAGTTCTCTTGAATGAACTGGCTGCTCAGGGCTTGGACAGGTACACTCTTCACTGGGTAAAAAACAACCTGGAAGTCTGAGCCCAGAGAGTGGTGGTGAATGGAATTAAATCCAGCTGGCAGTATTTCGTGATGGTATTTCCCAGGGCTCAGTATTGAGGCCAGCCCTCTTTAATATCTTTATTGATGACTTGGATGAGGAGATCAAGTGCACTCCCAGTCAGTTTGCAGACGATACCAAGTTAGGTGGGAGTGTTGATGACCCCTCAGAAGGATCTGGACAGACTGGATCAATGAACTGAGGCCAATGGTATCAGGTTCAACAAGACCAACTGCTAGGTCCCACACTTGGGTCACAAAATCCCATGCAGGGCTACAGGCTTGGGGAAGAGTAGCTGGAAAGCTGCCCAGCAGAAAAGGAACTGGGAGTGCTGATCAGCAGCTGACTGATGATGAGCCAGCAGTGGCACAGGTGGCCAAGAAGGCCAATGGCATCCTGGCCTATCTCAGCAATAGTGTGGCCAGCAGGACCAGGGCAGTGATTGTCACCCTGTACTCGGCAGTGGTGAGGCTGTACCTCGAATCCTGTGTGCAGTTCTGGTCTCCTCACTACAAGACAGACATTGAGGCGTTGGAACATGTCCAGAGAAGGGAAACAAACCTGGTCAAGGGTCTGAAGCACAAGTCTTATGAGGACCAAGGGGTTGTTTACCCTGGAGAGGAGGAGGGTCAGGGGAGACCTTATCACTCTCTACAATTACCTGAAAAGAGGATGTAGCGAGGTGGGGGTTGGTCTCTTCTACCAAATAACAAGTGACAGAACCAGAGGAAATTGCTTCAAATTGCACCAGGGGAGGTTTAGATTGCATATTAGACAAAGTTTCTTCACCAAAAGGGTTTTCAGGCTTTGGGACAGGCTGCCCAGAGAAGTGCGCAACTAAAAGTGTTTCTAAAGATAAAAATCTCTCATCATTTTATATCTAGATTAAGGACTGACATCAAGAAGGAACAGAAATGGCTCTTGAAAATAAAAAGTGATGCACTAATGAGATTATTTCATGGGAATTTATGTTTGGTTAGCCAAACAAAAATGATTACCTATGGAGTTACGCAAACATTCTGAGATGAAAAAATATGTTTAGAGGACTCATCAAATTTCATTCCTTGTTTCCTTGTCTGACTGCCCAGGGTTTTAAACTGCTGATAAGCACTATTACAATGAATCATATGATTGCTTCATGTCCAGTTTTTACTTGGTCATGTTACACTTAGAAGTGCTCTGGAACACTGGACCTTCCTGGGAATGACTGGTATTTGAAGCCTTTGAAAATGAAAGCCACTTTCACTTGAAGAACAGTAAAGGAATATGGCTTTTGAAAAACTCTGGCCCTCACTGACAAGCAATTGCTTCTGAATAAAAAAAAAACAAAGAAAAGAAAATGAGTGTTTTGATCCGCACTCTTGTTGTATGCTTCATGGTGAAATCATGAAGAGTTAGAGAAAAGCCAGTGTAATAGAACTGCTCACCAACCCTCATTCAAATTCTAAAAAACAAAGTTGGCAGTCTGGGGAAATGGAGTGACTTAAATGTCCTAATCCCCAAATCCTGACAGTGAAGACTACCTGGAACTATGGCTACATGTCTAAGCAAAAATTTTGATGCATTTTTTAATGCCAGAAAATTGTAGAGTCATATAGTGCTGTGCCCAGAAATATTTCCTGAGGCAGAACTGCAAGGGGCTAATAATTTGCGAGGAAAAAATACCATTATAATTTTCAGACAGCTCTGTGGTTATAAGCACAAGGGACACAAATCCAAGAAGCAGATCTAACACTGTCCAGAAGAAAAAAGACAAAATATTACCTTTTAAAATTATTTTGGTTTCAATGAGATTTAATAAAATCAAGTATAGCTGAAACAAAACACACTTATCACCTAAAACAGATACTGAAGTGACGTGAACTATGCCTACACAAAGCACATACAGGCTCTCTCCTTCATGCCTGAAGAATTTGATATGAAATAACAAGTTCTGGAATTACAAATCCTCCAATAATATGACATTGCCTGATGTAATAGGGATTACTATTTCCGACCACTTCTGCCCTGTGACCCAACAACTGAGGTATTTGCTCAGGATTGTCAAAATCTATCTGAGGAGACACCAGAATATAGTCATATAGAAGCATTATGTTGAGCTGTTAGAAAAAAAGATTGCACTTAGATAATACGTTTAGTGCATGCTCCTATATATTTTATCACTCTGGCTGCAGAGTCTCAAACACATACAGTGAAGCAGCCACATAGCTCCATGCAGTTCTTTGGCAAGTCCAAACACTGACAGTATTCAGGACATGTTCTGTAACCATCTGGACATCATAAAACAGGGAAAGGAAATTAAATTGGAGATAACTTGCCAACTAATTTGATCAATTCAAAGCTAAGAGTAGCACTGCAGTTTTTCCAAGAGGTGACACAGATCTGCATTACAAATTGTTAGGTTTTTTTTTAATAAAACAAAAATTTGTATGTTTTAAAAATAAAAGATGAAGTCTATAGAAAATATTTGGCTTTCAGTGAAAGAAACTCCAAACAACATTTTATTTGACATATAGGTGTTTGACATTGAAAAATTTTGACTTCTTTATACTACTTTTGTAGTACTTTCCTCATATTTTTCCAATGTTGAGAAAATAATTAGAATCAAAAGATCTGTTATTTGTCCAGTTTTCACTGGTCATATTTAGGTGAGTTTCCCAGATAGAATAAGACAATCTTTTGCTCATATCCTTAATCAATGTGTCCTATGACATACTACCTCTGTTCAAAGGAAATATCGACCTTGGCAGACTTTGCTAGATTTTATATCTTTCATTCTCTTATCTGTTCAAAGGATAAAATGAACCAGTAGGAACAACCAAAATAAACTGTAATTCAGCTCCCTGTCAACCCTGAAATTGTGCAGGATCTTCTACTCCAGCTGGATCCCTACAAATCTATGGGACCTGATGGGATTCATCCAAGAATCCTCAAAAAGTTGTGGATGTCATTGCAAAACCTCTCTGAATGATTTTAGGGTGGTCTTGGGAATCCTGAGAGGTTGCAGCTGACTAGAAGCTGGCAAGCACTGTCCGGACTTACAAGAAGGGCAAGAAGGAGAACTCTGGAAACTACAGGCCTGTCAGTCTCATTTCTGTGCCTGGTAAAGTTATGGGGAAGATTATTCTGGGAAGTATCAAAAAACACCTAAAAGACAATGCAGTCATTGGCCACAGCCAGTACGGCTTCATGAGAGGAAAGTCCTGTTTATCAAACCTGATTTCCTTGTATGACAAGGTAACCCACCTAGCTGATCAAGGAAAGCCAGCTGATGTCATCTTTTTGGATTTCAGTAAAGCTTTTGATACTCTCTCACAGGATACTTCTGGACAAAATGTACAACACACAGCTCGATAAACATATGTGGTGGATGAGCAATTGGCTCACGGGTCGACCACAGAAGACAGTAGTGAATGGGAGAACATCAGACTGAAGACCTGTGGGGTTCCACAGGGCTTCTTCTTAGGCCCGGTGCTCTTCAACATCTTCATAAATGACTTGGATGTGAGACTAGAAGGGATACTAAGCAAGTTTGCAGATGACACAAAACTCAGGGGAGCTCTTGATGCCCTTGAAGGCAGAGAAGCCCTGCAGAGAGACCTCAACAAATTAGAGAACTGGGCAATCACCAACCCCATGAAGTTTAATAAAGACAAGTGCTGGATTCTGCACCTGTGGTGGGGCAATCCTGGATGTATGAGCAGAAGGGAATGAGATGCTGGAAAGCAGTACTGCAGAAAGGGACCTGGGGGTCCTGGTCATTGACAAGTTGAATCTGAGTCAGCAGTGCCCTGGCAGCCAGGAGAGTCAACCATGTCCTGGGGGGCATCAGGCAAATCATCATCAGCTGGTCAAGGGAGGGGATTGTCCTGCTCTGCTCTGCACTGGGGTGACCTCACCTTGAATATTGTGTGCAGTTTTGGGCACCACAATATAAGAAAGATATTAAGTTGTTAGAGAACGTCCAAAGGAGAGCAACGAAGATGGTGAAGGTCCTTGAGGAGAAGCTGTATGAGGAGCAGCTGAGGTCACTTGGCCTGTTCAGCCTGGAGAAGAGGAGACTGAGGGGAGACCTCATTGCAGTCTACAACTTCCTTGTGAGGGGAAGAGGAGGGGTAGACACTGATCTCTTCTTTGTGATGACCAGTGACAGAACCCAAGAGAATGGACTGAAGATGTGTCAAGGGAGGTTTAGGTTGGGTATTAGAAAAAGGTTCTTCACTCAGAGGATGGTTGGGCACTGGAACAGGCTTTCCTGGGAAGTTGTCACAGCACTAAGCCTGCCAGAGTTCAAGAAGTGTTTGGTTGATACTCTCATTAACATGGTATGACTCTTAGGGATGGTTCTGTTCAGGGCTAAGAGTTGGACTTGATGATCCCTGTGGGTCCCTTACAATGCAGCATATTCTGTGATTCTGTGAAGCATCTAATAATATTACCTCTGTGTTGTCTCATTCTACATATCTCTTAACTCAAGATGATGGAAAGGTGATATCTTACCACAGATTTGAATTCTGGATGCAAGCTTCATTCTTTCTTAGAAATAGATTTACGAGTATATAAGACAACACATAAGATCTCTATTGCTTATAATTACTGATATGTAAAAATTGTAAAATGTGTAAAGACTTATGTAGTCTTCTTGCTTGCTAGGCTGGGGATAACCTTCAATAATGTAAATAGTAATTAAAAAAACCCAAACAAAAGACCGAATCTTTCTCCCATACTACCATGATGATGAACTTAATTCACAGTAAAGAAGAAAAGTCTAAAAATCATATATGATGTATTTTCATTTATGTGTGATGGAATCCAGCTTTCCCTGAGGTGGCTGAAACTTGCCTGCCCATGGGAAGTAGTGAAAGAATTCCTTGTTTTGCTTTGGTTTTGTGTGTGGCTTTTGCTTTCCCTATTAAACTGTCTTTATCTCAACCCACGAGTTTTCTGGCTTTTACTCTTCTGATTCTCTCCCATATTCTGCTGGTGAGGAAGTGAGCGAGTGGCTGCATGTGCCTTGGTGGCTGGCTGGGGTTAAAACATGACAACATGTCACTTACTATTATTTTATATATTGTTTCAGTAATTATTGCCAGGGTAAATTTACTCACTTGGGCTAAAGGAGAAAATGACTGTTTCTCCAGATTATACTTCCACTATCATTTCATGCTGTGACAAGTCCTTCCCAGGCCCAAAAAGCAGTGCCCACGCAGCTGAACAGTGCCTCTCTCCACAGTATACCTGACATTACACCCAGACTCTGCTACTAGAACATTTTTGTGATATGCAGTATCGTAAAAGCCAAGTATCTCCTTTTCTGCTTAAAGACAAAGTTAAACTGTAGACATGGTGACTGAAGTCCTTGAATTTGTATTACTACAGAAGTGTATTTTTCCACGCTGTTTTTTTTTTTACTCACTAGCTTTCAAACTTATTATATTATTGTGAAGATCTTCCTGTCTTCCCTCAGGTGAATACTGAATATTAGACAGCTCAAGGGAACCTCATCACAGTATTCCACTGCATAAAGGATGGCTAAAAAGAGAACAGTCTCTCACTTTACACAGAGCCACATGAAGAAGACAAGGGGTAAAGGCTAAAAGTTGCACCTGGAGAGGTTTCATCTTGACATAACATTTTTTTACAGTGAGAACATTCACTGGAACAACCTCCCCAGGGATATGGTATACACATTCACCAGAGTTTTTCAAGATGTGATTAGAAAGAATACTAGATGATCTCATCTAGTCCCATCAAAGGTGGGACTCCATGATCTTTCAAGGTCCTTTCCAATCTGCACTGTTTCGTGATTCTGTGGTAGTTCTTAGATATTACCGCTCTGGCCTCACAATCATACAACTCTTTTTCCATTAAAAGCTTATCTATGAAGGAAGATGTGTTGGGTGGCAAAGAAGTCTTAGTGTTCTTCAGTGCAGATGTGAGCCCTGGTGAGCCTGAACTGGTACAAGAACTCATACACTTTCTTCATTTCTTGTAAGGTTTGAGATTGCTAAAAGTGTTTCTTTGTGGAGTTTTGGATTTTCTATTTTTTTTCAGTACATAAATGTAATTTTCAGGGAACTTCTGATCCTACACTTAATGTCATATTGAGTACCCAGGCTGACCATTGTCACTACCTATGATAGAGCAACATATCGAAGCTACTTTTAAATTAGCTAATCAGAATACTGTAAGAAAAATAGGCAACATGGAAATCAAAACAGGAAAGCAGACCTACCTGAAATATTCCTACTGTTTCTCTGTTCAACCTCCGTTCACAAGCTAATTTCTTTAAATGTACCTACTCTATCTAATTTTATACTATAGCATAGCCACAACATTGACTGCAGGATGGAAATGCATACAATAGTGCTTGTAGTAATAAAGAAAATTGAATAGCATTCTTTAAGGGTTTTACTTTATAACAGTTAACAACTCTTCTCACTAAAAAAGCCACACTGTGTTCTTGAGAACAACAACTTGGATAGTATTTCATCATCATCAATTATCATTACAATCATAAAAGAAAATGCAAGACCTGCCTAGAACTTGAATGGAAAGCATCTGAAACTAAGTGCAGATTTTATCTGAACTTAGAATGATGCTTTAGTACCATTCCTTAAAATATTCAGTCAAGCCTGAAAATCTGTAATGCAAAGAATACAAATTATTTTTTCAACTTCATATGTGAAGTCAATTTCAGGTCTAGTGATTAGTGGGGCCTTGATAGAATGTGTGATTGATACAGCTCATGTGAATCTTTACAACATGGTCATTAAGTTCATTTTGGATGAAGTTGTTTTAATCTTTGCCTAAACCCATAAAAAAGAAACAGTACATACAATATCAGAAACTATAAAACATTAGAACAGTAAATTACTTAAGAACAGCCTTTCATGGATTCTATACTTCAGAACCTTGAAATTAGCACTGGTTAAACATTGAAACAAAAAAATAATGAATGTACTGACAAATTAAAAGGGACTACGCAGTCTACTGAAACAGTGTGTGTGGCTGTTTGTTTATTCTACAGTTAATAAATTCACAAAACAGATCCATAAATTTAGAAGACTAGGAAAATATATTTTTCCAGAACATTCTTTTCTAATAAAGCATAATTTCCTCTACCTGATTTTTGAAAGTCAAGCCCTTGCCAGTCTAGAAAGCACAAGAAACATGGAGTCAATGCAGAAAGGAGGGTAATACTTAAACAACAATTATGTGCCTTAGCTAGACACACTGTAATATCAGATTTTTCTAAACATTAATCCTTTTGGGATTGAAGTCTAATATGTGATTAGCATATATTGTTTGTAAATAAACCCAAGGACATTAACTAGTCTTGGTTTTACATTCTTTTGTTACTGAGGCAAGAGAAAAAGTGTTTTTAAACCTTGTTCAAGAATCTTCAGCAGTTAAAGCAAAATTGATTTTTACAGCATGAAGTACAAGGAAACTCAAGAAATAAGCAGTAGAGTCACAGTAAAGGGGAAGCTACTCAGCACAAAAAGAATCTTATGGAGTCAGTTTTGGGCCCATGAAGCTACAGAGAAGAGGGAGAGTCCCAGCTGGAATGACCACCTGATTGCCCCAGCCCGTTTCTTCTCTCTCACAGTAGGAGCAGAAATAATGGCTTTCTGCAACTCTAGTATGAGCGAATTGGGCAGTGCTGCCATGACACAGAATCAGTATTCAATATTTTATCATCCCAGGTCCCTCCATGGCTTGTCTGTAGGATTGCTTCATGTTTGGATCTTGTACAAATGTATAGTATTATAAAAAACCAAAACACCACACTTTTTTCACTTGAAATATTTTTAAATTATTATTGTAAAGAAAGCGAAATCTTTTTCCACTCACTATTTAGTCTCAGATAGGTAGAATGAGGAATGGATAGGAAATGAAATACATCTGTGAATTCCAACCCTGGTCAGAATATGGCAATATCCACTTTAAATTGTGTCCTAGTACTCCTTTGCATTCAACATGATGTGTTTTTTAATTTGACTAACTACTACCTCTGTAAATTGGCAACAAGAGAACTTCAAGACAGTATCCATCTCTCACTTTACAGAATTTTTCTTGATACTGAACAGTAGATACATTTTTAAAGTTTCACCAAGAGGTGATATGCTGGTTTTGGCTGGGGTGGAGTTAATTTTCTTCACAGTGGGTGGTGTGGGGCTGTGTTTTGGATTTGTGCTGGACACAGGGTTGATAATATAGAGATTGTTATTGCTGAGCAGTGCTTACACAGAGCCAAGGCCTTTTCTACTTTTCATACTGCCACACTGGCGAGGAGACTGAGGGTGAATGGCAATTTGGGAGGAGCCGCAGCCAGGATAGGTGACTCAAACTGACCAAAGGGATATTCCATACCTTATGTCATCATACTTAGTATATAAAAAAAGAAGGAGGAAGGGAGCATGCTTGGAGTGATGGTGTTTATCTTCCTGAGTAATTGCTACACATGATTGGGCCCTGCTGTATTGGAGATGGCTGAACACCTGCCTGCCCATGGGAAGTAGTGAATTAATTCCTTGTCTTGCTTTCCTTGGTGCATGGCTTTTGCTTTCCTTATTAAACTATCTTTATATCAATACACCAGTTTTCTAGCTTTTACCCTTCCAGTTCTCTCCCTGATTCCACTTGTGGGGAAGGGACTGTGTCTGGGGCTGTCTGATGTTTGGCTGCTGGGTGGGGTTAAACCACAACAGTCCTTTTTGGTGACTGACATGTGGCACGAAGGGTTCGAGACAATGACTGATTTGATTGTGATGTACGAGACTTAATTTATAGCTGTTAGTGCTGTTTAGTTAGTAATGAGTAGGCTCTTGTTCTTACCATGGGGCTTGCTATCCTGACTATATATAAGAATCTAGTGCTCATTAATGGCCACTTTTTGCTTTTGTGCTTGCTGTAGTGTTGTACTACTGATCACCTCACTGTACTGTGCCTGGGAACATTTTGATACCAGCCATGGTGATGTGCCTGGACTGGCAGCTGGCCAGGGTATTGCTGCTGTTTTCTGTGCTGCTGTATTGGACAGGCTGGAATTCGACTATGAACTTGAGTTGGAGGGACTGTGATGTGTGAATGGGTCCACAATGGAACAGAAAACCACCAGCAGCCTACAGAAGATTGCATGCTGGAACATGTGGATGCCTGAAGGAGGATGTGACCCTGTGAGAAGCCTGTGCTGAAACAGGTTTGCTAGTAGGACTTGTGACCTCACAGGAAACTCATACTGGAGCAATTCTTAAAGAACTGCAGCCCATGGGAAGGACCCACATTGGAGAAGTTTAAAGAGGACTGTCTCCTGTGAGTGGGACCCCATGCTAAAACAAGGGAAGAAAAGATTCCCTTGCAGTCAATGGTGAAAACCATGGTGAGGTAGGCTGTCCCCTGATGGACATGGGGAACTATGATGTGGACTATACTAATGATGAACTCATTGAATATTTTTATTAGGAATACAGAGGGAAAGATAACTATTCCTGTGCTTCATACATTTTGCTACTGATACTGAATTCAGAAAAGATGGCAAAGACCATCTAAGCAACCCTTGTCATCACACAACTTTTTTTTTTCTCTTCCAATACAATACAGTTACCATGGTGCTATTCATGGTTCTAATGTTTTGATTACATGCAATCATTTGCAAAGGTAAGGACTGTTATGGTGACCACAGTAGCACTTAGATAGTATTTTTCATCTTCAAAGGATGTGACAGGCATCAGGTCATTTATTCTCATAGCCCTTTTATTCTATTTAGAGAGTTATGGAGAGACAAATTCAATCCTGACTGTAAACAAGCCCAACCATCTCAGCTTTATCACTAGAGCTTAAGCAGGCTAGTTAACATGTTATTATCCAATGCCAGAAAGATTATTTTTGCTAACATCAACAGTAAGTTGATTTTACATGGCACTTCTGAAAAAACATGAATGGTTAAGTTCTGCAAAGCAAGGAAGCCTGATTATCAATCCAGTAAATCTCATAAGTAGTCTAATTGTGCAAGACTGTGAGTGATCCTACTGACTTCAGTTTAAAAGCTTGAGCACAACTACAGACATTTTACAGGTCTGGAAATGTAAAAACAAGCACTTTCAGGATAAGGACAACTGTCAATAATCAGCTGAGGATGGAGGCATAGATTGTTCTGGCATCTAATTCCAAACTTGCTCTTTTAGACTGTGTTCTCTCTGTTAGCCATCCAAAAGGCAGCTTGCCAGTTTATTACCTTCCCTTTCTCTTCTCTATTTTACTGAGCACAAAGACAACAGGCATATATTTGAGATGTGCACAGAACCATAGCCATACACTTTACCTTATACGCTACATGCACCAGCAACTATTAAAACCTGATGGTCCTAAAAGACCGTGGTTATTATATATCTAGGAATGCACTCATCACTTAAGTGCTTTCTGAGTGTTTGGCTGCTATATACTCACTGGTTAGAGAAGAAACGCAGAGGAGTTCTGCTGCTAATCTGCTGGTTTTATACGTGAACTAGAACAAAGCATCCTCCCAGTGAATCAATATGCAAGTGAATTTTTTCTTAGAAAGCTTCTCACAAAGCTTCTTACAAAGCTTCTTTGAATAGGATGGCAAAATTTTATAAATTAATATATATTGATCCTCAGACATGGATACATATAAATAAATATTTTATCTGCAGGAGCTGGAGGTTCCCCATAAATTTCACAAATCTTAGGAAAAGAAATGACTGCATAGCTGTCTTTGTATCCAAAAAACCCTCTCTTCATCAGTAAGCTTCACATCATCCCATTCTTTTTTTATCTCCTTTCTCTGATTTCTCTCCCTTCTGTAACAACAATTTCTTTAGGATGTTTAGAACTTTTTGGTTTGAGCTATGCACCAGGTGGCGTGACAAGTCTGGGTGAAGCTAAAAACACTGATACCTTTTCATCCACCATCAGCACTTTCTTTTATGCACATATAAAAGAAACCATTCTAAGGAAGACTAATCACTATAAGACTGAAACATGCTTCATCTTAATCACCATAGAAATGCGTTGTATGCTTGTCCCAGTTCGCAGCTTTCGATTCCCCATATCCTGCATTTCATTACTCCCTGCATTTCTTCCCATAGTTCAGCCCTCTTATTTTAAAATTCTTCCTTGAAATTAATGTCATTTCTGACTTATTTGCTTTTCTTCCAAAACAAAGTATGATGGCTCAGAGTTCTCCCTTGGCTTAAGTCAAGCTTAACGTTCTGCCCAATTCCCATGCCTGTCTCTTCCTGCTTCATAACTGTAGGAGTACACATAAGCCAGACTGACAGCTGTGTGTAAGGAATGACAGATCCGTTTACCTCTATTAAACCTGAGTTGGGTATACTTAACCTGGCATTTCTGGAAGGATAATACATTGCTGAAGGACTATTAAATAAAAAAAAATGTGTCTGGGATTCACTTCTTCAGATATTTACCTTTTGTGAGAACCCCTAACTGAATCCCCTTTTCTTGACAGGTTCCAGGTTTTTAGTAGCCCTTCTGCTCACAAACTAGAGCTAGCAACTACAGGACACAAGTGCTGAACCCTTCAGGTTTACCAGGAAGCCAAGTACACGTCAGACCTCTATCCAGAGGATAATCTAATTTATAGTTTAATCTGATATTAAATGTGTAAAATGAGAATCATGTGAAAGCTGAAGCTAGAAAATCAAAAGTGCAGATTTTACATTCACTCTTCATAGATTATAGAAATCAGATTCATACAGGATTACAGTACAAGGAAGCTTTATGGAAAAGCTGGAGTACTCAATTATGAAAAAGCTAGAGCACCCATTAAAGGAAAATAAAGAGCATGATTACTTGATCTCTAATTCAGAAATCCCCATGAAAGGAAACACTAGAGGTGACAAATTTGTTAGGGAGAACTCCTTGAATAAATGAATAAAGTTTTTTTCTCTGTGTCTGGTACATCTCTGGAACAGACTCAATTTTTTAAGTTTCAGTGCAGTTTACAGTCTAACACATTGTATATCTAATAAAGAAGTCTTCTATGCCTAAAATAACACCAGTTATTTTAAAATAATCAATGCATCAGACAGATAGAGCAACCACAGCACACTGGTCTTGAAGAAATAGGTTAGTCTAATGTTCTACAGCCCAAGGGAAGGACAGATGATATTTATATTACCCCTGAATATGAATAAGAACACTAAAGTTTATACGGTTATTCCATTAACTGGATCCATCACTGGACAGAATGAAAATTGTGTTATGTTTCCGGACAAGGTCTTAGGAGAATTGTAACAGGTCCATTGATGTTATTTTTTATTCTACCTAAATTAAGTGAAGGCTTTACATTTAAAATATTTTCATTTGGCTATAGATCAATGTTCCATTGCAAGTTTCAATTCATCCTGTCCTATGTACTGTGAAAATTTTCTTGCTGTGATCTATGGGAATATTCAATTAGCAAATATTACATAAGTAACTGTTTGTCCTGCAAATGTTTGTCTTATTAAAAACAGCTGCAAGTCATGTATGACTACAACTACTTAATAAGATTTTCAATTGAGAATTTTAATTTCAAGATGCACTAGTTGGGAAGTTATCCTCTGAAAAATATGAAGATGTTCACAGTCTGTGTCCTCTGGCCTCCTCCGATCCAAAACTAACAAAAGGTATGACTCTGACAGTTATGTGACACATGGAGAAGAATTAGGAAGACAGTTGTGATATAGATGTGTTATGATCTGGTTTAGTGTGTCATTCTATGGGGCTTGGAGATTCATCATTCCAGCCAAGGAAAGCTTGATTGCTCGACTGTCAGCTCTAATTAGCAAGACCAAGGAGATACAGTTGGTCCATGAAAACATTCCAGTCATATTTTCTGGAGACCAAAGTGAGGGTGCAAGTCTGCTTTCTCTCAACTATTTTCTCACCTGTGGTATACCAGATGTGTTCATCTGAAGCTAAATCTCCTCCCACGCAATCTCCTGTGCAACTCTACAGTTGCATGTAGGCAAGCAGGGTGGGGGGCTGAAACCACTCCTCTCAGAAGGAGAGAAACAGGCAAGTCTGTGATGAAAAATTTGGGCAGGAGACTGTGTGCCGCTTCTAGATGGTGGAGTAGTAATTCTCATTACTGCTCACTAGTGATAGTCGAAAGCCTCATTCCTCCTCCTTCTCTCAGCAATAACTGTCCTCCATCTTTTCTATTTCAAATCCATCCTCCACTAGGAGCAACACTCCAAACTGGACATATCGGTTGAAAAGCATGTTTCTTTAGGAGACAGATGGCCAGAGTTTGCAGCATGGCCATTACTACTAGAGCAGTTCTATTGTCTCAGTTCACTCACCTGGAAAATTGTGTATGAAAAAAATTAGTAAAGGCATATGTTAATTCATGAAATCAGGACTAAATAAAAAAACCTAACACCTGCTAAACAGACTTAATCTATTTTATCATATGGATTGAACAGTTACAGGAAATCTGTTACTTTTTTAAAGAATTCAAAAGATCCTCAGTTCTAATAATTGAGTGCATGAGTACCATGCACAGACTCACACCTATTGTCTAGGAAGAAATGGAATTCCACTCGGAGTATGACATGTAATACCTATGTGCTCTGTGGGGCAGGCAAGGTCATTCTGAAATTACCACAAAGAACCAGCATAGAGGAGGCAGGATATGAAGCATTCATTCTTAGTAGCCTTTTCTTCCCTGAGAGGAGAAAAGATGTGTTGTTAGCACTGCAACTAAAGTAGTAAAATTTTAGCAAAGAGAAGGTAGCTTTGTGGTTGGAGTGTGAGTTAAAAATTTTTAATTTTTTTAAATGCCTTAAAATGTCTGTTAAAGTATCATGGTTTAACCCCAGCTGGCAACAAGGCACCATACAGCCCCTTGATCACTTCCCTCTGGTGGAATGGAGAAGAGGATCTGGATGGTTAAAGTGAGAGGACTCACTAGTTGAGATAAAAGCAATTTAATAGGAAAAATAAAAGCCACGTGCACAAGCAAAGCAAAAAAGGAATTAATTCACCATTTCCCATGGCCAGATCTTCTCCAGGGAAAACAGGACTTCCTTAGGTGTAATGGTTTCTTATGAGGACAAACACCATGACTCCGAACATCCCCCACCTTCCCTCTTTCCCCAGCTTCATAAGCTGAGCATGATACCATAAGGTCTAGAACATCCCTTTGGTCAGCTGGGGACAGCTGCCAGGCCATGTGCCCTTCAAAAATTCCAACTCACTGGCAGGCAGTATGAAAAGCAGAAAAGGGTAATGTACAGAAAAGCTGTACATAAGCACCACTCAGAAATAACAAAATCAGCTCTGTATTTTCAACACTGTTTTCAGGACAAATTCAAAACACAGACCCATACCAGCAATTGTGAAGAAAATTAACTCTACCCTAGCCAAAACCAGCACATAATGCTACATAGTTTAATGTCAGATCTACTGCCATCCGTTTAATATGGGAGCCTAGTAGTCCCAACTATTTGAAAAGATTCAGAGAGAAATACATAACATATGTAAGAAATTTATGGATGACCTAAGGTACCTACTGAGAATTTCCGGAGAGAAGGTAGCCTTAAGATACAGCAATCACCTCTGCCTCCTCTGACCCTTTCTGTACCTGTAGTCCAGGAGCACTTGGAGGAATAGCAAAAATGAGAGGCTGTTGTCTCTTGGATAATATTAAATTCAGTCAATTACCATTTGACTTCTGAATAAAATCAATTCAGAAGATGAAAAAAAGCCCAAATTATGGTTTTCTTGCTTTCCGATAGTTGGAACAAATACTGCATTACCACACCTGGTCATGTTTTTAAATTGTTCACCAGTTCATCAGTTTCACTGTCCATATTAAATACTGACTCTCTTTCCTATTTTCCCTTGGAGCCCATTCCCCAGCCTCTCCGTATACCTCCACCATCCTCCAAAATATCAGTGTTCCTATCTTCTTAAATTTAGAAAATGCATGATGTCATATTTGTCAATATCATAATCTTTTGCTACTGAAATTATACTTAATAAAAATGCAGTGTTTTTTTAATTTTTTCTGTATTCAATAATTCAGACATTCAATGGATCAGAAATGAAAATATTTTACTAGACAAAACATATTTAAAGATAATAAAAGAGGAAAAAGTACACAGTGAAATACCACAAACAAAGATGATGGGTAAGCATCAAAATAAGCAAGGGTCTTAGTGACAGACTGAAAAATACTCTAAATTTCAGCTTAAATTTTAATATTAATTGTGATTACTGGGGGAATTCATAAGCTCTAAAGTTATAATATAAGGATGACCATGCCAAATCCTTTGGAGCATAGAGCTGAGAGTTGTATTTTGTCATCCTTCTTCACCTTCAGGAACACCTGAAATCAATGCAGCTTTGTACACTGTCAACCACTTTTCTAAATTAAGGGAAGACATAGAAGTCTGGAAAAAAAAAGAAGTTGCAGACAGGTAAACACTGTACATCACTCAAGAGAAAGTTTATCTCTGTGGGATTTTTCATTCTAGATGGCAAAAAAATTTCAGAGCTTTCTTGTGTACGGTTATATTTTAATAGATAGACATAGGAATTTAGAAGGCTGAAATATAGGTTTATTTTACATGTAACAATAACAAAAACAGTGTACCATAGTACTGTATTTCAACGATTTAATTTTATAGACAGGTCACTAAGAGGTAGTATCTAAGTTTGCCATCTCACAAGACAGACGTGTGTTTGAGAGTAGATGAGTAACAAGCTAATCTTCTTTTGTCAAAACACTATCATCACAGAAGATGACTGAAATGCATAGGATTCTACTGTCTTGTAATACATTTGTGTAAAAATAAAACAAAGAACACAGAATGATACAAGAGATTACTAGAATTACAACCAAAGCATCAATAATCACCGGTAGGACATCTGATGTGTTATAAACATTTAAGGTACTTTATGGACCCTTTCACGTGACAGCAATTAAGAACTTGGTCTCATTTACTCCTCTGTGGATAAGGAGTACATTATTTTTTGCAACTTTATCTTAGGTAAAAGCTTGAAACATTAGAAGAATCATGAAAGTAAGAAAAACCAATTTTTTCCCAGCCTGACCATATACCACAGCAACCCAAACTGGAGCTTACATAAGGAACTGTTAATTTCACTGCATTTCAAACACCTGAATTAACTGGCTAAGTTAACAGACTAATCTTCTAATGAAGTTAGAGAGGTGTAAAACCTTCAGGATTTATTGGAAAGACTAATTCAGAATACTTTCCTTTATTTAGCCATCAGTTTTAGGAATCTACTAAAACTGACCCTATTGGATTCTTAAACAGATTTTTAAATCTAGGCACTATACATACATATTACACCTTTGATCTGTATTAGAATCTCAGCTCCTCCAACAGCTCAATTATTGAATTAGTGGTGGAAATTAATTATAATCATAGGTCATCTGGAATGCTAAGCTAACAGAGAAATATAATCACCTTCATTTCAAGACACTCCAAGCCAGTGAGCTAACCCTTACACTAAGGGTGAATAAGTCAATACCTTCTTTCGGATTAGTACCTTCCTGGCAAGGCTCTTTTGCAAATATCCCACCTTATTTTAGAAAATGAGAAGAAGTAATAGTAAAATTACTTTGAATAATAATAATTAAAAAAACCCAATGAGTATGATTGGTTTATTTCCCATTTGTTTTCTCATTTGTTTTCCAGTATTAAAAGTTACCATTTTAGGCTGAGGTTTAAAGAGTAGTTATTATAACTAATGGGACATTTGAGCCTGGTTTCTATATATTTTGCTTGTGATGCCTCAAGCAGTTCTGCATGTTGTACATCACAATATGTATGTGATCATTAAAACATTCAGTGTGATCAATGGTTAATTAAAGCTTCTCATAGCAGCCAGTCATACTAACTTTACAGTGTTGATAAATCCCCAACAGTCTGGTTGTCCCTTCTTTTCTAATTAATTGACTCTGTTCTTTTATGAAAGTTATCAGGTTCCACTAAACCAGTACCTATATTTTTATGAGATGCAAATAGAACTAATACTGTGCTGATGGATCCACTGAGTTTTACTTTGTTGTGGATGTTTACAAACGGTTTCATAAAATCCTTTTAAGAGATTGTTTAGTGCCTGTGTAAACTCATTGTGTGCTACTTAACTGAAGAAGTGTAACAATATAAATAACGTTATGGATTTATTAATCTCTGGCTAGGAAGTGAATTGGTTTTAAGGATTTTAAGGATTTCAACAGACTATATTTTTAAAAATGTGCTTGAAGTGTATTTATGTGCTGAATGTACTGTTTTAGTAATCTCTACTTCTAAGTTATCTCCTCATAAGTTAGCAGCATAACATTTAACTTTTAAAGATGGGTTACGTGGATGTGAGGTGACTCAATACAGCCATTCCTACAATTCACTGCAAGTGTGCATGAACCTAAAGTAGCGATTCTCTACTTTTCATCTATTCCAAATATTGCATGGGAAGATGAAACATGAAACATAAAAAAGGGCAAACTTTCACTATTTCCTTAACTGTTCTTATTTTTTCATTATGGGTTAATTTCAATCTATCAAGAAAGCATTGCATTAACTGCCTCATTTTCATGTTCAAATAGAACAAAGAGATTAAATCTAGGTGCATTTACTCCTCTTATAAATTTCATTTTATACAACTCAGATTTTTCTTTTGAATTCATATATAAACACCTAAGAGAAAGACCCAGAGAGGCTTTTCTTCCCCTCCTGCTGTGTCTTTCTAAACAATTCTACAGCCACGTGGTTGTGAAAAATGTCAATAATACATATCTGGAATTGCTCTATCCTTTCATCTGCAATTGTTCCATCCTTTATAGGTTAGTTGTGGAATGCAATGATGGTCCGATGTAGCTCAATGCTGCATCTGTTTCCATGTGTTCTGTCCTACTCTGGAGTGAAGTAAAAAAAAATCCCACTGGTCTCCTTTTTCATTTATTCATTCAATCTTCTTAACACTTTTCAAGCTTGTTGCTAAGAGATAATCAAGAGAAGAAAAAACTACATATAGGAACTAAGTAAAAGTCTCTACTTTGGGAAAAAAGGCTTCCAGAGTGCCTAGAAATCTTTCCAACTGGCATGAGATGTAATATATAGTATACAGCAACCCAGCTCTGTCTTTTACACCAGAGAGAGATTAGTTGCTCCACGCAGACTATAAGCTACAACTGGCAACCTTATATAGTACGAACAGGCAGCCACAATCCACTGAAACTTATTCAGTGCCAAATGCCTCCAACCAGCCTTACAGCCAAGGGATCAAACCATAATTCTTCAGGTAAATACATTCAACTAAATGAGTCTTTTCATATCAGGCAAGGAAGAAGGGGAACAAATAAGAACACAGGAAGCAGAAACTGCAACATAGCAGCAGCACAACAATAGCAGCGCACATCCAACATAATTAGCAGTCATTCTGGAACATGTTAAGAATGTCAGACCAAGTATTTTTTATTTAGAATTAATGCCCAAGGCTACATCACGGCAGGGGGCCAGAAGATCAAAACAAAGAATTAGAAGGGTGGAAAAGCACAGACTATGTGAATGCTGCTTTCTACTCATGTAGTTAATTAGACTCTAGAAAGTCTCCCCTAGAAAACTTTGTTCAGTCTTGCCTCCCAGAGACCAGTGAAAGTACAATTTACTGGCTGAACACGGTCAAATACCTTCAGAAATCACAATGGCAGACAGCTTTTCCTATCAGGAAGACACAGGTAGCAAACTAAATTATGTCACTTCGTTAAATGACCAACTTGTAATTGAAAAATATTTAGCTTGCTTCCCTCTCCCTATTCATTCATGTTACAATATAAACCTGCTTCTGAGTAAACCTGTTTCTTGCAAATCTGTTTCTGAGCACCTGTGATCTCAGATTTCAGAACATGCCAAGGGTGGAATCTGCTTAATTTAGTTACTGCCCCATTTCTTATAAGCGTAGATCCAGGCAGGAGGACGATGGGTGTTGCTTTTAGTCTTGGATCAGGAGGAGCCTTGGGAGGAAGGGGAGACTATTCCTTTCTGCAAGAAGCAAGGGTGCCTAGATGCCAGAGAGGTTCCCTGGTGTGCAGGCAAGCAAGGGCCTCATGGGACAGTAAAAGTGCTTCCTTGGGAGAGCATACAGTGTGGGAAAAAGGGTGATTTTTAAACATACATGCTTCCAAAGTGGGAATTATCCACTTGCAAGGGATCAACAATATTCATTTGTACTAATCCAGTCTCAGAACTTGGACTGATAGCAAGCCTGGAAGACAAGACAACTCTGCAAAGACAAAAAAGGCAAGAGAAATTTCTATTCACAAACCCTTTTAGCTTTAAGTCATTATGTGAGCTCTGTACTTCTAAATGTTCGTGCTTCTAGTCTTTACTCTAATAAAACCAGTATTAGAGATTCAAAATGTATTCAATGTTTAGGGAATGATAAATCCAATAATTGCTCCAGTTCCATCAAACGCATGATACTTCAATATATGGCCTAGAGTCTCCTACTTTCAAACTGGCACTGAAAATGGCAGTCTGGAAATCCTGTGAACAATGCTACCCCCATGAGACTCAGGGCTGAGATAGGCACTGCAATGAGAACCTCATAAAGAGAAGGGCTTTGCAAAAGATATTTCTGAGACCCAGTTGGAGTTACTCTGTTAGAAGAAAGAGTACTGACCAGTTTAAGATGCATTTCTTTTTTTTTTTTCTTTTGAAATACATAGACAATGTTTAATGAATAAAAATTTTAAAAGAGGGGTTTTTTGAAAAAAGAAGGAACAATCTGGTAAACACACTAACATACCCACACAGATGCACGCACACACAAGCCTCCTTCTGCCAGCTGGCTACCAGGTGGTAATTTCCCACCTGCTAGAAAACATTCTTTCTCTTGTATTCTCTGTTTTACCAGTTAGCACCATGAAAGACACAAAAAGATATTGAAAATATAGACTAGGAGGAATCTTCTGGAAATAAGGGAGATTTATTCCTACCTGGAAGCAGATTTTAAAAATTTACTTGGTCACAATATTTTGTGCTACATGTTTTTTGTTGTACAGTTTCATAAAATGCCTGTCACGGAGTTCAGAATTGAGCATGACTGATAAAGTAAACAGAAACAGGATCTAAAAAGTAAGTAGAAGTAGGAACAGTTAAGAACTAGGAATGGGTTTATGTGTTTGTTTTCCTTAAAAAACAGAACTGTATATTTTCTCCTTAAGATTCCATTCGAAAATTATAAGGATATGTATTTTTCTTCCCTAACATTTCCCCTATAAGTGTATGTCTACTAGGAAACTCAAAATAAGAGGATTTTAGGAACTTTACAGAGTAATGGTGATAACATTTATTTTTACAAATACCAAGGTAAACATCAGGGAATAAAAGACTAGAAGATGATAGTGTAAGGACAGCGGAAGGATTTTTCCAATTACAGCTTCTGCTACATCTTTATCATCACTGGTACATTAACTGCTATGAGTTGTACATTTTGTCCAATAATAGTGTCCAAGAAAGTATTTAAGATTGTTAGGATTCTATGGTGCTAATTTAATTTGATATAAAATTAATTTTACTGTGAGTGTTGGAAGACATACTATTAATCTCCTGTTCCTGAAGAACCAGCAACCCTATAAACAACATTAAGAACCATAATTTTCCTCCAGCTCAAACACATGTATATTTTTGTGTTTGACTATATAGTCTCCTATGAATAATATGTATGTGGAGTTTTTCTAATATTACTGGAAGTGGTTACTGAAAGTCCAACTCTGTGATCACTATCTTGAATGATTGCAAACAAATAGAAATATAAAACACAAGGAAAGTTATTGCATCTTTAATAGCCAAATAAGAAATAACTAGTTCATCAATTATGAAGAGATATTAATTAATATTCATTTAAAATGTGCAAAATATTTTTTAAAATCATAGAGACACAGAACCAAAGTAATAATTTTCAAAGTTACCTCAGACAATGAGGAAAAACACACATTGAATTAGTCTCTTTAAAAATCCAAATATTAAATCTGCATTGGAATCCCTGTACTATTAGGCTGCAATAAGAAAAACCTGCAAGAAAAGTTATCCCTAGTAGATAGAAGATCAGAAGTAAGTTTTTCATCAAACTAAACATATTGCATTCTGCAGAGAGTTCCCTCATCATTCAAATTTTAAGTGAGACAATACAAGGTTCCTTTCTATGTCTCTCCTAATACAAAGGTAACAGCTTTAATTACCAAGATGATAAACTGTTATTCTCTCTTGAACACTGAATTTTTTGCTTGTAATAAAGTATGGAATACTGAATGTTTATTAATGGTCAACAAAGTTTGGGCCTAAATTTTTCCAGTTTCGCATGACAGGTCTTTTAAAAAATGAGATCGTTAATTCAATGCAAAATAACAAACACAAAGAAAAGTCAATGTTATTTGTCTACTCACTTTCTTTTAATCATAATTTCTAATTAAGTATTGAAACCTTCAGATAGCATATTCAACTTATGAAAATCATATATATTTTACAATATTTTGTAACACATAGGAATTGTTCAAAGAAAACGATTCATTTTCATGCAGCATATACTATTCAATGTATTGTACTTATTAAAATGACTTACCTACAGTTACTTTGACCTGCGGGGTACGGAGTCCATTAAAAATTATATATACCATAGGTTAAACTACCAAAGACATGAAGTCTAGCAGACTCATGAGCTTTCTGGGAATTTTTTAAGCTAAATATTAGAGAAATTTAAGAAAGATAAGGAAGTTAAATACAGTCAACAATATATGGCAGAGTCTTGTTGTTTTCCATTCTTCCAGAGAAAGTCAGCAATAATGCCATCTACCAACAATGCAAATACCTGAATGTTTCTTCCAGTGTCCTCCCAGGGAAGACTGACTACAGTAATCAAACTAAATGCACACAAAATGTTTTGAACCTAAAATGTGCATCAGGGAAAACATGATCTACTATCCATATTTAGTAAGGAAAAAAAGATAACATGGAGGTTGCCTTGGCTGGCTGATATTAACTGACTTTGTTCATACCCTTCCCTATAGTTATGTATGATTTACAGTGCCTAAGAGGAGACATAGAATCATAATACTTATAAATAAATGTTATATTTCAGTTCTGTCAAGGCTAGGGCACAGACAGAAAGGTTTTGTGCATCAAGACCCCAACCATTGTAACATTTCTTCATGTTACCATTCCAGTACAAGAAATACCATTAAAAAGGGTAGTTTCCAATATTCCTTTTTATGGGACTAAGTTCCTGATCATAAAACTAGTCACTATGAAAGTACCCACTCTGCATTCTCAAATCTACCAGCACTGGAAACTCAATTCTATTATGTATTACTATTTCATACATTAAATTTCATAAGATATACTTGGATGAACAGTGTAACTATATTAAAATTTGATTTATAATTAAAAACTTCTCAATCATTTCAAGAACATTAACACAACCCACATTATATATTTGCTACTCTAGCGTCTCCAGAAAGTGTGGTGCAACTTGTCAGACAATGTTAGTCATCAGTTCTGTGTAGCAGGCAATGTTTGTGGCAGTGCAGAGAGCATTTAGAATGGATCAGCCAAAATATAATGATTTACTAGATTAATGTCATGGGTACTACACTACATATATTTGTATAAAACTATAAATATATGGAGAAGCATTAAATTTTAAAATTACAGAGATTTCAAATTTCACATAGATCTCTGTTCTACTAACCTGTGTGTGATTATGAAGGAGAGAGGCAAGGCAAAATGTGAAGAAAACCGAAGACATTCAGAGAAAAAGATCGGAAACATTTTATAATAACATCTGTGTGATTACTTGTCCCGTAGGTCAGAATGGGACTAACTGAAAGCACCATAAGGTGCTTTCCACAGAGTTAAAAAGTAGAAAAGTGTGGTGATTTTGAAGTATGAACCATTATTTCTCTTATAAATTTGACTGTACCAATATGTTAGGCTGATATAGTTTGCTCATTTGATAGGGTTATGCTGGTAAAGTTCAGATGATAAGGCAGAGCTTTGGAACAGATTATCTGTAGTATAGAGAAGAATTGCTTTCCTTCATTGTCAATACTGCTTTAGGAGTTAGTAATTTATAAACAGAGTATGGTATGTTTGATGAAGTAAAACTCCTAGTAAATTTGGAGATAAGCTGAAAAGTTACGTATTTGTCAAAAAAGTGACTTACTGGATCGAAGTCAAGGTTCACAACACCTTGTCCATACAATTTCATACAGATAAATATATTCAACTTTATCAAGAACTACTAGACTTGTATTAGACTGTTAGATCAAGCACTCCTTTACCAAGATGACTCCTGAATAGAAAACACTTCTGTAAGATGAAGTTCATTACATTCTATTTGTCATGGAAGGACCAGTGAGATTGAATATTAACAACTAGCTTAACTAAAACTCTTTTTTCACAATGTAAAACTTGAAGAATTTTGATTAGCATTAAAAAACTCAGGTATTTTTCAAAATGTGTTTATGAACTTATGAATCTAACAGATTGTTTATAGACTAAAAAGGCTGTGAAGACCAAAGCTCTAAGTTTTCTTTCATGTTTATTATTTTGGATCTCAAATGTATTATCCGTTCCAAAATATTTACATCAGTAACTTCTTAACCCAGAATTCTGATTATTAGTCCTGTGAAAACTTGAGAGGTGGAGGTTGAACTGTTTTATTCAGCAGTTCCTACATAGCTCCATGCACAGGATGTCTCTTAGCAACTTCTCTGTTGCTCATGCATAAGAGTTTCTTGTCCTTTGTGACACAATTAGAAAGCTGTGGGTTGCAGCAGCAGCAGAGGACCCCAAACCTTCCACTCTATGATGTAAAGGTGCAACTCTCTTGCTCATTTGTATAAAGGCACCGAAGACTGCCGAAGAAGATAATTTTCTGGTATTGCAGAACATATACATGTGGCTTAAGTGCAGTAGGACAGTAGAAACATGAGAGCACTACCTGGTAGGTACATCTGTCTGTCTCCTTCTGCAATATGTTTCTCAATACGCTCCTCTTCATATCAACCCTATATGACATTTCACATGTGCCACTGTTTTTAAACTACAAAATAGTACTATTCCTCCATTATATTACAATAGAACATGAGACCAAAGTTCAAGATATCCTGCTTGTTTGACTTTCAGTTGAGTATGGAGCATTTAACTACCTGTGATGCTTTTGAGAATCACAGGCACATTATTTAGTTTTATCAATATATATTCATCTGTCCATTCCTCATATTCTGATAGCATTTAAATGCCTTGTAATCTGGAGGGAATTAATGCTCTCAGTACCTTTATGAGGCAAGAAATAAAATTCCCCTTTCACAGAATATAGAATAACCAAATATTTCTGGTGGATTGAAGAACATATATTTTTAATCTCAGACTAAGTCTTGTCTCTGGTTAAGTAATTATTAAAATAGATGGAAAACTGTAGTTATTTTCATCTGAACCCAACAGAATAACTCAACCATATTTTATGAAGGCATATAATGTAGGGCAATGTCCTGTGAAAATTCTGAAATGAAAACCAGGCTTATGATTGCAACACAAATAAAAAGCAAACTGATGTACCCTAGTATAGTGCTAGGGTTATTTGTTACAAGATTGGTTTAGGATGACAAAGGAAAAAAGAAGAAATAAAAATAAATAAATGAAGATCAACACAAAATTCATCTCTTTGGGAACAGGAATAATTAAAAAGAGCATGACTGAGCCTCACAGAATTTTAATGTGAACACTGATAGTAAAGATGGCTATGGCTAATGCTTTCATTTGCATTTCTCTTGGTCTAATGGGGGAAAATTCAGACCCTATGTGTAAAGACTGTAAAAGGATGTTAACCAGAAAACAAATAAGTAAAGGAAAGACCTTAAATAAGATTATACTACTCGGTGATTATATATTCATTAATATGGTTTTATAGGAAGGGAAAAATTTGGAAAATATTTGGAAAAGCAGAGGGGGAAAAAAAGCGGGCATTTAAGTTAATTGTATTTTGTAGACCAATCAGAATCAAAGTCTGTCTAGTGGATAGGGACACACATTTCTAAAATCCAAATGCATACAACTAAGGCATTTTAAAAATATAAAAAGGTAGGTTTTTGTTTTTTTTTTTAATTAGAAGAATTTTAATTAATGATTTAATGTTTATTTTTTTATTTCTACACCTTTTGTTAAAGTTAGGGTCTCTGACAGTGAAATTATAAAAAATCAATCCTGATATTGTCTTTATATATACGTAAGATTTTTTTTTCACATTACAAAATATTGATTTTTCCAACTATGAAAATTTAGTCTAAACTCTGAAATCCAGCTGAATTCATTCCATATAGGTATTCATTACTAAAATATTCTGCAAGTCATATTGGTCCCTCATGTAGAAATGCCAAAAACACTGTTAACACTGTTCCATCCAGAGAAACAGTTAAAAATAAAACAATGGTGTCACCTTTTTTTTTTTCTCCATTAAAAATGCAATACATTTGGTACTATCTAAATATTTCAAAGGAATGCATCAAGTTATATTCCCCGTCCTGAACTTCTTCAAAATATGTTAAAAAGCATCAATTTGGGAAGTTTATAACTTTTTTTAAGCTTCTCATATCAGTATTTTTAGGTACTTATATGGTACACTGTCTTAAATTTTAAATATTATACATTTTTTTATACTTCCTGTTTTAGACTTTCTTTTCATTAACAGTTGACAACTAAAAAAAGTAAATCTGGAGAAATTTCTTAGAGGAAATTTCCCCCACTGAATAACAAACTGCTATAAGTAAAAATAAAATTAATCTGAAATCTGAAAATACTTCTACTGATGTTGCAATATTTGAGTCCAGCTTGTTTTTGTTGCATTTACCTTGGATGTCCAGGCAAAAAAAAGTAGTATGAAGCAATTTCAGAGACAAATTGTCACTAATAAAACGCTCTGGACACGTACAAAGGAACAGACTGGACAATGGTGGATTTTATTATAATCTATTCTTTCAGAATGTCTCTGGAGAAGCAACACTCTAAGATAATATTAGGGGGACTTTATTATTTTTAGTACTATTCCCTGTATTTTTGCATACTAATGTAGGGTTACAACAGCATCACAAAGGAAAAATAAAAATACATCATTCAGTAAAATTAAAAAAAAGTTTAGAAAAGAGAGGTAGTTCTTAAACCAAAACATGGAAAAGTGGTATTTTAAATAAGTTCATGTATCCAAATTGTTGCATTTTACATTTCTTATGTCATAAATAAGAATGGTATATCTGTTAAACTTTGAGGGAATAAGAGCAGTTGCTTGACAAAGAATTTACTGAGTAGAAAAATGGTTTGTAAATGAAACCATTTATGTATCAGTCAAGTTTTTTGGTAACTACACATGCACTGGAGATGATAGTAGTAAGGTTGCTGTAATATTTCTTGAAATATGTCATGTTAACCAGCAACATATCAACTTAATACTCAAGAATAGATTCCTACTCTGCCGAGTTAAAACAAAACCTGTATTACTTTGGATCGGACAGTTTTTCGTGGGGTTTTGTGTTTTTTTTTTTTTCATTAAAAGACAATTTTTCTTGTCCTGATCACAACCATCGATATATCACTGTATTGAGTTAGATCTATCTCTTCCTTGTCTCACCTATGAAATACAGCAGAAGGAGAATTAATATTCACATTCAGTTATATTTGAACAGAGAGGGCTAACAAGAATGTTTTGTCCTTTCCTGGGTATGCAAGTGTCACTATGGGTACATTCAAAGTCCTTATGAAGGGAAAGGGAAAGCTACTAATTCCCTCCAAAAGTTGTTCCTGTGCTGTGTCTTGGTATATAAAAACTTCAAGCCAAGACATATGGTAGGTAGGATGTTCTCTTTGTTCTCTCAAAGTTGACCTGAACCATATGTTTTCTCCTCGGCATGTGATACAAGGTTTTCTATGTGGTATAGGACTGTTGTAAACTACTGTGCTGGGGTAGAGTTAATTTTCTTCATAGTGGCTAGTAGGGGATTAGGTCTTGGATTTCTGCTGAAAACAGCATTGATAAGACGGGGATGTTTAGTTATCCCTGATCAGTGCTTGCACAGTATCACGACCTTTTCTGCTTGTCACACCACTCCAACAGCAAGGAGTTGGGAAGGGACAGAGTCGGGACTGCTGACCCAAACTGATCACAGGGCTATTGCATACCACACAGCATCATGCTCAGCATACCATGCTGGGGGAAGAAGAAGGAAGGGGGGACCTTCTGAGTGATGGAGTTTATCTTCCTGAGTCATCGTTAAGTGTGATGGAGCCCTGCTTTCCTTGGGACAGCTGAACCTCTGCCTGCTCGTGAGAAGTAGTGAATGAATTCTTCATTTTGTTATGTTTTTGTGCACAACTTTTACTTTCTCTGTTAAACTGTCTTTATCTCAACCCATGAGTTTTCTCTCTCCTAGCCCTACATGGGGGAGAGTGAGAAAGCGGCTATGTGGGGCTTAGTTGCTGGATGGGATTAAACCACAACAGTTACACACCAGTGCACAGATTATCTCCAGTTATTAGGAAGCGTATCTCAGAGCTGACTAGGTTCCAATGGTTGCCTGAGAAATCCTGAATAATACATCTTTTACACCTGGTGCACTAAAAAAGAGATCTCATTATATCCCGGTATTGTAATGGGTAACAATGTCAAGAACATATTAACTACAGTAACAATAATGAATATAATGTATAATGTAGTGGGTAGTTTGAGTTCCAACTGCTTTGCATAATTCTTGTAAGACTAACTATAAAATTACCTGACTGTACTTTAAAAAAATTGTCTTACTTATTCTCTCTCTCTTACAATTTCTGTAGAATTTTGCAATACTAATTAATTTCTGACTTTTATAGGAAATAGTGGGGGTTTTTAGCGGTGTTCTTTTTTTTTTTCTTTTAATATATTTTTTTGGGGGAAATATTACAGGCTATGACCTGAAGAAAATAAAATGACAAGCACTGTTATACATCCTCATATGGCAGCATATGAAAGAAAATAGAAACAAAATACTTTCAATACTATATTCTAGGCACACTTGAATGAATTTAAACAATTTCAAACATTGACATTTAAAACCAAAGTAATATAACTATAAAAAGAATATATTCTTTCCTAAATTATAACTTTGTTTACATTCATTCATTCAAGAAGTTTTAAACAGACTAGTCTTGTTTGAACTTTTGGTTTACCTCCACTGGAGGGGTCAAAGAAAAAGTAAAGCAGCATAATCGGAAGATTGTGCATTGATGCACTGATGATATTAGACAGTGATTTTTATTTCAGAGACATGCAAGAGAACTGCCAAGTCCTTTTGAATTATGGAAATCTTGTAGAGAAAATGGAACCAAAAAAAATTCAATGTCCAAATATACTCAGTGACTGGACTAGCACCATACTTATTAAATAAATACCATTATAGATGACGTTGAATTAATAAATTGTGGAAAAATTAAGACCTTACTTGATTTCCTATGCACCATTAATAAAAACTAAGAATTTCTTAAACATGAAATGTTTGTATCCACTTCTCTTCACATTTTGAAGAAGTCTTAATAAAATCCACAGATTTTGGAATAGAAGAAGCAGCTAGTAAGAACTCCCATAAAGGGGTTCCTATGTGAGAAATAAGAGTAATAGCTGTTCCTGAAGAGAAATTTGAATGTGTTTCAATGTTTTTCCAATTCCATGCAGTAAATAATGTTTTTTGATACTTTGTCAAATGGGAAGTAAATATTGCCAGAAAATAAAAAAAAAAGGGATTAGTGATCATGCCAATCCTTAGAATGGTACATCCTTTTATGTTACAAACATTGACTTGAGTGCACAGTAAGCATTTTAGCTGTCATACCCAATATACAAACTTGAACTCCATCAGTCATAAGGAAGTCATTATACCTTTCTTTACACAAATGCAGGAGTTCTCTGAGTATATAATAAAATTCTGTATTCCGCTATCTTGACAGTGGATTTTTATTTCAATGATCTTTATTGAAGGAATTATTTTGTTCATTTTGCAAATCTATCTTGGTCTATACACTATTGATTGCAGTCAGTTGAGCTGCTAAGCATGGATAGTGAAGTCTGTGCAACTGAAACAATCCTCCTTAAGAAGTATAGGAGTACAAACCCCAACCCCTACATATCTTCATTACAGGAATCTAATTCACAACCTGGCAAATCAAGTCTAGTTTTGGTGACTGTGAGCAAATAAGAGCAGGCAAGTTCTGTCACATAACATTTGTGATATTTACGAGATGGTGAATGCTAGCACAAATTTTTTTCTTGGTGAGATGAGTTAGTCATTTGAAAGTGATCACTTTCCAAGTTGCCTTTTTGTCCTTAGCTTTCTTATTTTAAAATGGCTGCCTTTCATATTTCAGTTAAAGTCAATTTTTCATAGCTTAATGCAGCCCTCTGGTATCTATTTTGTCAGCAGTGCATTATGTAATGCAAACTTTACTATATATTCAAGAGGGAAAAGTAAGATACTCATTTATTTTTCTAAGACATTACTTCAAATTTGAAGTACTTATCAGATTCAGTCTGCCAATTTCAATATTTACTAGTTTACTCTAGCAGAGAAACATAAAAGAATATTTGATATCTCAGTGCAAAATAATCTTTGGTTTGTACTTAATTTTTATCTGGTATTGATCAAGATGACTGAAATAGTCTCATTTGATACTGGGAGATAAACTGCCTAGGAGTTGTCTCCTTCTTAATATACCAATAAAGAGAGAAATACTGGATTCTGGACTTTTCTTCCTCCTCCTTTCATGCTCCACCCACTCTATATTTCGTTTGCAGTGATGTGGTAGATAACAACACTGTTTATATTATTTTACAAGTCAAACTCAAAAAAAGATTTCTATTTCTCATTTATTTATTTTTTAAAATAGTCGCATTTTCTCGCCACAATTTACTTTATTATTCTGATCTTACCCTCCGTTTCGGTTTCCTTTAGCAGGGTCACCTTTTTCATACTGCTGTTGATGTTGTTATTGCAGTTCAATGTATTTCATGAAGAGCCACTCACATTTATGTCTTAATTGTTTGACAGTTATAACCTCTTTTACAGGTATACTGCCATGTGTCTTTCAAACCTCTTTCTCCACAACTTTGAAATTTCTAGCATAATTTGTTGCCTTATTTTGGAGTATGAGTCCCGTCAGTACAGAACTCTTCTGTATCACAATGTTGCATTTAGATTTGACAGCATACAGTAAGTTGAGGGAACTTAAATGTGCTTTTCTTTTTTAATATGTTTTCATCCCTGGTTGTTATTCTCCACAATTTATTTTACTCCCCACAGGTCACATAAATCTAGAATTTATCTATTTTGAACTCAGCATTGAACTGTCTTTTGTCTGAATATCCTAACTCCTTGTGCTCAGCTTTTTGCCTTTTTGAATTGTTACACTGTTATGTATACAATGTGTTAATATAGTTACCTGATTTTGGGAACTTAACATCCCCTACCCACTAGAGCTGTGATATTCAGTGTGTTCAAATTTGATGAATTTCCATACTATCAATCCATGGAGTATGATGAACACAGAGAAAAGTGCTTCCTATTGGCAACTGAGAGCAGAGACATTTACTGATGAAAACACAAATGCTTGTGCAGAAGTAGGGGATATAGCAGTCCTCTATTTTGTTTTTACATGTAGAAGTTCCTTTCCTGAATTACAGGAAGTTTCTCCGCAAATTCTGCTAGTTGCTTCCCATAGGTGACTCTGTAAGATGTATATAGTGTTTTGGACCAAATTGTCTTCAGCTTTAGCATGATACCAAATGTTTCAAAGAGAATGTGAAATAGAGCAAAAATGTAGAGTAGTATTCCTTCTCACCTTTCAACAGCCAGTGGCACAAGCATTAACATATTTGAAGGTTGCATCCAAAGTATTGCATTTAATGGACATCATGGGAACCATTCTCCACAAAATGGCCTGTTCCCTGCTAAATCATTGGATGCTTTTGGTTTTATCATTTGCCTGATAATTTCACTAGTTTTTTGTTGTTGTTGTTATGTTTGTTTTTTGTTGTTGTTGTTTTTGTTTTGGTTTGTTTTTTTTTTTTTAATTGAAAGAAAATTATCAAATAATCAGTTTATTTTTCTTTATTTAGCTTAAATAACACATAGAGCATAAAAACAAGCTTTTAACATGAGTTGGACAGAAGCATGTTAAGAATGGTTAGAACATAAACAATCTGCGCTCACATAAAGCACAGTCAGAATTATTTTTTTTTAAAGATTATTAGTCAATAAATATATTTATATTCTCAACAGTTTGATCAAAGTCATCATGTTTGCTGTGCAAAATGTTATTATCATTGTCCGTATAAAATTCTTTAGCAATTATTGGATACATAAATAAAACTGTAAACTAAAATCTTGATAAGCTTACTACCATTTGTGAGAAAAAACATCATGGTTACGCAAGCTAATTTCTTTATATCAAACTCTTCTGAACAGAGTTTTACAAGGTATTAATTTTAGACTCAGTAGTCTCTCTTTTTTTACCTTATTGGCTGAGAGAAAGTAATTATTGTCATGGTATCACATCAATATTTTAAGTATAGATTCACAATATGCAAATAAGGAAAGAGTTAACAGCTATTTCTATTTATGATGAAAAGTGACAAGAAATTGAAGAAAAAAAAAGCATAAAGGCAAAAAACATAATTTGCTCAATGATAAATGACCAAAGTGGTAGTGAGGAGAATGGAGAGGGGACATCAGTAAGTCAGAATAATTTTAAAATAAGTACTACCTAACTACATTTGACAGTATTGCATAGGAAGAAGCAGATCCCACTTAAAGGAATATTACTGCTTCATATAAAATAATTTCTTTTTCCTCCATACCAAATTCCACCCATGCCAACACAAAAGCTTCTTCAAGTTTGGCTCAGAAAGTAAACACAGGACTTGTCCTTTTGTCACTGAAAGGATGTTTTTTTGAACTCTCAAGTCCAATCTTGTATGCTATCAGGTTTCTAGCCACTGAGCAACCAATCTGTCATTTTTATTCCGGTTTTAAAAAGTTTTATAACCTTCCCATTTTTAACTAAGGTTTTCTATCTTTTCACTATGCTTCTATGCTGGGAAATAAACCACGAGCTGCGGAAAACCCCTACACAACCCTCCAACTTAAAACACTTAGAACTTGTATAGCAAGTACTTTATGCCCAGTACAGCTGCTGGCAGAGAAATTGGCTCCGATCTTACCTCCCACGTCTCCTGTAGCTCGACCGCTTCCGCTGGGTAGTTGTTTATTTCTTGTTTCCTTTCATATCCCTGACCTTTTTCCTAATGTGTTGAGCTGCGTTTGAAGTCACAGTGATGAATGAGTTGTGATCATGAGAATCATAGTGAGGGTGCAGCATGCAGGGTTGTTTCTCGGGCAGCATAGTAGCAGACGGAGGAGGGGGGAAGTGGAAATCTGACAGGTTTAGCTTGCTGACAGCCCATGTTTATAGGCTCTGTAAAGAATACAGATGAGATAGAGGAAAGGCAGAGACGACAATGACATAATAAATCTTAGCTCCAGTGTTTTCAGACCAAAAAAGTGAAGAAATAAAATCAAGTTTGAGTTGTTATTAATGGTTAAGCTGTCACAGAACTGAACCTCTTTACTGTCTGCTTCTTTAGAGGAGATGAATAGATATACTACACTCCACTGTACAGTACTTCTGCTATTTGCACAGAAAATTGCAGCCCTCTCTCCCTCTTGGTCACAAAATACCTCAGGTAATAAATGAGTTAGGCATTCTAGTTCCAGTACAAAGGGTGATAGATCTGCATAGATTTAAAAATAATAAATAAATAAACAAACAAACAAACAAATATGTGAAGTAGCAGAATAAAGACCAGCCTCCATTCTGAAAGCAGCAGTCAGTTACTCAGCTGCTTCCAACACCGTGTTGCTTGATTTCAGTGGAGCCATGCCAGTTTATATCAGGTGAGGTTCTTGCCTCTTGTTTTCCTTTGGGAAAAATTCCAAGTAAACTTTAAGTAAATTCCAAACCACTAAATGAAAACTGAGAGATTTTACCTAATATCAAATGTTAAAATGTTTACAATTTTTTCCAATGTCCCAGATACAGTAAAAGTTTCTTTCACTGTTTTGAATATATCCAGCACAAACATGACTTGTGATGCAGCTGGATTTTGAATAGGCTATGTCTTGTAGATAGATTTTTTCAGAGTTGCTCTCATTTCTCAAATTACACTTATTCCTACAAGACCTACAACTTTTCACAATTCCCTCTTATGAAAAAATAAGAACAAGTATGTAAACTGTCACTGCAAAATATATTCATTATTTTTAACCGGTTATCACCATCAACAAAAGACAGTCAAAATAAAAGCAGACTTCTACCTAATTACTGGCAAAGACAATGCAGAGTTTTTTGTCAGAAGCTGTAAAGTTTGTATCCATTTTCAGTCATTTGAGTCCAATTGTAGGAGTGGAATACATAATACACATTTTGCTACCCTTGTCAGATTACCTTACTGTTGAATGTAATAAAGAGAAGGCCATTATACCCAACTGAACTAAGAGATCAAAGAGCACATCAAGCACCACAATTTAGACAGAAGAACCACACTGAAACACAGATATGTTTTCCCCACTGTCTTCCAATAGCAACACCTGCTTTCAGGCCAGTTTCATGTTTTTTATTGCTTATTTGTTAACTGGAGATTAAGTGTTTGTTAGCTGTTTCAGGCTCCAAAATTATGTATGCCATCCTAGAGGTCTAATCCACACAAGGTCAGTTCACCCATCCATCAGCATGCAAAAATGTAAACAGGGCAATCTTAGTTTTACAGTATGTGAAGAGCAGAAGTGTAAGGGACAAATAGCTTTATTTCTTATAACCAGCCTTTTAGATCAAGGCACCCTTGTTAAATCAGTAACATGCGCTAAATTTATAGAAATTAAGGTTAACAGAAGTAGCAAGTTTTCATGAAAGTCAGACTTCTTTAAGGCACATAAAAAAAGAATAATCACTAACAGTTTTTGAGAAAGAGAAAGATTCTCTTCCTAAATTTTGGGGGGGTGGAGGGAGTGAACAGGGAGGGAGAGGGGGAGGGAAGACTTTCATCTGAAATAATTTTTATTTGAAATAATTATATAGCTCTTTTACTAGTCACTAAAGTAGCAAGGTATTGGTTTTGTAACATATTAACAGAACCTTACAGAACTGGGCAAGTTTAAGTGGTTTGTCCAGAGAAAGGTTAGCATAGACTTCCAATCTCTTGATCTAATTGATGCTGCATTAGACACACCTCCTACTTTACAACTGCTTGTATTTTATAATTGCTTGAACCACCAATTGATGTATTAAATGGTATATACTTATCAGATCCATTATATTTATGCATAATAATGTTATTTCTTCTAGTCTCTCTAGATACACAATGAAAACACAATGAAAAAGAAATTATCTCCAAGGAATTATATTTCTTGTTATTGCTTCCTTCTGCACACTTTTAAAATGTTATCAGCTCTTCTCCCATAAAAATGAACAGGATATGAAAATAAAATAGTGAAAAAAATATTGTATAAGTAGAAATGATAATACAAATGCATGAAATAAAAAACCCATGCCAACAAACACCCAAGATTAATCAACGTGCACATCCGGTACTCATGAGAGAACCAACCTTCTATATTGTCTCTTGAAACTACTCTCAATTAATAAAGATTTTTCATGGTAGTTATAGTTCAATTTTTCACATACATCAACAGCTGAAAATTGACAAATTGACAAACTAAGACCTAAGCTTTTACTTCTGTACAGATCCTTATATACAGATTAGAGTAAGGAAGACTGATTCTGCAAAAAGTCTAGGTAAAGGGAAAAGAAGGCAGCAAAGTTTTTACTGTTGCACCTCTGTGGTTATAGTTCTAGCTCTTCTGATCTGTTAGCTTGTGACTATAGTGACCTTTAATGCCCATGTCTAACCTTGCCCTACTCTCCATTATTCTCATACTTCTACACCTCAAAACAAAAAAGGTATCTCCCACTAAGAGATTAAAAGAACATGTTTTCTTCCAACTAGTAATTATTTTTGAAAGCATAGGTATCTTTCTAGCATTTTGGGAATATAAGAACAAACCTAACCTATACAGTCAAAAATCCTTATGTTTTGTTCTTTGCTTTTCAAAAATTTATCTCTGGGGGTGTAGCTGAATATTAAGAAAAAATTGTGATAGGAACTTATACTGTCTACCCACCCAAAGTCAAGCTGTCATCTCAGCTAAGAATGCTGACATTCAATGTTATATTCAGCTAAAGATAGAATGAGTGAGACTGCTGCCTAACAGGACTGTCATCAGTGGAATTGTTTTATCCCAGATCTGGGCACTACTTCTATTCTTATGCTGAAAATAAGATTTTGACTCTTTCCAGACTGTTGCCAAAACAAACCTTTTTTAGTCACTTATTTTTTTTTATCGATTACAGGTGTTTGCAACTGTTTCTTCACTTTGTTAATTCCCACCTTTCTAAGCAGGATGTTAATCCTAACACTGTAACTATTATTTATAAAATCAGGGACTAGGGAGAGATCTGTTTGAGGTTTAGAGTACCAGGTCATTCCACTTAAAAATGGAGAAGGGCAAAGAAGTCTACTTGAGTTAAGTTAGATAAACTAATGTGTTATTTTCTTAACAGGGAATAAGGTCCAACACAAGCTAACTTCAGGAAACTCCTCAGACTGTGCAAGCCTTCCTCTGCTTTGACAACTGCTTCAGAGAAGAAATTATTGAATTCATGCAGAGATCAAATTGGACTCTTCCCGTTATTTCTAATGGGAAGTCTGTCAAACCTCGCTACCTAATTAAATCCTAAAAATTATCCTTTTTCCTGATAGCATACTGTAGGCACTCATTGAGTGTCAAAGATAAAGTGCAAGATCAGTGCTAATGCCAAGCTCAGGTTGGCATCATTGGAAGTTATATCTATGTCATGGATGATGTCATTCCTGTAATAAGAAGAATCAAAGCAGCTTCTCCAGCTCCTATTGATACACAGGAGATTTCTGATTTGTACCAGGGAATCAGGAAAAAAAAGATGCAAATAAAAGAGCTCCAAGGGGAACTTTGCCAGCCTCCCCAAGATCTTCCTCTTTTCACTGCTAAACAACACGGGATAAATCTGGCTCCAAGAGGGGACAAACTTATCTAATCAAAGAGGTTTTGTACCAGTGATATTTTTTTTTAGAACATCTAATTCTGTGTTCAAGTAAGTCAAATGCACAGCTTTTCTGTCTGTATTATGAAGCAGCTGGAGTTTACTATACAGCAGCACAACCGTTATCAGATCATGCATGCTTCTGCAGAATTATCTACTTTCCAAACAGGAAGTCAAAATGGGTATCTCAGTAAACTGAACAACATCTAAACAATTCAGTGACAAAGCTAAAAACACCAAGTACAAATCACATCCTTTTTTTCGTAACGTCCTGATCTTTGACCACACTGAAGAGCTAAAACAACCAGTTTTTCTATGAAAAATCTTCTACAAGTACCATGGAAAGGAACAACCTGACCCTTAAAAGACACTCTGAGAGAGGACTAACACAGAAGAAGAGCTCAGGTTGTGCTTACCAGATCTCCAAATGAATAAAGACATCCTCAAAAAAGGTTCAGAATTAGGTGGTTAATCAAAACATTGTGCTGTAAGGAACTCCTCATCCTACTGTGAGGGCATGTCAGGGGAAGAGCAGGAAGTGCATATAAGAATGTACATTGACTTCCTGAGGCATTTTCACAGTCCAGCAAGAGAAGAGATCTCACTGCTCTTCTTTTTGAATGCCACATGATGCATGATTCACCAAGGAATAAGATTTAATTTTGGAGGAAGAAATGATAGGAGTAATCATCACACATAAAACTTCAGCAAATTTTATTTACATGAAACTGTAGTTCCTCTTGGGTTTAGTGATTTTTTTTTTCCTTTTTTAATTCCCTAAGAGTAAGGCAAAATATGTTTGGATCAGTTTTAGTTTGGAAGAAAAGAAATCATAGCCTTCCAGCTTCATTTACAGGGAGTAGACTAAATTCTCTCTTGGTTTTTTTCCATACAGTTTGACTTAAGGAATACAGGTATATAAAAAGGTATAAGAAATCTACCAGCTTCTGAAAGGTCAGCCAAAAAGGAGCCTTTTGTTGAGCTTTTTTCCAGGCGCTAAGACCTAATTGAACTTTCCTATTAGTGCAATATTTGATATTGTTATCACCAAAGATAAAAGCTGGGGTATGAAATTTATTTACAGCTTTATTTGTTACATACATTGCAAACTTTCACAAATGAAACAGAATCTGAATTCAAGTCTTGGCAGGAAAAATGATGCTGGAACTCATATAACATCCCTGTTGAAAAACTGAATTTGGTGTCATCATCTTTCTCAAAATAAAGTGTTAATGATTCCTCTTATGAACTTCTAGCATATGAAATGAACTTAGACAATCTGTTTTCTTAAGAACTGAAGAAATTATTTCAAATATATTAAAAGGAATAAAACTTAGACAGCAACCTTAACATATTTCCTGCTCTATCTTTTGGTCAGTGATTTTTACATGTTTTCAAGAGTCTTAAGAAAATACGATAGCATTTGTCTAAATACATAGGGCAATCATCAGAGTAAATTCTCAGTAAGTCAGACTTCACTGCAAAAATTTGCCTGATTAAGGAACTAATGATTTTTCCCAGTATGAATAAAAATATATCCATGCTAAAAAAGGAAACTATTTTATATCTATAAATATTTATAGGTACGTATATACATATATATATTTAAAATATAGACATACTACCTGTATATTACAAGCACATGTACATATATAGTGTATATATATATACATATATATGTATATATACACACCCATATATGCAGGTTTAAAGTAGAACAGAATACCTACAAGTTAATATATTACTAATACATGCAATAGAAAATCATAGCTAAGTAAGAAAAAAACACGCTTAAGCCCATTACCAACACAGACCTGTGTTATTTTGGCAAATTTCTTGCAAAAGCTTAAAACACAGTACGTAATAGCACAAACTGTAGATGTGAATTAATTTTGTAGCACAGCTAGCCTTGATGCCATTTTACTGTCTAGAGCAAGAAGTGAGTACAAAGGCAAAGAAGAATTTATCAGAAACTTCTCTCCATTAGAGTGTAGGTTCCATATCGTATATAGAGATAATATTTTTTACAAAGTTTTTTCTTCCTGAAACCAAGTAATTATAAAATACTCCTGTTTACATCACTGGGTCTCACTCTATTTTTGAACTTATTTTATTTACCTACCTAAAATGGATAGTCTTTAGGATTGGGCCAGATCAGGTAGCTTAAAAAGAGAGAATTGGAAACAGATCTTAAAAAAATATATTTACTTATATACTCAAATTTTTTCACTTTATTTATACACCACACTGACAATTTGGAAAATCAGCAAAATCCTTTAGCTGTAACAAAACACTCTTTTTCTATCATGTATTTCTTCTTTTCTTCAGTATATTTTGTGTATTAAATGTGAAAAGCACAGTGTACAGCAATTTAATTAAAGCAATCACCATATTAATAATTATGCTGTCTGACCTTACAGTTGTGAGCCAGTTCCACATTACAGAGATTCAACTCACACCCAAGCCCCTTGTTGAACGATGAGGAACATTGAAACTGCCTGTCCTGGTCCCTTCTCCACTGGTAGGTAAATATCAAATACACTTTAATTATGACTTATTGTATCATGAAGTTCACTATTTAAGTACTCCAGTCCTATGTGAATTTTAGTACACAGTGTTTAAGTCAGCACACACAGCACTGGGTTGCTGTAAAAAAAAAAAATCAAAGCCCACTAAAATTCAATACAAAAGTACATTAAAATACAAGAAAAGAAGAATATAAAAGGTTTTTTCTCATACTTGAAATGCATATAACCTGCAAAGAAGTAGCCAACTTATTACAGCTTGCCTATTCCATTTATATATATATATATATATATATATATTTATATTTATATATATATGTTTATATGTTGCAATGTTTGGCTTCATTAATGATAAATGTCATGAATGTAAACACTAACTCACTAAGCAGCGTGAGTAACTGATAAAGCACACAGAAATAGCTAAAGCAGTTTTGTTATGTGAAGCAATGTTTTTATGCAGGAAAATTTCATGCACTGTTGGAATAATTAAACGTCTAAATTACAGTTTTGTTTTATGTTGGGTACTTGCCATTGTAACCATTCCTTGCTTATCAGTTAAAGAGTTTTCTGTGTAAATGGTTGATCTTTTTGTATATGTTAACCTCTGAATATCTGAAAAGGAAGACACAACTACACTGTTCTCCAGAAAGTAACTATAAAAAAACATAATATAAAGAATACTTCTTATCTATTCCTATTCGAATCTGTTTCTTCTAAAAATGTCTAAAACTATCATATAATCTCTTCTGTAAGGTTACAAAGCAAAATCGTAATTATTTATCCATACTTCCACTATCTGGTTGTTTTATGTCAAAGTATTCTGACAGGCTATTATTGACTTTGATGTGTCTCATGGGAGGAACAAATTCTAGAAACCTCCAGAATAAACCTTATAGATTATTCCAGTCTAAACAGGAAATGTTACATAAAATGCATTTTCCAGTCATAAATGATGGGATACAAGGAAACCATTGAGATTTCACACACACAAAAGAGGTCAGTAATTAAATTATTCTACATGATTTTTTTCATCCTTCACTGATGTCAGTAAAGAAAGCATAACATTTTTGACTGATTCCTCTGAAACAGAAAACAAAATGTCTTTTCTGCTCATATTTTTTTTTCATTGGGAAGTAAGCTACTACAGTGCTTCCTATTTGGTCACAGAGCACAGAACAGCTTATATTCTCATTTCTCCTTGAAATTAAGAAAAAGAAAGGAATGTATACATGTCTTGAAGTCAAAATGAGACCAAAACCAGGAAGTTGAAAAAATGGATTTTTGGAGGATTTGAATGCATGAAAACAGGAAAGCTTTCAAGACAAAGAAACAGAAATTAAACTTGGTTTAAGAACTAAAGGACATAGCTACAGGTTGCCACGACCCTTTCACAGACTCTTGAATTAGAGCTATGAAGCATGAGTAGAAAATGGAAAAATTTCTCAGACTGCCAGACTAACTGTGGCAATTGACAGGAAGCTGAACATGAGCCAGCAGTGTGCCCAGGTGGCCAAGAAGGCCAATGGCACCCTGGCCTGGATCAGGAACAGTGTGGCCAGCAGTACCAGGGAAGTGATTCTTCCTCTGGACTCAGCACTGGTGAGGCCACATCTGGAGTACTGTGTCCAGTTCTGGGCCCCTCAGTTCAGGAAGGATATTGAGGTGCTGGAGCAGGTCCAGAGAAGAGCAACAAGGCTGGGGAAGGGACTCGAACACAAGTCCTGTGAGGAGAGGCTGAGGGAGCTGGAGTTGTTTAACATGGAGAAGAGGAGGCTCAGAGGAGACCTCATCACTCTCTACAACTACTTGAAAGGAGGTTGTAACCAGGTGAGGGTTGGTCTCTTCTACCAGGCATCCAGCAGTAGAACAAGAGGGTACGATCTCAAGCTCTGCCAGGAGAAGATTAGGTTGGATATTAGGAAGAAATTTTTTACAGAGAGAGTAATTAGACATTAGAATGGGCTGCCCAGGGAGGTGGTGGTGTCACCATCCCTGGAGGTTTTTAAGATGAGACTGGATGTGGCACTTAGTGCCATGGTCTAGTAACCATGGTGGTAGTGGACCAAGGGTTGGACTTGATGATCTCTGAGGTCCTTTCCAACCCAGTTGATTCTATGATTCCATGATTCTAAGAATAATTGGACAACATTAGCTCTACTATGTGCCAGAGTTTCATTCTTATTCTGCAACTGTCTACCTGTAAAACCGACCCTGCAATCAAGCCTTGAGAAACATTACGTCTCGTTGTTCAGGTACTTCCCTCCCTAAGCAATGTTTACACTTCCTGTACTTCACACACAGCTAAAACCAGTATTCTTGGATGTATAGATTGTGTGTCCCTAGTGTAGAGATTGACTTTATATATTTGAGCAGGATGTGCATTTCTAGGGTACCAATAAGGCATTCAACAATCAAATACTTGACTGCAAATCCATCTGGATAACCCACTAAAAGAAAATAAACCCCCAGTGTGTTCTGGCACTTACTTAGAGGTCAGTGAATCAGTGAACCTCAAATCAATTAAAATTTGGTGAGCTGTAATGTTCAAACCACCAGCACTTAAACATTCAGGAAAGCGTCTGCATTACAGGAAAGTTATTATTCAGCCACCACTTGTCAAGTCTGACAAATGGTCATCCCTTTTGGCTTACTAAAATGCATTGTCACAGACAATAGCTAATATAACTGGACTGAAAGAGGTAAAGGCTATGGCCTACACCGAAGAAAAAGGTTACATGCATTTCTTTGTGTAAAGTAGTAAAGTAAGAAGTAGCAATCATTCACATACTTTATATATGCAGACATATATACCACTATTTGTTAACTATATAAATAATTATCATTAAGTAAACGAATAATGTTTTTAGAACTCTGTTATATACTGTTACAGCACTTCATTATGACTTCACTCACACATCTAGTTTTATGAGATGTGAAAAATGATGTAGCTGCATCTTATTAAATTAAATTAGACACCACATGCAGCTTAAGCAATTGCTGTAATTACTCTGTAATTTCTAAAATACATATAATAAGAATACACAAATGATATAAAGTTCATTTTTATGTAAACAGAGTAATTAATACCGAAACCTCAAACTCTCCTGACTGTCAAAAACAATATACTTGCAAACTTTAGAAAGGGCTGGCACAGTACCTTCAAAGACTTGAGAAGAAATTGGGTAATCAGCTTTCAGTGTAACAAATATATGCATACGGCATGCAAATGAAATTCAATAGGTATTATATAACAAACACTCTAGGATATGAAACTATGATTCACCATTTGTTTTTTATCTGGATAATAAAGACTAATTGCTACTGTGCTCATTTGAATTGGAAAAAAGCCATCAATCTCACTATTGGAATGCAAAATGTGGGAGGTGGCTCCTATCACATCTATCTTTGTTTTATTTTGGTGGTCTGTTATTCCATCACACTCTTACCACGCACAGTTCAAGCTTCACAAAATTTTTAAGTAAAAATGCTGAAGTAAAAAGGCTAGGAGCCTTTCTCAAAGGCAACACCAGAATTAGTTTCACCGGTGTTACACCAACTAAAAACTGTGTAATGCAATAGGAAGTCACAGCCTTAGAAGGCAAATGACAACCATTTAAAGGGGAGTGAGTGTAATAAGGCCAAAGGAACTAAAAGATGATGGATACAAAAGGAATAATGTGCAAACTTCTTCTGCATTTTATATAACGGGGTGCATATCAAATATTGTACATGTTCATTTGAACAAACACTGTGTTAGATATTGCAAGTAAAACCCCACTTGTCATTACTTAGTCAGCACACTTACTGAGTATTAGGGTGGAGACATGAATATTAACCTGCATCTATACTTTTTCTTTATTGTTAGTTTTCAATATGTCTTTCCTGGGAATCCAGCATATCAAAGTGAACAATTCTCTTTTGTTTCTAACCATTGAAGCATTTTGAGGGAAAGGACAGCAGTTTAGACTAATTTTGTAATTATTTTCTTTGTCCTGGCCTAGAAAATATTCATAGTGCTGATTGATGCTGATATCCTATGACTACATTCGCACCAGCAGCAAATACTCCGGGGCAATTGCTTTTGAAATTCTTTAGCAGTTGTCTAAGGAACATTCACAACAGGATTTATTTATGTTTGTTCTACAAACAATTCTTGTTTTTTCATGTAAATTTTTCAAGAATTTATGGTTATAGAGAAATTTTCCTTGAGCAAAAATCACAGAAACCTGGAATCAGTTATAAAACAACCTGATATTCTACTTTTCTATATCTTAATTAGTGACAAATAAGCTGTAAAGATGAAATACTTTATAATCACCACTGCTTTATGGTTTGGTAGAAACTAGGTTCCTGAAATGTCACAATTATATTTACTTTCACTATAGCAGTTCGGAAAATTGTCCTTCACAAGCATGTCTCTTATTTACAAGCACCGTGTGTTGTAGTACAAGGTTTGCAAACCAAATAGAAAAAAAATTCAACTTTATCATGATTCTGTAAATGTAAACCCTATAACACATGCAAAGTTTAATCAAACAACTTGTAAAAACTCTTACAAAATGTCTCTGGCAGAGTCAAACCCAAGCCAATCAAGTTACAAGTAGTGTCTTAAATATAATACAAAAGAGAACTTTCAAAATCTCAGTGTTAGAAGTCCAGCTGTAATGTACAACATCTCTACTGTATAAATGGTGATCATGGTTGTCTTCTTACTTGATTTACAAATTCAAGTAGATGTTTTCGAGGAAAAGAAAGAAAAATCAAACCAATAATCTGCTTATATCTGCAATCGTATTATTGACTTTAGCAAGATTCTAGGTAAAATACTGTGACAGTTTTCAAAAAAAATCCACGCTTTATAATAAGTTACATACTACATGAAACTATTTGAAAGGTGATTTAAGGGTAAAATCTAAAAATTAAACTGAACAAATGCATAGCACTTTCTATTTACTGATCCCAAAAAAAGGAAGTTAAGTGTAATTATATCTGTAATTCATGTTAATGAGGAAGTGGCTTGCCCAAAACCCAGGAAAAAGTCAATGGAACAGTATCCCACTCTAATGCCCTACTCAAGAAACATAAAAATAGAGCAAATTTTATCCTGATGGACAAGTGATAATTATCTGAATAGGAACAATCAATTTTTACCTGAAACCTCTAGTGCTTTTGTTCTTCTTTATTGATATGGTGTCAGACTTACTGTCAATTAAAATCACTTCTGATTTGCTTCTGGCAGAGGGAAAAAGTGTGGGAAATGGTCAGAGGGGGAAAAAAAAAAGGGAGCTAATACATGAAAACATCAACATTGAAAAGCCTTTTCTTTCTGGATGGTCCTTGTTAATTCAGTACTACATGACTACCAGATAATGGTATAATCCTAAGGAAGAAGTTTGTCAATATTTGCAGCCAACTTGAGGGTTATACTAGATACTTATCTGATCACTCAAGAAAAATCTCTCAGTCTATTTTCTAAAGGTACTTTTTTTTCCTGTTTTCCACAGGAGACTATGACAGACTATTTGAGACTCCTTGTATTATCCAGTAAAAAAAAAAAAAAAAAAAAAAAAAAAAAAAAAAAAAAAAAAAAAAAAGTTAACACATCTTAATTCAAGCTTATTCCAGCAAAGGTTTTCCATTCTTTATTACCCTTCCTCTAAAAAAAAAAAGTCATACTAGCAACTGTGTGATGTATATTGGTCAGTATTCGGCAATGTAGAAGCATGGTTGAATGGCTATGAAAGTCTATAGCCAGTGGGCTCAAATTCCCTTGCATGCCATAATAAGATAGAGTATGTACACAGAGCACAGTTCCACAGCTGGATTTTAAATAAATGGCAATCCATTAAAGTGCTTTTTTTCCCCAAACCACGACAAACTTCTCGAACATTTCAGACAGCTTGAGGGCAAACAAGGTTACATGTCAATTTATAGCCAAGTTTATACCTGTGAAGGTCCCATGGGGCTCTAAAACTCAAATGAATGTCCACTTCCTTTATTCTGCACTTGGGCTTTTGAGAGGCACATCCTCCAGGTGCATTAATGTTGGGTGAGACTCATTAATATGGCAAGACAGAAATTGTAAGTTTCTGTGAGATGTTGCACCCACTTTAGGATTCTAACAGGCAGTTTCACTAAAGATCTCTGTACCATTAATTCTGTGGTACTCTTAGTAGAAACATATAACAACAATATAGTACAGACAAACTAATGTTGAGCAGTGAGAGCAATTCCAAACAGAGTAGTAGAGAAGAAAAATCCAACTAAGGCATGAAAAAGTTTAGTGTCAACAGTTACAGGTAGCTTTCCAGCTATTCACTTTCATACAGTATTATTCTCTTTTACCTGTTCCTACAGATACATTTCAAATGCTTCTTTAAGTATTTTCAAAACAAAGCATGGTTCAAATTCTTTTCCTCCTCCAAATATTTGTCAGTACATTTCTCTGTTTCATTAGGCATCTCACTGCTATGAAGTCATTTAGAGACAACATGATCCATTTGTGAAACAGAGACAGTTAGTCAACTGAACGGTTAGTTTCAAGAAACCGAACACCCATCACAGGATTGCAGATTTTCTTTTCCTTTCTAACCAGTTGAGGTGAACAGAAGCAGTTGGAACAATACCACTCATTAAGGAATTCTTGAGAAGGTAGGCAATGTATAAAAATTCCAGCAAAATATTTACTGAGTCCAAATTAGCTGAATGATTCCCACCAACTTCAATGGATTTCAAATGTTGCCTCAAATATACTTTTATTTTATGCAAATTTAGGAATCTTAGCAATACTTACGTATTTACCCACTTGTGTCTTCAGAAGTCTTGTAGATTTAAGTTTTGGAAGAGAATATTCACTTGAGGATTCTAAGAGCTAAATATCATTCTACCAATGAGGGAATTTACAGTAGGAATGTTATTAATATTGTTTAAGGGCAGAATATACGTATTGAAAGACAAAGGCAGATGTAGCAAAAGGACCTTTTTACTTCCTAGTCATAAATACATAAATATGATCTCCATAGATATAATTTAGTCTTTTCCACAGAAAAATATAGGTTGGAAGAAAAGTCATCTGTCCAAACTTCTGTAAAGACACAGCTAATTTTGAAGAGAAATGATGTTGTTCAAGCTCTTGTAAGTTCTACTAGTTTTCTTGATAAACAACCCTGTAACACAACATGCATTATAATATCTCTTCTTCCTCTCAGACAAAATTCTTTAATAATGCAGTACATGGTCTTGGTGCTTTCCTTGTGTGAGCTACAAAAGCTTTTTTGTAAAAAACAAATCCAAAGAAGACCATGGCAACAATCAATTACTATGTGAGAGTAATGTAGGTGAGAAGGAATAACTATATAAATTTTAAAAGGTGGAAATAAACAACAACAAACCAAAAATAACCCCAACCAAACCAAGCAAAAAAACCCCACAAAACCCCCAAACCCAATACCAACCAAACAAAAAAACCTAAACTGAACAGCTGCTTTTGATTTTTTTGACTTTCCATTTATTTTGTTCCTCATCTTCTTTCCTGCCTAATGACTTTTTTGTAATATATAAATAAATAAAATCTATGGATATTTCTATAATGTTTCTGATCTTATTGACAGGACATCTTCCACTGTTTAAGAAAAGCCAGAACACAAATAATATTCATCACATGTTGAGTTAATTCCTTGTTTAGTCTTCTCACAGTCACTTTTTCCTAAGACAGTACAGGTAGTATGTGATCTATGGATGTACTGAGTCATTATCTACTCATAATTTTCATCTTGGCAGGAATAACTCAGCTGAGGGGGTTACCAATGACTCTGTATCATACAGAAGTTGCTGAAGGGGTACCATGGATCAGAAAGCCTTTTCCACACAACTGATCATTTTCAAAACCTTCTTTGAAGCAGGATGAGTTTATTATCATAGTAAGAGAGGTGAAAATTTGTCAATTTCAAATATGGCAATAGAGTTTACAGGTCGAAGACTCTATTTTGTGTTACTTCTGGGTCTCATGATATTTGGTCTCCATCCTGTGCCTAAAAACTGCACTTCCCTCAGTCCAGACCTCTGTTCCTGCACAAGCCATGTGCAAGAAAAGCGTTACTCAGAGGAAAGAATTTTATCTGCTGAAAAGATGTTCTTATATCACAGAATCAGAATATTTTGGTCTGGAAGAGACCTTTAAAGGTCACCTAGTCCAACTGCCCCTACAATGAGAAGCGACATCTTCAATTGGATCATGTTGCTTAGAACCCTGTCCAACTTGGTCTGGAACACATCCAGGGATGGAGCATCCCTGTTCCAGGATTTCACCACCTTCAGTGTAAAAAAAAAATTATTCCTTATATCTAGTCTAAATCAGCCCTCCTTCAGTTTAGAACCATAACCCCTTGTCCTATCACAACAGCCCCTGCTAAAAAGTTTGTCCCTGTTTTTTTAATAAGCCACCTTTAGGTACCAAAAGGTTGCTATAAGGTCTCCCTGGAGCTTTCTCTTCTGCAGGCTGGGCAGCTCCAACTCTCTCAGCCCTTCCTCTTAGGAGTGGTGTTCCATCCCTCTGATCTTTTTCATGGCCTTTCTCTGGATCATCTGCAACAGACCCATGTCTTTCCTATGCCAAGTGCGCCCTAACAGATACTTCTACCCTTGCTGAGGAAAACTAATCACATTCCTGTTCAACTGACTATCATGCAGCACACGTTTAAAGAGACTGTTCAAGAACACAGACGAATGACCACAGGATAACATTACTGCATTAAAAAAATTGAACTTTTATCTTCTTGTTTAAAATCTGCTCGTGATTCACACAGCTGTAGCAACCATACCACTCACAACCAGCAAAATGAATCTCATGTATCAAGGTAATGGCCAAACCCTTAGGTTGATATATAATATGCTACAGTATCTTGAGAAATAAGTAACACGTCATTGTGCAAAATATATATATGTAGCAGGCAGAAGTTTGCATGCATAAAATACAAGAAACTTAGTTTTAAAGCTGTATATGTGGGAAATTTTCTCCAGAAACACTGACAAATGTATGTTAATACACTGACAAATGTATCTTAATAACTAGTTACTGCTTCCTTTAAAATTAAAAATAAACAAAAAACAATCAACAGACTTTTCTACTATTTTTCTACAAATTAATATTTTGTTTATGAATCATTCCTATACCAAAGTCATCATACTACTAAAGAAGTTAAAAATTTCTCTAAATGAGGATTTATATGTTAAATATTATCTATATGAGAATGTTCTTTGTCTGGAGTTTCTCGGTATTATCATAAACACTTTCTCTTCAGTTTCTACTGTTCTCTGTTCTCATATATGTTCAGCTACAGAATCAACCAGCTATTTGCTGTGGTAACTGTTTTCTCCATTTTGAGTGTACTCACACAAAAGCAGGACAAGTAGCATGATCCATAACTGAATATGAGGGAGAACAGGAGATAACCAGCAATATTAAAAAGAAAACATAAACATGTGAAAATATGTTTCATGCTTCCTGTGTCAGGAAGCATGAAACTCTGGCAGCTGGTCACTGAAGGTATCAAGCAGAAGGGTGTGGCCTAGTTCAGGGGCTCAGGGTTAGTGTCCATATTTTCAAATGTAATTTTTTTTTTTCCTTAAAAGCTGAATTCATGCTACATTATAAATGTATATCAATAAAAAAGAAGCACAATATAAACATATAACTTTGCATCTATCTTAGAGAATATACTCAGATATCATACATGTTCCTTGGAGTCTCTTCTGGTCTTTATAATGCTGTTCCTTTATGAAGAAAATTGAAAAGCTTGTTTTACAGGAGATCTGAAAGGAAAGGAATCTCTGAGGCTGTTTGTATAAATTGGTATCTGACACCAGATATTTGACCAAGCAAGTACACAAAAGGAGAGATGATGTTGAATGCAGACACTTTTTAAGGGAGAAATCTGGCTACTTTGTCCATTGGAAAGCCTTTATATAACTCAATAAGCAATCAGGGAGAAACTTTATTGTGCTTGAATCAATAGACACTAATGCAGTGCATTTCTACCTTCTATACAATCATCTCAGCTGGAGTAACTTCAATTCAGGACTTCTTTCTTCTTTTCCTTTCGTTTCTGGTTTAGACTAATTTCTTCTCTCTTCGTGTTTGAATGTTTACATTCAATTAAGGATTTTCTCCTATATTTATCAGCAGTGTTTGATCTAAATTACAAGAATAACCAACACGTAGTCCTGGGTCATTCAGAATGTCTCATTAGCTTGTTGATTATTTGAGAGAAGGTTTCATTACCATGCAAATAGGTTCTTTACTCAGATAGATTAATGTTTAGTGTTTCATGAATTATGTCATGCAACAATTAAACTCATCAAAAGGTACACAGCAAATGAAATTCATAGTATACAGACTAGTTATTATTGCCACAAAGGATAAGGGGATAAAAAAATATTTGTTATAATTTCTAAACTGTCACTGACTTTAGTATAACATAGCTTAAAAGCTTATATTCAGGTCACACAACAAAAAGACAGCATCAAAATATTCATTTGGAATCACTTCTTTTCATGTATTTCTTTCTGTTTTAACAGTAAGACACAAGACATTCACTACTGATGTTTCTAGAAGATTGCACCACAATTCATTTTGGCCCTTGAGGAATAAAGGTCAGGCTTAAGCTAGAAAAACAGTGAAATGAATCGTCAATCCACTGAGAATGTACCACAGCACAGGAAATATCAGCTGACAAGTTGACACTGTCAACTCCTGGACTGGTATGATATTTACACAACCTACTTTATGCAGACTTTAATTCGGCTTTTCATTTACGTGCCCTGAAATGCCGTGTTAACTCCTGTGTTATCCTTGAGCATTTAGGGACTGAGCCATTTAATTTATGTGCTTAGATTATAGCTCTTCATCTTGCCTTTCTAATTTGAAGGTATAGAAAACTCTGACTGGATAGTAAGACAGAAGGAAAATAAAAGAGAAACCTTTCCCGCTGCACCATAGTTCTGCCCCCAGCCTCATCACCAGCTTCATTTCAGAAACTCAGTGTTTTTCCTGGGCTGCAGCTATCTATGCACAGTCTATCTGTGTCCCTAAGAAAATTTTTTTGTCACTCTGGGAACCTGGCTCTATTTTCATTGCCTGTTTTTAGCAGCCTTCCTCTGCCTCCTGTGCTGCGTGCTCACTGCTTGGCTTAGCTCTTACCCCAAGGCTCTCCATATCTGCTGCCTGCAGCCCAAGACAGCTTGAGTCTTCCTATATTTGAGCATGCTCTCTAGGCTACTTCCATCTCTCCATTGCTCAGGAGCATTTACCCAGCCTTGTCTTTCTCTTTTTTATGAATATCACACAAAAATGTACAGTACCATATAACAGTATATAAATTATTCTGTTCACAGAAAAAGAAAAAAAGGAGTGAAACCTTTTTTAAAAGGCAATAAGCAATAGAGGTTCACAGTTTGAATGTGAACAAGGTAAGAAAAGTATCAATTTTCTTCTGGTAGGTGCATGTGGATATATGACCGTTTCCAGTTGACATAGAGCTGTGGATTTAAAGGCACTGGCTTACTTTAAGCAATCAATGCTGATATCCCATATTGAGTAAGATGAATAGTTAACCAAGCAGTTTAGTCAGTCATTCAGTTCTGCACTTATTTGATTAGATGAAGGATGCAGAGTGATCTCCCAGACACACAACATTAACCTTCAATCAATAACCACTTTAATGGTAGATGGACTCCTTTCTTCAGGCCTCTTCCAGTTGCGTTGCTGTGGAATTGCTATTTGAATAATGATTAATATGTTCAATACATCAAAGATTAATTCCTGTTTACGCTGGAAAATGCTGCATTACATATTTCCATACGACAGTCTCTGTCCTCTAGTCATGGACCTTGACAATGGCAGGATTTTGATTACTTTCAGAATAGTCTCCATGATGAACGGGGATTTTATACTTGTAGTAATCAGTAAGGCAGAAAATGTTTATAATGCTGTAATTTGAAAGAACCTACATATTCTCTGAAGTCTGAATTGCCAGAAGCAGCATTAGGGGCTGAGCGCATGAATAAAAGAAATGAAGATGTTAAGTCTTTTCCCTGAGTATTTTTTCTTCTGTTCCTAATGCAACCACGATTAAGAAGGTAATTTATAGAAAGTTATGGTTTGGGCAGAAGAATAACTTTGTTCTTAGTTCATTTTGTTGAAATACAGTGGAAACACATGGTCAGATAGTAAATAAATGTTCAGTTCTTAGAAATACACCAGGTTCAGAAAAACCAATTAAGAGATGGGTGCATTTCAGTGACGTTATAATATAAATAATATATAATTAATTTATGTTACCCAGTTTAAGATATCATAGGGACTAGTGGAACTCCTTACCACTAAGACTTTGTAGGGTTAGGATCTCCCTGACATTATCTCTAAAACCTCATTTATGTAAACCACTAGGAAAAAAACCAAACAAAATAAAACACCAAAAAAATCCAAACAAACAAACAAATAAAAAACCAAACCAAACTAACCAACCAACCAAACAAACCCAAAACCCATACCGAACCAGTATTAGAAACAGGTTTTATATTTAACTAAAATGTTGCTAGGGGTATTTAAAAGACCATTACATTTTTCCATTGATATATCAATATTTGAAAAACTCTTTTAATAGATCAACATTTGAAATATTCTTTTAGACTCATTTGAAAATCACTTTTCTTTTTTTAAGAAAATCTTTGCTAAAAATATATATCTAAAAAAAAATTTTAGACTCGTACTAATTATCTGTCTATCTAAGGCATCAGTGGCTATATTTTTAATTACCAAATCGACCCAATGGGATGATGAGTCCTCATGTCAGTGACCTTATTCTTCCTAGCCCAGCCCTATCTCAGAGATGAAAAAAAATGGTTTGGTTCGGTTCTGAAAATCAACAGACTAAAATAACCTTGAGCTGAAGAAAAAAAAAAATTAAAAAAATAAGTGCAATAGTCAAGAACCACCCTTCAAAAGAGTCTTGCTTCCTTTCCTCACTAAAATCGGAGGTTCCAACTCCTATGAGAGCATCTTGATCCATGTGCTCCACTCATTGAGACAAAAAGAATGGAGAGGCCAGCTGTAGAGAGGGAATATGGGAATATGTCTATACTGCATGCAGAGCATGCAAAGCCGTATTTGCTGGCCACACAAAGATGATTTCTACTCAGTGCCTGAGTTCACCCAGACAGGCTAACTATGGTATGAATCATTAAAACTCTTTAGTGTCCATTCTGAAAGAGTTACATTAAGAGACTAGCTAGAAACCAGGTTAGATGCTGACACACCGCTTTTATGTCAGTGATTTTCTGAGCCATTAGGAATTTTCCTCATGGTACAAAATTTCCAGGAGATGGACAATGTTTCCAGTAGTACCGTCACCCAAAGCTCAAGATGCAGATTTCAACTCCAGCAAAGTTATACATAGGATGCCATAAATATCACTGTCTATTATAGTTTAAAAGCTGTTCATCCTTGCTGAAGTTAAGAAAAATTTGCTTTTGACATCACTTCTGCCAAGGTTTATTCCTGAACAATTTACATAAACTCAGCCCTATGAAGTCCACTGTAAAATAAGTTGTTTCTACCCTCTAGTCTAATATAGGAATACAAACTAAAAATAAATCTTTTATTTTCCACTAACTGGATATCAAATACACACCAGTAAATTTGGAGCTTGGATGAATTTTCTTATCATGAACTCTTCCACCTTGGCAGAGAAAATAAAGAATTATCTCTTCTCTCTATTTTTAAACAGTGTTGAATAACTACGGGAAACCATCGTTCTTTTGTTAGGAAATTCAGGAAATAGGCTGAAGTGGGTAGAAAACTGCAGAATATTCATTAAGAATATTCTTGCTCATTATTAACTCCAGACTTGATTTAAATTTGCACTTCTTCATGTTAGTTGACTCAGAAAGAGTTTTACTTGCTTAAAGCTCAATTGAAATTTCATAGGAAGGCAATAAAATGATTCCTTTTGGTTTATATTTGTCAGATAATAAATAACCAGGCTCATTTTTTTTAATCTTTCTATATCACAGACACAACTCCAGTAGATCAAATCCTGGTAGCCTCAGCAAACACTAGTAGATGGTTTATATGAACATTTGTATGGTTTAATTCCTCATTATCTTTGTCATGCATTATTGTAAGTGGAAAAGAGTCAAAGAAAACAAGTGAGCTAGAGCAGAATCAAGGTGAGCAACAGTTTAGATAAGAAGCATGAGAAAGGTCAAAAGAGGAGAGGGAAAAAAATGGCACGTTGGCAGCAAATCAGTTTTCTATTTTGCCACAACGAACAAGAAAATGTGAAGATTGGATCTTACAGCATTATTCAATGCAGGAGCGGGAAAAAATTGTGTATATTTCTACCTGTTTACGTGTACCAGAATCGGATGTTGAAAACCCTGCCTGTTTTTGTAGATGTAGCATTTCAATGTATTTATTGACATGTGTCATACTTACCAGAAGTTCTTTATATATACCTTACCTCCAATGAAATGAGTCTTATTTGCATAATTACATTAAAAGTGACTTCTTTATGTAAAGAAGTGGAGCAAAATGGTTAGTCTGGCCTGAATAACAAGCCTGTGGTCTGAAAATATTTGATGACCACTAATATATAAGTATTTCCAGCTTTTAATTTGCTAAATTATAGATTGAGGATACTTTGTTAGGAAATTACTGTTGTGCAATTCCATTGAACCTTTTGCCTCAATTGCACAATTGTGTGTCTCACAAGACTTATTCAGGAACGAAAAGCTACATTTGTTAATATATATGTGGCAAGAGGCCAAAATTTGTCAAACTAAGACTGACAATTGAGCATTAATTGAAAATTTCCCAGTCATTATTAACTGTGAATAAACATCTGACTTATTGAAAACCAGTTATTTCTGAATACCTGTCTATTCCAAGTACATAAAAACTTGGAGTTCACATGTATTTTTCAAACAATAGTCCTTTCAAACAGAAGATAGCAATTTGCACTTTACTTTTAAACCTGCATTCGTCATTGGAACTTGTAACATCACAATGCATTTTGATCCTTTCTGTGATCCATGCCTCCAAGATGGAAGGTTCACTGCTAACATCAGGGCATGAGAGTCCAGTGAGACTATCACACTGTCAAAGAGCTAGTGATGCTGGTTTGAAGGAATCAAACTGCAGTGCAGTATTCTTCCCCTCTCCTTACCTTTCAGGCAATACCTTAATGAAATGAAGAAAACTGACAGAGACAGATGAGAAGTCAGCATGACAACTGTTTTTAGAGGCATGCTGAGCCAAAACAATTTGATGCAAGCAATATTACGATCAATAACACCTCCTAGGCTTGCTCATTCTGTTATCTACAGGTCTGTGTGACTCCACCTTTTTTTTTTCTTCCTTCTTATTTTTATTTTTGCAATTAAAAATGTTGCAGACTAGTGATAGCGAACAATTTCTACTGGATTCATTTTGGAAAAAGCAGTCAGTACCATCCTGGTGTACCTTTTGGGCATGCTTTGTAAACTTTACTGGTAAAACAAGACATTTAAGGTGTTCTCATTTGCAACACACATTGGCTAGTCCAGTTCAATTAAGGCTACTAGTAGAACAAAAAAGATAATGGAATTTCCTGGATGCTTCAGGGAAAAAATAGGTACAGCAAAATTATTTATTAAAAATAAGTTTTGTGTAGTACTCTCAAACTAAGCAAAGTCACTGGATCAAACTGTAGCTGAGGTAAACTAAATTAATTATATCAGCATCTAGCAAGGTAGAAACTGTCATGCAATGTCACATTGTAAAATACAAACTGTTATCTACTTGGCTATGATCCCCACAGAATACATTTCTTTACAATGTCACTGTTTTAGCAGAGCACCTTTTTACCAAATGTCAACTTAAATATAGTTTTGCTAAATATATTTTGGGTACATCAGCAGTTTTAGTAAAGTCAAAAAAATTAATGAAAACAATATAATTCTGGCAAGTCTAGGGGGATGCATTCTATTTTTAGATGGAGTCAACCGTTTATGATATGCAGTATGTAATTTTAAATTTCATATTCACTGAAATAGAAAAAACCCAAAATATTTGAAATGAAAATTTTCCTACTTAAGGAAATGGTCGAATGTTTACACTTGCTTAAAAATCTTCCTCTATTTCCATTGAAAGAACATCTTGTTGAGAGTGAGATGCATTTGACAGATATTTCAATGTTGCACAGAGTTGACCAAAAGCACCTTATGTTACAGAACGAGATCTGCATAAAGACTTTGTACTTAGTTCTTCCTTTATCTTTCTTTAAATGAGTTGGAAATTCTTTTTTTATGTAATCAGCTCTGGTTGATTAGACACAGTGGTGAATAACAGAGTTTTCTGATCTTCTGTCAATGCATTCAGTTTTACGCATTTTTACCTCTTAGTAAGTAAATAATAGAATTTCTATATTCTTTCTCGCTATGTAGCCCAGTTATTGGATCATGTAGTCAAAAAATGCTACTGAGATTGTACTCAATTATAAAATTGAGTACAATTTTGTAATCTATTTTAGGGTTAGAGAGGTAATGGAATGTTGTCATAGAGATCAATAATTAACATGATTATGTTTGACCTGCGTATACCAACTGATAAAGGTGTAGCAAAGTAAAACAATCTTACAGTCCTAATTCTGGAGGGGAAGGAGCAAAATGCATACATCTAGAAATGGCATAACCTGATTTGAGATTATTGTTTTCTGGCTTTACAAGTCTTTGTAAGGACAAAAGAAATCATTACTTTTTTTAATCTTAGAACTGCATTTTAAATGACAACTAGCAATCAGTGAAAGTACTGAGGCTGAGTCCGTGCCAGGCTAGAAACTTGCATTTTAATGCAGTCTATAAGACCGTTAATACAGAGACATTGTCATAGCCCTAGTCTGAAAATAACATTCACATCAGCTGACCCATACATATGGATCAATAATAATCTATCTAAATGATGCTGATCTTCATCAACAATTTTTTTTATTTTAAAAATAAAGAAACTTGATTGCTTGTCTCAATTCCTTGATGGGAAAAAAAATATATGCACTTTATTTATTTTAATTATTAAAGAATAATTCATATGAATAACAGTGCAATTCTGATAAAGGTAACAGCAGCCTATCTATGACATCTTTGTCTCTTAGATTTCCTGCTTGGAGGATATGTAGATTGCTGATGTCTTCATTTTTTTAATGGACAGGAAAATATAAACCGATTTTTCCTCTTTTTAGCTTCCCTGAAGTATCTAGAGCCATTTGTGTTAAATATCAAAACAAAAAAAATATCATTGGCAGTGTTTACTGTCTCTGCACTATTTCAACCAATGATAAAATTGATATGTTTTCAATGATAGATCTTAAAATGTATTTTCAAAGGGGAATAATTCATTTCAAATATTTCCATATGGTCCTGTAGGGGGAATGAAAATCAATATTCTGCACATATTTATACTTATTTACATGAGCTATCTGGAAAAAAATTTTATAACTGCATATGGCACAAAGTCACTGTATATTAATTCTAAGCAGATGCCATTTTACAAAGAAACTAAGACTGTTTGGTATACTAGGAACACTTCAGACACATATATGTTTATATCACTTACCATAACCCCTATGTATATATTAAGAATACATGTAAAACTAGTGGAGAAAGTTTGAGTGCTCTAAACTGTCTAGGAAGCATTTAAGAGATGAAAACCAGATTATTCTTATGGCATATGGAATACTGAAGCAATTGCATTATGCAAATGGCATAATGAAGCAATTGAAAAACCAACTTGTCTCAGGTGTACCTGAGTAAAGGGAATATCTGCTAAAATTTCAGGGGAAATATGATGTGTATAAAGCTATTTCCAAGATCACTTATACAACAGTATGGCAAGTTATGCAGCTGCAACTTATAAGTTGTTGAAGCACTAAAAATAGCCCAAGAAAGGCCCATGAGGATGATCCAAGATGTGGGAAACTTGTTATATAGTGAAATACTAAGAAAACTCATCCTAATTTCTCTAATGAGAAAGTCAGAGATATTTTGATCCACAGGTGCTTGGTATGGCACAGGTATTAATAAAAGAAAAAGTTCCTTTAAACTAGGTGATAAGTTACTAAGGATAAATAAGTATGAGCTGAAAATGGGAAAACTGAACCTAAAGATGATGTCATCCTTATTTTGACGTAGGTAATTTCAGCCCCTTTTGACATAAGCATCAGTGGGCTGTGATCTTCATTTGATAAATTTCTCCCAAAACATCTGAAAAGCGTTAACAAGTTTATCCTGGCTTCTTTCTTATTATTTATTAGTTAGTTAAAAAAAATATCTTTACTTATATGATTATGCGTCAGATACTATACTGAATTGTTTCTGTCACAGAATGGAGTTTCAATTTTAATAGTTAATATTTTTCTTATCTAAAATACTTTGGATTGCTTCATTACATAGAAATTTCTGTGATTATACAACTCTCTTATTTTTTCTTTAATTGACTAATATCATATTTGACACTTAGGCTATAAAGAACAACCTGTCCTGCGGAAAATACCAGACCCTTCAAGAAATAGCCCCAAATGTCATACTTCAAATTTTTCTCTCAGTATGAACTTTTTGCAGCTCAGAGTTGTTTGGAAGATGATGCGGTTTAATTCATCATTAGCAAAAAATACCACTCTGAAGCTAGCAAATTATCAATAAAGGTGACAGAAGATAGTGTGGTGTGGGACACAAGGTAGTCTGGAAAAGGCAAAATGCTATTTACACACAAAAATACAAATTTTAGAAAGGGTCTGGTGTCAAAGCAATGTGAAACATGGTTTAGTACAGTTTTCCCTTTTCTTCCCAAAACAGTTAGCTCACAATCAAAACTGACAGATTCTGAGAGTGAGTTCTTTCTGCAATGGATGGGTTGGAGAGCACAGCAACCAACATCCTATCACAGTCATTCAGGTTCTTATTGACTACAAACAGCTATCTGGAGAGTTTCCAGCTCTTAATTCCCAATAGGATAGAAAGCTGAGTGAGTAAACGGCAAAGATATAAACACATACTTCTGGGAGTAATCACGAAGTTTGACCCTAATGGATCATTTGTGAAATGCTTGATATTAAATACTCTCCAGTGGTGTCTGTCAGGCATGTAACATATGCCTAAACGAAACGTTGATTTCTGACCAGAAAGGATTTCAAATTTTAAGTGTCTTATCATTTCGTGAAACTCCACGGGTTGACAACAACCACAGATATATTGCCACCAAAACATACAATTGTATAGAATATGAAAAAGCGTCTTTAAAATGTAACTACTTTTTGTTCAAAAAAGTGATGGTTATTTTTTACTTTATTCTCTGATGACCAGGATTGGCTTCTGATGCGATCTGTTGAATTAATTGATGTCTTACCACACAGTGATGACAGTAGGATGGGCTTTACTAATGTGTTCACAGTATGAACAACACTAGCATGAATACTGGTTTGCTGTTCAACAGCAAATTTTGAAAGATCAGTCATTTTCCTTGCAAGATTTGTAAAAGCCTGGAATGACTCTTTGTCTGACCAACATAAACCCTGAAGAAATAATGCAATGTTTTAAGTTAGAAATAAAGTACTCCACATAGATATCCCTTCCTAAGTAATTTCCCTTGAAATATTAAAAAAGTAAAAAACAAAACAAAAAGTAAAAAACAAAACAAAAAGCAAAACAAAACAAAAAAACCTAGAAACAAACAAATAAAAACTCAAAACAATTCTTTATTTGATAGGGAAAGCAGTTGTTTACAGGACAGTAGACCATGCAGTGCTGTAATGTAGCTCTATTGTGTAAATACTAATTTTCTTCATATTAACTTTGAATAAGATTATTTATCTGCTTAACATAACTATTTTAAAGATCTCAATGAAAAAATAATGGAACAATGTTTGAGCAGAAAATCCCTAATCTCTCTCCATTTGTAACACTCTGATATTTACTTATGCTACTCCATCATTATCTGTCTCCAGAATTGACAGTAAATTTCAGAAACGGGTATAGTACTCGAAGATAGAGAAAAATGGAAGAACAATGCTAGGTTTACTTTTCTTAACCTTCTTTTTGTTATTTCCTCTAGGTAAAAAAAATTATCCTTTTTTATGGTGTAGTCTAAATCCATTTCTCAGACCATTTCCAATGTAAGTACTGTCACGTCCACACTTCTAGAACTCAGAAATAAAAATTTTGCAGATCATGAGTTGTGCTTTTAAATCATGATGTTAAAAATTTCTTCTTTCTTTTTTTGTTTGTTAGTTTGTTTTAACTTAAATATAATGCTAAAGAACACAGATGTGACTAACTCATTGCTATTTCCTAATCTGGCAAATAAGAGATTATGCATTTGTGAGGGGCTTTTTCCATATTCTTTTGTTCATATGTGCCAAAAACCAACAAAAATTGTTCTCCTAAATTATTTTGCTGATGTTGTTTTATTTACTATTTAAGCTTTCCTTGAAATCTTCATCTTTTGCACTATTTTAGTCAGAAAAAAATTGTGTAAGTACTTCCTTAAAAGTTGTATCATGTATCTTGATGCAACACATTTTAAAGCTTGAAAATTGTGCAGAGGTGTACCCTAACAAGATATTTCACAGTAATTATCTCTTTTCATTAGTATTGTTTCTTTTTATGGTTGTTATAACTTCTTTCCATTTTACAGTACATGATGCCAGTACATAGCTCTCAATTGCTTTCCTGATTAAGTCTGGATTCTGAAAATCCTTTCTCTCATAGTGAATAGGTTCACCAGTGTAATTTATAACATAATAGCACTTCAAAATCCTCCCTATAGGACAACTTAGCCCTCATTCATTTACTAGTTCAGGAGATGTTTTGGGAGCTATTTAAAGGTTAGTTCACATGTGATAATTTACTGGTAGTTTAGCCTTGTTAATTTTATTTTTAATTTTCATTAATGACTAGTAACATCTATATTGAGTTCTTTTATTACATGTCAGAGATTTAAAAGTGTCTATTGTGCAGATTTCTTGAAAAACTACTGGGAAGGGTTCAGGAAGGACAGGAAGAGATGTGTGAAGAAAAAAGCACTGGAGGTACAACTAGAAATGAGACAAGATTACCTTTAAGCAGCTTGGAAATAAAACTATATATGGTACAGAAAGATCAGCCTTTCACATCAGTGTGAAATCTGACATTCTGTTGAGGGTAGTGTCTTTAAAAAGATTGATTAGACGGGTCTCAGACTGTAGTTTTTAGGTGATTTGCCATAGCATATGCAGAACAGGATTAAAGATTTCCTAATTTCTGTCATAGGTCACAAAACAAAACAACAAAAAAAACCAAACAAGCAAAAACCAACAAACTAAGAAAAAAAACAAACCCAAAATCCAAACCAAGCTGCTACACCTCTGTAAGTAGTCTTTCTTTTTCCATGACAGATATTGTAAAAGCTGCCACAGAACCACTATGAAACAGCAAAGGGGAAAACAGGTTTTTCCTATGGAAAAAAACCTCATGTTACACAGCATGTAGAATAGCTGAAAGCCTGGTAGATGAGTTATACAGAATATGGTGCCTGAAGAATTTATCTTTAAAAAAAGACAGCCTGAATATATAAACCAGTGATTGAGTACCAAAATTTTCATTTGGTCTCAATCTCCTCTGAATTTTAAACAGAAAATAAACCAACAACTCACTAACTGAGAACACAGCTAGAAATGAATTATGAGGTGATAGCACAGATCACAAAAAATAACCACTTGCTATATTTTACAGAACCAAAAAAAAACACTGATAGCAGAAATTAATAAAATAGATAAAAGGAACAGATGTGATGCATTGTGAGAGCTGGAAAAAGTTCAATCACATTTTTTTTTATAAAGAAACAAGCATTAATTTGTCTTTTGCATTTAAAAGGCTGTAGCACATGAGTTTTTGCCACACTTATAACAGCTAAATAAGAATGTCAACCATCTGAATATGAATCATCATTTTTTCTAGGAACAAAGTGATTGGGTTGTTTGAAACCTCTAATGACATATTTATCACACACTGATTTGGCTGAGACTCTAGCTTATCAGTAATTGTATTGTGAAAGCACTAAATTTGAACTGTAACTACTAAACAACACTCCCAAATAATTCTCCAGACTAAGTGTTTAATTTCTGTGCTATGGCACTATTTCTGAGCTAAACATCTCAATGTGAGATTAAGTGTTGCTTTGATGACTGTTGTCTTTTAATTAATTCACTGTTGCCATCTTCACCTTCTCCCTGCACCTCTGCCAGGTTTGCTACCACATGGTGTCTCCCTACTTTCCTCCTAGGATTGAGGAGTGAAACTACCTTTTCCTGCCGGGTTGAGAACGGTGTTTTCTATCAATTTGCTGTCTTTTATGCTATCATTAACATTGGTGTGTCTTGCTAGAAAGACTTACCTGACTGAAACCCAAGTCAGTGGTCTATCTTCAGTGATAGTCTCACCATGAGTTAACTGTCCTGCTTGTAAACAAACCAACTAACACAGAAAACACTGAATTTCATTTTCATTTTTGTCCTTATTTGTTTGCTGGACATACAATGGTTTTTATAATTGAGTTGGCTTAGTAGATACAGTATATCTACAGGCAGTGCTTGTTGAGTTCTTTCTTCAAAGACTTCAAATTTGCTGATTTGTTTACACAACTTGGACTACATAAATAGTCAGATTAAACACACAGCATTAATTCCAACCCTTCATTTCCCCTTAATCCTAAAATCCAATTTGTTTTATGAGTGCCCTGATAGATGGTGGAGGAGAAAAGAAAACATTTCAGAAGGAAAAAGAGGTGCCTGGACAATTTAAAAAGGCATTTTATTTTCTCTTCTCTTGTGCATGTAAAAACCCCACAGCTTTAAAGACAATCTAGCATTTAGAGACATAAATCATGTTTCAGAAAAGAGACACAACAAAGAGAGAGATAATTAATCAACTGTTTAACATACTTTGTATTGATCTTTGTCTTACTTCTACATAGAGGAGAATGTTTCAGACCAAAGTATGAGTGGTTAGCTATTTTTACCTCTTTTCAGAAGCTGCAGAGTGCAAGAAAATTTTTCTCTGTCATCTTTTCTTTATGCATAAAACTGTAGGCTAGATTTTTAGTAGGTATAGATAAGCACAAATACCCTAAATTTTTATATAGAGGACAGCATTTCTGAATCTGAACCACTATTTTTTGTGTTAGTCCTGTCCAAATTCAATTCTCCATTTTGTTTTGGTAAGTCCAAAGCACTGGGTCTTGATTGTCTACTCAATTTATTTGAAAAATAATGATGCGTATTTAAGAATTTTACTTCAGAAAATTGCGAAGTAAAAAAATCCATTTTTTTTTTCTGTCACTGAACATGAGCAAACATAGAAAATTATAAACTATTATGGTACAAATATTCTCCTTTTAATGCTAATCAGTTGATTGAAATAGAAGTAATTTTATTGTGCAAAATTTTCCCCAAGGAATGAACAAATGTATCTGAAATATAATTTACAAACAATTACACAAGAAGTACATGCATATGTTTTTCAGTAGATCAAGAAAAACATCTATGACAGTAATGCTACTTCTTAATAAAGATATTCCAGTTGATTTCATTTTTATTTGGTACTGTACAATATGGAAAAAATGACAGCTCCCAACACAAAAATTTAATAGTTAAAAATTCAGTATTTTAGGCTATGTTTTTTAAGTTATTCAATATTCTTGCTGACTTTTAAAAGATGTAATCAATCTTTGGATTTTCATAGAACTTAATTTTTAACTTAACTTATTTTTTATTAACAACATTAGCTAATCTTGCAAGTTATGTTCATGCATTAAAAGGTAGTAAACTCACCCTGCAGCTTCTTTCTTTGGATATGATAGTCAGCTGGTAAAACTGCAGAAACATACATGTGCTTAATAAAGTATAAATACAATTAGGTATTGTCAAAATATTTCTTATACCTCACAACCTTTAACTTTGGGGTTACTACATGTAATCAATTTTAAAAATCAATATATATATATATGTATATACATATATATATACACACAGGGATATATAAGGCAAAAGTCACAGCTGTTTCATGCTGAAAAAAAGCTTCTCAGGAAACAAATAAATATTGTTTCAAGGGATTTACAGCTCCGGTTTTGCCTTTGTGTTAGCTACACCCACTATGCTGTTTCTTTCAGATCTGCCACCTGCAGCAGTTTTACATCAATTGTTATATAATTATCGTGTCAAACATGGCTTTAAGGATTACTGAGAGACTTACCTATTCACACTCTACTTACTTTGCAGAATGGAGTATTTTGAACCTGAACTGAGCTACTACATTTAAGGATTCTGTTCTTAATGAGTGAGAAGTTACCTCCGAAGTGAATTCCAACAAGCTGCTTCTTAAAGTCATGGAATAAATGGAATTAAAAATTGTAATTCAGAACAAATATATGCAATTAAAAAGCATCCAGCACCCTATAAAATTTTGTTATTTCTAAATAGGACATTTTTTGAAAAACACGACTGGAGAGAAAACTCATTTTTTAAGACATTAGTGAGGCAAAAGTAAGAAGTTTATTGTTGGCTAGACAGTGCTGTAAGCTTGTCTTCAATGATTGTAAATCAAAACATCAAAAATTTCTTTTTCCTCCCCATCTCACAATGATTTCAATTAATAAAACCAAGACATTTTGTATTATTGTATTTTGAAAATTAAGGCTTTAGTTAAATATTTAATAAACTGGATTTTTTTTTCATTATGACCTGAAAAGCACTTGAAGCTTTTCATGCTTTGCTGCACAAAGTGCAAATAAAACAGTGAATTCATCTTTATGAAACTGTGAAGACAATCCACTTAAAATAAGATAGAGCAATTTCATTTCTCTTTTACATTTAAATGCAGAGTGGGTTGGATCCAATACTACCATTTCACTTAATTCTCTACTTCTCATTTCTTTAAACTACAATAAAAAGTCTATACATTTCTTTCTGTGTGGGTGTGTTTATAAAGAAACATGTTCACTGCTTAAATTATACCTGAAGGCAGAAAATTACACCAGAATACAATAAATGATTCCATCAAAGAAAGGTAGAGCTCATGGAAAGTGAATTTATTCCTACAAGTCAGCATGGGCTCTCTTATCTACAACTACACCCTCAAACTAGTTTCCTACTGTGTCAATTTTTATGTCATTAAAAATAATTGACAGCATCTAGTACAAATATTAAAGAACTATTATAATAACGAGCGAGTAGAGCATGGCATCACTTCTTTTTTTCCCTCTTTAGGTTTGAGTGTCTGTGTGCGTAATGGGGGAGGCTACTTTTTCCAAGCACCATTCTCTATTTTTACTGAATGTATATAACTTAACCCTGAAATTGTATACAAGGTTGTATAAGCTAGAAGGGATCTGGGTCCTTGGCCCATAGATAAATGGATGCAAGATATATATGCTGGCCTTTTAAGGGAATATAATACTAACATTTAATAACATATGCTACTCACAGAACAGTCATGATTGGAATCAGATGATATTCATGTAAGGATTTAACGAGAACTCAAGGAAAGAAAAAAATGAATGCTAATGATTTTGTATAACCTCTCAATGAAAATTACTTGATACCTGTGGACTGAAGGGAGGCAAATGTGAATATTAGTTTTACAGAGGGGTTTTAAAAGGAATTAAGGAACTTCAGACTTGATAATGGGTTTTAAAAAAGATAAAGAAAAAGAATAAAAAAAGAAAAAAAAGACTTGTGGGAACTGTACTGTACTTGGGAAGGGACAATAGTCCTTTCTTTTATAGAAGCTGATGTTGCAAAACTTTTAGAGCCACCTGACTCTTCATCACATTTGGATAAGAGTGACCAGGTTCCTGTGTCTTCCTTAGATTTCCATAAGGTTTTAGATAAAGGTCCTTACCTCAGGCTTTTAAGAAAAATAAGCAACCACTGCACTGAAAAGTGTTAATTCAGACTGTGGGAGTAAAGAATTATTTTACAGGAGGGGGGTGGGAGGGGTATCACCAATGGAATTCCTTCAGACCCTGTGCTTTTACTCGTTCTGGCCCCTGTGTTGTCTGACATACTCATCAATAACCTGGATAAGAGGCAAGCAGTGCAATGAATTGTTGAAGGCTCTTAGGGGCCCAAATAATGAAATGACAAAATGAGATGTGAAAAAATTATAGATTAATATAAAGATGCACGTGGGGAAAATAAATCTACTTCCACAAATAAAACAGTGAACTCTACCATCAGGAGCATCAGGCTGATGTTAGGAGAGTTTCATCAGAAGACATATAGGCATTTGGTAGCAAAAAAGCAAATCACTGATAAGAATGGGGAGCAAAAGAACAGAGGGAAAAAATATGAAAAAAAGCCCTGATTGTTTACTCTCAGTAAAGGTAGTAGGAGCCAGAATCAAATTAAACAAGTACTTCTTCAATAACACTCCTTGCTAAAGACACTGTGAATGGAAAATGGTATATTATACATATAGTCAAAGGTTACTAAGCAGACAAATCACTTAACAACCTCTCCTGGTGTCCAAAAAAATTTGGAGAATGGATAAGTACCCACTTTTCTTCTTCTCCCTGATAGCTTTCTATCTAGTTAGATACATTCTTAAAGACATAGTATTGTTAGATCCTTAACTGAGGCCTTGCAGCTCATGTAAATGGTATCATCTGAGCATTGTTTCTATATTTATCCTCTGCCTTTTTCTCATTTTTTGAGACTTGTGTTATCCAGGACACAGTACAGGAGAGTAAAAATCACACTAACATTGCAGATGTCGAGAGGAAGCAGAAGTTGTTTCTTACTAGTGTAGATTTGATTTGTAATTTAAAAACAACAGCAACAGCAACAAAAACAAAAAAAGTGTAGCATAGTAGATTTGGTGTATACCTGTCCGGATTATTTAAATTATTTTCTTTACTGAAGTATGGAATATACACAAAAAGCATGACAGATAATTTATCATATATCTTCTTTCAATCTTGAAATAAATTGCAAGGAAGTTAGAAAAAAACTTAATAGCCTTATTTTGAAATGGTTTGTGGCACCGAAAAAAACCTGTTAGAATAATATATGGCCTTATGATTTGGCTTAGAGGAGTATTTTTCATACATTGTTGTGTTTCCTGAGACTTTAATAGTCAGCAAACTCTGCATAAAACATATGAGGGCAATAACTATGAACACTTTGAATTGAAACTAGTTCTGAGTTCACTTTTTCCATTCCAGAAAAAAGATTGTTCCTGAAAGTAAAACAAACACTGTTTTGATTCTGAATGCAAAGCACAAGCAAGCTGAAATGCAAGTCTCTAGGTGAAGAACACTTAAAAAACATTAGAATCCAGAACAAGAGAATAAAAAAAAAAATCAAGGCTTTGAAATTATTGGGTCATTACTGATTGAGTTCTACACTTCTCTGATTTAATTTTCAATGGATTATTCTGAAGAGAATGTGTAGGATAATTTGAGTTTGCTTTTTGCTTTAGCATCTGTCACACAGCTAGCCTGCAAATATATTCTGGCAACTTCTGATTTATATACAGGCCTATCTCAAATATATCCTGTATCTCTTTACTTTTGTGTTTCTAGTCCAGCATCTTCACATAGACTAGACCTGGAGAAATATATTTTTAAAGATTTCTTCCTACTTTTTTTTCCATTTTTTTGTTTCGAATTTTTATACACTTAGAGAAATAAAAATAGTTAGTTTTGTGGAACAATTTTGAAAAATTCTTCATTTCAATTGCAAAAAAAAAAAAAAAAAAAGAAAAAAGTCAGGTTTTGGAAAATTTCAAGTGTCTGGAGTCGTAAAAGGAGAATTGGGTAAGAGGACTATCATGGAATACTGGAAGTGGGGCAGGAGAATAACAATAGGGAGATAAATGAACTTTACTGTGAGGAATAAATAGCATGATGTTGCCAGCACAAAAAGACATTGCTGATAATTGTGTGTATTTGACTGAGGATGATATTGCCTTTTGCTGATTACTTAACACATAAAAGTAAGATGCTGGCTCTAGGTGATTGTGTTGTAACACGATGAGATGGTTATCCATGTCCTCTTACTCATTTAACAGATAATTAGTAAGGAAAGAGAGCATATCTTAGAAATATATATAACCAGATACTGAATTGAAAAGCAGAGAGAATAAACAATGACAATAAATAGTAGCCTTCGGGGGGAAAAATACAATTCCATACAATGGATTACAGATAAACCAGTGGAGTAAGTGTGGTTGAGATTATTAACCTAATTTATCTTCGACATGTGCAATTGTGGAAAGGAGACTGAGGAGAAGGAGGAGAGATCAGTGAATGATTATGTCCTCCTTAAATAAGAGCAACTCCAGAAAAAAACAAATTATTTGCAAAAGCATGAGACTTAAGACCTCTGTATGAATTCAGAGCTCATCATCTTTCCTCTCCATCAAGTAATGCCAGACACACAGACACATTACACAGCGCTATTTTGACCTTTTAGAGCTGGACTGTCTCTAACCTGAAGAACCAGCTGTTCAGATGTCATTTGTGTGACAGAGAACCACCTCTCAAAACCACCAGGTGGTGCATAAGCTTTAACATAACGCACAGACAATAATTTCTCCTGTCTGGTGTCTTTATTCTAATGTCAGGGCTCCTCAAACAAAATAAAGCATAAATTTGACATTTGTTGCACTGGTGTTAATTAGTGCTATGGATTTTTAGCAATGGAAAGGAAAGAAAACCCACCAAACAATAAGTATATATGAAGTATTAATATGATTTCAATAAAATTAATTATGAACAATCCCCTTTTTTCTCTATTTCAGGTATTTTATTAGCTATATTTTCAACATTGCTACAAACTGTGTTTCAGAGCATGAATGTCTTCGTGTAGCTGGATCACAAATCCTGTAACAGTGTCACCTGGTATAAAAGCAGATTGACAGAATTCCTACTGGAATTATGGCAATTCTTTAAAAAAAAAGAACAACAATCTTTTACTGTAATATATTTTTGAATCATGAATGTCAAACATCAAAATTGCACATTAATAAGATATTAAATTGCTTTGTACAGTACAATTTGATTTAGCAACCTTGCAAAGTAACCATGTAACTTGTATCTAACAATGGTGACAGTGTTTCTGCTAAATAATTTCTAAATTTTTTTCCCACAAAGATCTTTGAATATTAGTATTTGTGAGGTATTACTTGATTTCAATTAAAATAAAACAAAACTATTTCTGTTTTTAATTTTTTTTCTGTGAAAACAAAACATTTTCTGATTTACTTTCATAAAAACAAGAGTTTCCAAGGAGTCAAGATATTAATGAAACAGTACCTGATGAGCTAAAATGAAAAGGATTCTATTCAGCAAGCCTACATAAATATAAATATGTCATGGGTTTCTTAATGAAAATGTTGAATTACTCTTCCCTCCAGACAAATTTTCTACTAAGTTTTGTACTCATTAAATTAGTATTTCTGAGGTTTCTGCATTTTCTATGCTAGCCATCACAATCACTATTACTATTATTATGTTTTTTTAAGTGTCTTGTAGGTAAGGATCAGCACCATTGTGTTAATTATAGAATCACAGAATGGTTTGGGTTGCAAGGGACCTTAAAAACCATCTAGTTCCACATTCTCCCATGGGTGGGAATGCCATTCACTAGATCAGGTTGCTCATGGCCCCATCCAACCTGGTCTTGAACTCTTCCAGGGATGGGGCAGCCACCACCTCTTTGAACAACCTGTTCCAGTGCTTCACCACCCTCTGAGTAAAGAATTTCACCCCAACATCTAAACTAAATCTGCCCTCTTTCGGTTTAAAACCATTGCCCCTTAACCTGTCACTATCTGCCTGTATAAAAACTCCCTCTCCCTCCTTTTAATAAGGTTCCTCTTAAAGTTTTGAAAGACTGTTATAATGTCTCCCCAAAGCCTTCTCTTCTCCAAGCTGACCAACCTGACTGTCTCAGCCTGTCTTCATAGGAGAGGGGCTCCAACCCTCTAATCATTTTCATAGCCCTCCTCTGATCTCACTCCCACAGGTTTATGTACTTCTTGTATTGAGGACCTCAAAATTGGATGCAGCACTTCAGGTGGGGTCTCACAAGAGCAGAGTAGAGAGGGAGAATCACCTCCCTCGACCTGCTGGCAGTGGTGGTCTGAAAAATAAAAGCTAGACACGATCCCAGTATGGGGGAACTGGAATGGTTTATTGAACATGAGGACATTATTTTAAAGACATCTGGTGCTGGACATGTTAATGAAGGGGACAACCTGTGTTAATTAGGGAATTACACAAGTTTTTACTACCGTTGCCCAATGGGTTAAATATTTCCCTTAACCAGGATTACACAGGGGGAAAGGGCTTAAAGGGGTTTAGACATGGTCTGATACAATCAACTCAAGAGTCCTTTCTGATTTCTGCTGGAGCCAGGCTTAATCCATAAGGTAGAACTTTAACAGGTCTTGTGAGAAGGGTCCAGCTCCTTCAGATCACGAGGTTTCTGTCAGCCTTTGTTTTCCTTTGCTGACAGCTGGGTTTGGGCTCCCACATCTGGCCATGCTGGTTTTGGTGCAGTCCAGGGTACAATTGGCTTTTTGGGTGTGAGTACACATTTCCACCTTGGATCCAGCCTTTCATCCACCAGCACCCTCAAATCCTTGTTCGCAGGGCTGCTCTCAATGACTTCTTCTGCCAGTCTGTACTCATATCTGGGATTACCCTGAACCAGGTGCAACACCTTTCACTTGGCCTTGTTGAACTTCATGCAATTCTCATGGGCCTGCTTCTGAAGTTTGTCCAAGTCCCTCCAGATTGCACCACAACCTTTAGGTGTGTCAACTGCAGCACTCAGCTTGGTGTCATCTGCAAAATTCCATTCGATCTTGCTGTCTATGTCATTGATGAAGATATTAAAGAGCACTGGTCCCAAGAGATAGCCCTGAGGGACACCACTCACCACCAGTCTCCACCTGGACATAGAGCCATGGATCACAACTCTCTGGCTGCGTCCATCCAGTCAGTTCCTAATCCATCAAATAGTCTACCCTTGCAATTCACGTCTCTCCAATTTGGAGATAATGATGTCATGTGGGACCATACCAAAGGCTTTACAGAAGTCTATATAGATGACATTGGTTGGTTTTCACTTGTTGAACACTGCTGTCATTCCAACATGGAAGTAAACCAGACTGATCAGGCCCAATTTGCTCTTGGTGGAGCTGTGCTGACTGCCTCAAGTCATCTTCTTTTCTTTTGTGTGCTTTAGCATATCTTCTAGGTGGATCTACCCTGTGGTCTGCCCAGACACAGAAGTGAGGCTCACTGGTCTACAGTTCCCTGAACCTTCCTTTCTTCCCTTTTTAAAAAGGGGAGTGATGTTTCCCTTTTTGTAGTCACCGAGGACTTTACCTAACCACCATGACTTCTCAAACATGATAGAGTGTGGCTTGGCAACAGAATCAGCCAGCTTCCTCGTGACCCTCGGATACAAGTTATCAGGTCCCATAGACTTGATTTGCAGCTTCATCAAGTGGTTCTAAGTCTGCTCTTTGCTTATAGTGGGAATAACTTCACTTCCCAAAACCCTCAGCTGGAGGTTCTGGAACTTGAGAGAAGAGAAGAGAAAGGACTGACAACTAGTGATGATTAAAGCAAAGAACTCTCTGAGTACCTCAGACTTCTCCATATCAGTCACCATTTAGATGCTAAACAAACACAGAAAACTGTTATACCATCTTTTTACGTGTTCTCCTAAATCATTAAATGTGGTCTTTGATCTGCATGTAAGTCTCTGCAGGCAAGGCTCAGCTATACTTGTACCTTATTTTGTTATCCTGTTTCTAGCCAGGGCAGGGTTAATTTTTGCAGTAGCCAGAAGAGAGCATGGGTAGGACCTGGAGGTTATTGTATACTGCCTCATCTCATTGTCAAGGGTTGAAGAAAGGAACTCTCTTCCAGGGAGAAGAGAGTCTTTCCAGTTGAGTAAGTGTGGCGGAAGAAGTAGTTGTGTATCTCTGGTCCTGAGCCACAGTGAGCAGTTGGGTAGTGCTGGTTCTGAGCCACAGGGAGTGGTTTGGTGGCACTGGTTCCAATGCAGAGGGAGAGGTCAGGTCGTGGTGATGTGTCTGCGGTCAGGTCCGGTCATGCTCAGTGAGCATTTTACATATGAATTACTCTCTCTCTTTTGTATACTTTTGAAAATAATGCTCCTGCTACTGTTCATTTTCCTATCTCACTGCTGTCTTCAGTAAATTGTTCTTATCTCAATTCACAGTCTTTACATTTTGTGCCTCCAATTTGCCTCTCCAGCCAACTGCAGGGGGAGGGGCAGGAGGAGCAAGTGAGCGTAGTTTGGAGAGTCTCAGTGGGAGAACTACTTTGGGGAGTAACTTCCCTAAACAATGACATCAGTGTAACCATTTCTAGCTGTTAGATTTTATCCAATCAACAGTGGGCAGGAGTGGGCCTTGGATGTCTTCTGGCAAGTCTACTCATGAATTAAAAAGACTAAAAGAAACATTTGTCTTATCTGTAAGTTGCAGGTTTATAGATTAATGTCTTGATTTGTACAAAGGAAAACAATAATTTTCAAGAGATCATCAGGTCAAGAGGACTGTGTTAATTTCTTAGTGTAGCTCTGACTTTACTGTCAGGGCCTTTTTTTCGTTAAAATGTATGTACACTTAACTGTCACTCTATACAGCACTAATTTTGATTAAAATGTCATATAATTAATGAATGCACAATATTCTTAACAATTAGAAAAAACATAGAATATTTTATTAAATAATCGATTTATTTGTTCAGAAAGAAAATAGTTAAAGACTTTAACAAATACACGCTACTTAAATATTTAAGAGCTCATCAATAATAATTTGGAAGACTGTTTTCAGTGGTTTTGGCAATATACCATAGGAAACAGGACAAAGGTATAAATTACCCAGTCTGAACAAGTGCTTGTATTGTTTCTCTGTTCTTTCCATAATTTTGTGGTTTCTAGTCCCCCATCACCTACAGCCTTGCTGGAATTGTATATACAACTTATTGTTTGTTCAACAATGTATTCAACAACAGAGGTGATGGAAGACAAAATGAGTATTTAATTTGAAGGTGCCCCAACAACAACTCAGCTTTGCTGAACAAGACTGCCTTCGATTAAAATAATTCCAGTATCATCTTGAAAAACACTATCCAAAGACATAGGTTGTTATAACACAATCATTCCAGATGGGTCCTCATTCTGCTCCAACACCTCTACCTTTCCACAAAATGAAAGTTTCATTCTATTGTGTTTATTTCAAATTTCAGAATACAACACACCCATGTTTACCTACTTAACCATACCAGTTTCAAGGCTAAAACAGAAGATACTGGCCAGCAAATAGAGGACCTAGGATCATCACTTAAAGCATGTATATCCAATATTCTGTTGAAATTAGTCTTGTAAATGAAACTTTAAAACATTTGTCAGATTGATATTAATATTTCTGCTACTAGTTTTCATTACAAAGTTCTGATGCGTTGACTTTGGCAAGCTACCAGATGCCTATCCAGCCAATTACTCCCTTCAACAGGACAGAAGGAGAAAATAAGATGGAAGAGCTTATAGGTTGAGACAGACAGGGAGATCACTGATCAGTTACAACCATATGCAAAACAGTCCTGATTTGGGGAAAACTAATTTAATTTATCATCCATATTACACAGTTGAATGGAGAAACAAAGTTCAATGAGAAACAAAGACGGAAGGTATTTTAGCTTCACTCTCAACTCCTATACATTCTCCCTAAGCGACTCAGAGGGCTGGGGAGTTAGGAGCTACTGTCAGTCCATAACAACTCCTCTCTGTTGCTCCTTGCTCCTCATGCTCTTCTCTGCTTCAGCCTGGGGCCTTAGATCTGGCTTTGTACAACATGAGGCAGCATCAACCTGTCGTCACAGCTCCACCAGACCCTCACTCTGGGACCTCCACCCAGCACAACATTATGTATATATATGTATATATACACATAACCTATATCTATCTTATATATACACTTATGTATATCACATGCAAATATATACAAGTAGGTAAAATGGTTTATTGAATCATTGTCAAAAAATCTGTTGAATGCTTTCTCACCTGTCTTGGAAAGATGCTTCCAATAAGCAAATCTCCTGAAATTAATATGCTTATGCCATAATAATCCTTGTGAAAAAATAATTAAAAAAAACCTAGCACCAAAAATTATCATCTTTAGAATTTAGAGAAAGTGACAAATTCCCCTGACCCCGCACACCTACTTAACCTCAGATTAACCCATATTACCTCAATTGTCTCAAAAAAGCACTTTAAGGAAGAAACTAATTACTCTTTGGACCACATAGAATGTTTGTTATGTATCTGGTATTTATGGTTATTGTGTTAATTCTTGTGTTACTACAATGGAGAATGTAATTTAAAAATTCTTCAGGTAAAAAAAGGGAAAACAATATAAGCCTTCAATTTAAATCTAGGCCTGGCTCTGCTAAAAATATTATTTCTTCTTCTTCAATTCTTAAGATTGAATGTCTTCTTTTTTTTTCCTTTTTTTTATCTTGTTATTTGCAGGTCAAGGGACTGATTTACTTCTTGACCTTTCACTTTAAAGGGAATAGACACATGGTTCAAAGCAAAGTACAGAATAAAATTTTAAGATTATAGGCGATTTTGTTCTAATTCTGTCCAGCTTGACCAGTTTAGTTCAACTTTCTGCTACTTCTGCTGCTTCTCCTCATACCTGGTGCCTCTCTTCAGGCAGAATATATATTTATTTTTGTAGGACTTAAGCAAGATAGTTTATCTCTAAAAAGCTGCTTTACTGAACTGAGAGGCTATAGCATAAGCTCATTTGGACAGAAAATTTTTCACCATACATAAATATGTGAGGTAACAATGACAATTCTTTAAGAATATTGCTTGAAAAAGTGTATTAATGCATCTGAATACTTTTATCAAAAAAATTTTATTACCTTTTATTTTGAACAGTTTTCGAATAATCAATTGGAAAAAAATTAGTTTAGAAGTTTAAATTTCATTTCCAAAACTGAAGGTTAATTTTAACAAACTCTAAAATATATTTTAGAGAATGTATAATGTTTTGTAATGTATACCTATAATATATATACATATGTATATGTGCATGTACAATGTCTATTTAATTATTCTACTTTCTGTTTTATGATTTTTAATTTAATCTCATGCTTTTCTAATCCAGATTCACAGTTCCAAGAGCTTGATTTTGGCAGTACCATATAGAGACAGATAGGACTTGGGTCTTGTTTATCCAAATAGAAATTGCAGTATTCCAAATTACCTTTTTTTCCTCAAAGAATCACATCCAAACTTTTTGGTATGTGTTAGGACAGACATTTCTCGTGACCTCAACATCTTTTTTTTTAATTTTAGAAACAACTAAATAATGCACTATTACATATGCTTGTGTAAATTAGCATTCATCCTTGAACGTTGCTTGGGAACCTCTAGGACTTCCTGATGATAAGAATCAGATTAAACAATAAGAACTAAAAAAATACAGTGGTATGAATGTTGTCAAAATTACCCTCCCAGATAAAATACAGGTTTTTTAAGAGATGGTAAGCTCTAAAATGTAGATGATCAAATTAAGAAACTATTTTTGAAAAATTGTCATAACTCATCTCAATTTTATTTTTTTTCCTAAAATAGGACTGAGATAGATATTTGTGAAGACAGTTGGCCTGAACTTGCAGATATAGATGGAAAAATACTACTGTCAGTAATAATGTAAAAAAATATTATTCACTTTTATAGTCAAAATACAATTCTTGTACTAAAATATCTGAATTTGTATACAGTGTTCCTCTGTCTCTCTACTGCAGACAAGCTTAAGAAAATTCTATTACCAAGTATCTGATGTATCCAGGTAATAATCAGCAGCATTTTACAGTATCTAGGCCTGCACAAAAGGAGATCATTAACTTCACTGCTGTAATTATTACCTGCATTGTTAACTGTAACCTTAGCAGTAGAATTAAATTCTTATCTGTTCCAGGTACTGCATCTCAGAAAGTGGAAGGTCCCCCGTGGAAAATAGTTCTGTCACTAGAAACTGAAGTGTTCTCTGTAATTTAGTTCCTTTTACTGACTTTTCTCAATAGTGTAAAATCACTTTTTAACAAAACAATGCCACTTAGAAAAGGTGTTGAGAAACTCCATACAAGTAATCTTTCCCAGTCTACATCAGGGAGGCTTCTACCAGGCAACCAGTATGCCAATCCATTATCCAAGGGCAGAAGTGGTTCAGTAAAATTTGAGGTGGTAGTCTGAAACAATAAACACCGTGTTCCCTTTGCTGTATTTGCCCTTGCTGTATAGAGATTTTCTTGACGATTATCTGTATATTAGGGTTGCTCATTTTTTGATGCCCACAACATTATCAGAACAGAACACATTATGTTCCTTATTACAGCAAAAATGCATCAGGATTGTGATGTTGAAATACTGATGGTTTGGTTGTCTTTTTTAAAAACCTTCTCCACATTTTCTAATGATTTCATACAGTTTTTTGTTTGTTTGTTTTTTAAAAAGAAACCCAAAACCTCTACTCAGCATGCTGGTCACACCTCTATTTCTCATATATATTCAGCATAACATATGTTCCTTTATTTTTTCCAAGAAATGCTACGTGGACACAAAACTCAAACCATAGGCAGCATATGAGTGAAATCAGAAAAGATATGCTAGTTAACAGTGGTTATTGGACCACTGTTCCAAAAAGCTCTCCTCTTGCTATTTTCAAGGCCTGGAGACAATGATTTTATATACATATGCTTGAATAGGTGAACCTATATAAACAACATTAAGGTGATATGCAGAATTATGTAGACAATTCAGTGAAAAAGCTAGCAATGATGGCTGTTGAACTCATATACAGTTCATGTTAGATCATGTGGAGAAAATTACATTTTGTCCAAAAAATAAATGTACAAGCCACAGAAAGGTATTCTGTGAATTTACTCTAGCTTTTGTTTACCAAACACAGGGAAAATTATGAAGTTTAACAGTAATCATTAATTTTATGTTTTTAACCATCAAATATGCATAGTTTTGGTCGTCATAAGAAGGTGCACTGTAATTCCAAGATGGTTTACAAGAAAGTCTGGTTTTCATTAACTGATTTAGATCTTCTTCAGAGACAAGATTATAAATTAATTTGTATTGTCTTACCCATTGCCTAAAATAAGGAATCTAATCGGTCCCCCAAACTAACAAATTAATGCAGTTTCTAAATGCATCCAATACAGATTAAAAAAATATATCTAATCAGTGTCTGTATATCAGTATATTATTAGGTATGAAAGAATTCACAATGTTTCAGTCTTACAAAAGCCTACACTCTAATAAGAAGCTTCAAAGACATACCTAATTTCCTCCTCAAAATATTTTTTAATATTGTTTATTAAGCCACCTAGCTTGTATCTTTTAATGTATTGTCAAAAGATCACATAATTTCTTTACTTTTCTTAAAAAAACTTTCACTTTTGAGATGAAGAGGAACTTGTTTGCATAGTTACCAATTCAATTGTAGTAAGAGAGAAATAATTGTACTCTCACAATTTTTTAGACTACTTCTGAGACATACTCAACTAAGTATTCAAGGAAATATCAACATGGGCATTCAACCTATTGAAACAGTCTGACCACAAACTTAAAGGTGAATATTTTGAATGTCAGCCAGAACTGTGACATTAAAGCACTCTACAACATCCTAGGGAGAATGTTTGCAACAGAATCAAGTGCCAGGCAACAGAATCTTTCCTCACATGCTGTAGGTCATGTGAAGGTAACACCCTGTGCTCGGTACAATATCATTTAAGTGGCATAGTTTGTTTGAACTGTAGCTGACCAGCTATGTGTTGATCAAAGAGGAAATCTAACAAGATTATAATCTTTGCTATGATTCCTTTTTCACACATTTTACATTGCATATAAATAGGAAGGAACTCAGATAACAAACCGTTCTCAGCTTCAATGTGTTTTAAGCGTTCCTCTTCTTTATGGTTCCTTTGATTATGACCCAGGAAGGAAACTGATGTGTTTGCTTGCATTAGCATAATTTTTTCAGAATTACAAAGCACTTAATCCGCACAGAAGTACCATTATAAAATGGCTGACATTGCAAAACCATGGCTTCTGTCACTACATACAGTTATAATATTACACATTGGTTTTTTTTCATATAGGTCATACTACTGATTGTAAAGACCAAACCACTTCTTATGACAGAAAGAAGTCTTATTTCTAGTGTCACCTGCAGCAGCCACCCCAAAAAAACAAAGTAAGTTTGTTCCTGAAATTTAATTAATTTAATTAAATTTCGGGAGGCTTAAACATGTTTTACTGCAAGTCTGTGTTGATACAACATGGAAGCAGTTAGCAGGGTCAAAGAGCTATGAGAGATTATTAGCCAGGAATAACAAAGTTTTTTCTCACCTTTCTGTCAGTGAACTGAAACTTGCAAATCTTGGATATTTTAAGCTATTGAGTTACAAAAGAAAGAACTCTTTTAATTGGGACTCAGCACTTTTCTTCCTCACCATTCATATGTCAGTTTATTCCTACTCAGATATAATCAGATGCATGTAAACTCCAGTTTCTGAGTAAGGTCAAAGAATTGTCCTACCTAAGTGCCATAAAGTGACATTATGAATTTTCAGATGTAGATTTCTTACTCACCCCTGCAACTGAACCCAAATATTTGGAATCTGAATTCTGATTCATTTCTCCAAGTGACTCATAGCCTGGTTCATCTTGCTTATATCAGATAAGAAGAACCAGACATCAGTGCAGAAAAACTCCCAGGGATCATACTTCAATCAGTAGGACTACACAACACTCTTGACTAATAATGCCTACATTAATGCCTCTGGTAAAGGTATCTCAGACGCAGAATTTTTTAAAGGACATTAGAGATCACAGTAGCTTCCTTTTTCGATTTACACAAGACTTGGAACAAAACCTTTATCTCTTACTGTAGTAATTCTCTTAGTTTTCAAACACAGGACAAGTGATATAGCTACAATTGATCAATACGAGAACCCATACTCATTAATAATTAAAAACCAAACAATGGTTTCCCAAACACTAAAAACCTTGCCTATGACAATATTAAAATTTCTGATTACTTTATCTTTTGATGATTTTCATTTAATCTCTCATGAACTTCTTTCCTCTAGAACCTAGACAAGAGAAAAAGAGAACTTTTGTATAAGGATGGAAAAGCTCTGTCATCTTGTTTCCTCTGCCAAACCTCATCTGAAAGCACCAGAAGACAGTTTGTCACCCTCTCCTTCGATTCTTCATTATAACATCAGACAATCCTTATAACAGCAGTGCACTTTCCTCCTTCAGGTCTTTCTCCCACCTGCCCTTTTCATGCTTTATTTCTTTTTTTTTCTGTTATCTGATCTAAGAGAACAGCTAGAATCTGATATCCAGAGAGGAAGAAATGTTATGCTGGAAGAGAAAAACAATTCAGACAACACTGAAGGGATGACTCCTATTCTGTAGAAACCTGAACTCTGTCTTTCGGAACATGAACCATTCTTACTTTATTCTGCTGTTCCCCCGCCTCTGAGAGACAGTGTTATCATAAGAAATATCTGAAAATAACCAGGGAACTAAGTGTTAGTGGAAAATTCAGCTACTGTTAAACAGCTTCAAATTTTGCAGTACATGACTATTTATAGTATGCTCCCTCAGAAGCTCAAAACCACATTTTTATTTCCTAGAGGTTCCATCTATACATTATTTCACAGTTATTGATTTTTCTTCATCTGTTTCTTATAACGACAATCAACAATACTTTACTTCACTTAGATTCTTGTTACCACTTCAAAATCACTAATTACAGGCTTCAGTTTTGTTTTCAATTTATGTGTTATACTAACAGATCAAAACTATCTTGTGGTCTTAAATACTGCCTTCTTTCATTTTCATGTAACAAAGATACAGAGATGCAGATAAGCACATAGATAAATACTACAGATGTAACCATGCGAAGCTATTTCACAGTAGCATTAAGAGTATATTATATTATTAATCTAACACAGTTGAAAAATAAAATTTTATATTTCAGAATATTTTCCAGCTTCATTGGCATTTTTGGATTTCTTAAAAGTACTGTACAATATAAAACGTGTATGTGTAGCAGAGCCATGGAACATAGGAGACATCATGGGTATCTATGCTAATGACATTTAAAAGTGAGTTTCACTAAATTAATCTGAATTCAGTCAAGAGTCCTGCTAATGATCCATCTTACTTTCCCAAAGTTGTGTGTTGGCACTCCAGTGCCAAGAGACAAGCTACTAAAAGTTCAGTCAGCAAAGTAATCAAACTGGTTCTCCATATACGTAAATCTGTTGAGCAAGCCAAAGACAATTTACATTGGTGCTTTTCAAGATACTATTGCACAATTTAGGCAGCCTCTAGGGAGCTGCTTCTATTTCAGTGAGCAATTTAATTTTCAGCATAATTTGCCATATAATTGTGTCTTTAAATTTAGTCAATTCATTAATTTGTTCATGTAATTAATTCTGATTTATTCTCAAGCTCTCATCTTACAGTTCTTTCATTTTTTTTTCGTTCTTTACCTGTAATTTGTTGAAGATTACATTAGATTTTCAGATCCTTTGGAAATTGTCTAAACCCTACACAATGAACATTAGAAGTGAAAACAACTTTTGTTCTTATTTTTACTTCTGTGAAGCTTCAATTTAAAATTTTCATTGAAAGCTGTGGCTTTCTGGTTTGTTATTTGCTATATAACAAGCCCAATCTCTTTCCTGGCTATGGTCTATATGTACACTTCATGAAAAAGGTAAGGAAAAATATAAATCCTATATTATGTAATTAACACAGAAGTTTTTAGATTTGTATGCAACAAAGATGGACAAGGCAGAAGGGCCTGACAACAAACTTAATGCTATCCGTGTGCTACACCAGTGTGTCGCTTATAATTCAGCAGGATGCACATGAACTGTCCTTACTACCCTTAATTTCGGATGGCTCCTGACAACAGAATCTTTGCCCTAACAAGACTAGAGATGGATAAACCTTTGGTTGATTTGTTGTGTACAGGACTGATTGAAGCTTTGACCAAGTTTCTGTGGCAAGAACACTACTAACCATAAATAAGGTTATTCATATTTCAGCTTTTCCTCTTTTGTCAATGCATAGATGGAGCAATGGCTCCATCTTTTATTGTTGTCATAAAACATCCGTTTATTACAGTAATGAAATGATGAACATAGATTATGGTTCTTCTTCATGTCAATGACTTTTAGACTTACACTGTATCAGAGCTCACTGAATTCTTACTGTGTGCCACAAATAGACTCTATAGAAGAATTCTGTTTTGGATTAAATTGAAGTAATAATGGTACGATGATGCAGCACAGTTTTAAAAAGGCTTTTTCTATTACTTTCCTAGGTCTGTACGGCTGTTTCTACAGAATCATGGAATTTTATGTATTCAGATGTATTTTCATATTTTTTAATTTGAATCCATTTCTTCTTGTCCTGTCATTAGGTACCACTGACAAGAGCTCTCCTTCATTCCCTTCTATTAAGTATTTTTACAAATTGATAAGATCCCCTTGAGCCTTCTTTACTTTCTACTGAACAGTACCACCATTTGTATGGCAGATGCTCTATTTTCTTGTACGTCTTTGTGGCCCTTCAGTGAACTCATTCCAGTTAAGTCCATATCTTTCTTGTACTGGGGAGCCCAGACCTGGACACAGCACTCTCAGAGTTCGTCTGATCAATGCCAAGAAGAGAAAAAAGACCACCTTTCTTTACCTACTGGCTACAACACTCCTTCACATGCAGTCTGAGAAGCTGTTTGTGACCTTTGCCACACAGGTACACTGGCTGGCTCATGGTCATCTTGGTGTCCCCCATGATCCCAAGGTTCTTCTCTGCAGAGCTGCTTTCAAGATGGTCAGCCGTAGTGGGTACCAGTGCCTGGGGTTACTCCTCTCCAAATGTGAGACTTGGAGTTTCCCATTGTTTAATTTCATGAGATTCTTCTCTTTTCATGTCTCCAGCCCACCAAAGTCCCTCTGAATAACAACACACCCAACTAGTATATCAGCTGTTTCTCACAGTTTTTCATTGTCTGCAAACCAGCTGAGCACACATTGTGCCTAATCATCTAACCAATTAATAAAGATGTTAAACAGTATTGACTCCATTCTTGACTCATAGGGGACTTTACTAGTGACTTGCCTCTAACTGGACTTTGTGTCACTGATCATCATCCACCAGGACCAGCCATTCTGTCAGCTTTTGATCCACCTCACTGACTACTTATTTATTCCATACCTGTTTAATTTTATCCAAGGATGTTATGGCAAACAGTGTCAAGGAATTTACTAAAGTCAAGGCAAAAAAACATTTACTGCTCTCCCTTGGCCTACCAAGCCAACCATCTTTTTGTAGAAGACTGTCAGGGTGGTTAAGCATAGTTTCTCATTCTTAAGTCAACATTTACTACCTCTGATTTGACACTTTATTTGTCATCAGGCCCACCTTTTCCCTAGTGTTTCTTTTGCTGTTTATGTACTTGTAAAAATTGTTGTTTCCCCCTGCATACCTTGACAAATTTATCTCCTGATGGGCTTCGGTTTTCCCATATTATAAGTTATATATGGCATCTAATATGGAGACTAATATGAAAAAAGCTTGATTCCTTGTTGCTATTAATAGGCAAAAATTGATCAGGAGGTTGCAATCAGTGCTCATTATATGCTTAGTATGTCTTGGATCTACAGAGGAAATGAAAATACCCTAGGAGATAAATGCTTTTTCATTACAAGCCTGTAAAAAGGAGTGCATAGTATGGATGTACCTTTGTGTTGGCTTCCAAAGAAGTGTGGGTGACATTATTTTCATTCCAAAATGTTTTCTCAAGTGAGAAGCACAGTTGAAAGACCTCTTCAGGATGTATCTTAATTCTATAGTTGGAACTGGAAATTAATTTCCATGATTAAAGTTACCTCAGGCTGAAGAACTGCCAGTTTCTAGAAAGGACTTTCAACTGTGTGACAAAAGTCTGAACTCTGGGCTAAACCAACTCTGCTGGTTTATGGCACAGATTACAAAGCTTTCATCCTTTTGTATTCCACGTTTTGATCCTTATCAAAATGTATTTGTGCATAATTTTTACTTTAGGTTTTTGAGAGGAGAATGTAATTTTGGGTGGTTTTTACCCATTTCCCCCAGGCTTTTCAGGAAACTACAGGCTCTGTGGTAATATGATACTCCCTTGAACACAGTTCAAAGAACTCAATACTGAATATATTTTGTAGTGTGGAAATTCAAATAAAGCATATGAAAAGTCACAGGAAAGAGGAATGCAGGTCTGAATAGAATATTTTGCATATGAATAATATTTGACTACAGTCAGCACAATTATAATTTACCTGATAAAAATAGTAAATGGATTTTCCCCACTATTATAATATCTTTGAAACTTTGTACTCCTGTTTCACGTCTCTCCTTATACTAACACAATGTCAACAGAATAGAAATTACACCTTTGCACCACATCTTGGTTTTTTTGGTTAGTATTCTTTGTTTGGGAGATTTTTACTTTACGTTTTTGGTTTTCGTTTTTTTCATTTAGATTTTTGCATAGAACTGCCTCAGAGTATTAACACTTTCACCTAATTAGATATTTACCTTTTCTAGCCCACTCCTTGCTCCAGTCACAGAACAAGCCTTTTGTACCTCATAGAGAATGATCAAGGCAAAAAGGTGCTTTATATCTTGTTACTCTTTTTTAGTGTGCCTCTCTAGTCCATTCCTTGTTTCCAGCTACAGTAGCTGGATAATTGAACATCGTTGTAACACATAGCACTTCTATATTCTATTTTCCAGTTTCATTATCTTTCCTTTATTTCATTATCAGTCATTACATTATTTCGGGAGTGCCCTTGACCCTGGAAAGACAAATTTTCTACTGTTACAATTTTGATTTATTCAAGATTTTGTCACACAGTCTGATCTGTAATCCTGAAATTTTATATGATTTCTGAATTTTAACAATATTTTACTCTTCTCTCAAACTCAAGACATGAATTTTAACTTGATATTTTGTACAAGGTGTTTCCAACTAAGGTATTACACAGTTTCAATATTCCTTTTCTTTCTTTTACTTTTTTAAAGTAAGGACAAAAAGGCTTTTCTATGTGCCTCTTTGAGCCTTCCATTTGAAGTGGGGCATAGAGTCAAGGAGAAGTATCAGAGAATTGTTCTTATTAACAAAACCCCAAAAAGTCACTGAGAGATTATTCTTCATTTCACTCAAACATCTGGAACAGTTGTGAGCACACACTTTTCTCAGCATGATGCAGGTATGTCAGCTTTCAGAAGGAAACCATGCACCCTCAGTATTGGAAAAACAGCAAACATTTACTACAAAAGTAAGTGCCTGGCTCAGCGTAGAAGACCTTATGTAAATCAGAACATGTCAGGTGAAGCTAAGATTCAGATAATAACATTTCACTGTACTCCACTTACCTAGCTCATAAAGTCAACAAGCCCATCTAATGTTGATAAGTTGTAGGACGCAAAATGAATTGCAGATTTCAAAGTTCTTGCTAGATGAGATAACTACAAAGTAACATTGTTAATAGCTTGTTAATCTTTTCAATTTCCTATAACATACTTGTTACCACACCATCAATTATCTTAGTTCATAAATTCATAAGTTGTATACTATCCTCTTATAGTATTTTATATAATAACACATAATGCACTAAAATTTAGAGAGCCATTACCATCTTTATTAATAGAAATAAATCAATGTAAAATTTTACTCAAATTAAATGAGCAATAAAAACATCTAACTGATTTGTAGCACAAATTCAACATCCAGCAATACATGTCAGATGAAAACACTGACTTCAGTGAAAACTGGAAAATCCCTAGTTTGGTCTAATAAGGATGCCCTTCATGGCCATTAGATCAGGCACTTAGAATAGAAAGGGTCTGTGAAGCTCTCCCTATCGATTATATTCATGTAGCACTGTCAATGGTGAGGGTAAAACCTCAGACAGCAAGATCTTATGAGAGTCACACCTTTAAACACAGCTATTGACACTTTGAAGAATAAGCAAGTCAATCAAACACATTTCTCTTCTAGTGTCATCAGATATTAAGCACATGGAGTCACCCCACAGGCATTATCCCAATGTATGGATGTAAGAAATGGGAACTGTCCATTAGCATGGAAATATTCTGCTGTATTCTTAGTACAAACTTGCATTTTCACAGAGAGACCACATCTCATTTCAGGCATGCATCCATTATGCTACGTAGCAGTCATCCAAAGGAGTATTGAAACAAACTAAACTAATACAGTATTCTACCTTTTTTCTGTTGTCCCTCTGTCATCTGATCAATTGCATGAAATAACACTGCAACTCACACAGTCTACAGTTAAAAAGAGCTTTTATTGCTTTTAATCAGTTCACAATGGGGTCTGTGAGGTACAACTGAACGCATAAAAAGTTTGACAGGATTGTAGAACAAAACAGGGCACTAAAAGAGTAGAGTGCAAAAGTGTATTCTAATAAAATTCAATTTCTTTCCTTTGTTTATTCTGCTCTAAAATTACTTGGTTCTCAAGTCAATCCATGCATAAGATGACATGTCTGCCTCAGAGACTACTCAGACTAAAATTGAGGTTCAACCTTTAGAGTAGTTATCAACCTTGACAATACAGGAAAGAGATTATTCCCTTTATAATTCATTTTACTTAAAGCTTTTAATCTTAGAAGAATTAAGGCCTTCAGCCTCATCTCCATATAGGTAGACTAGCAGTCTACCCTAAATCTCGTCTCTAACTTGTCTCCATTGCAGCAAAGAACCAGACTCTAAAGGACCTGAAAAAGAAGTGTCAGAAACCCATACTTCAGACAAGGTTATGTTACCCTGACTGCATGGTGCAAACTGAACAGTTATGATTACAAAACATGTGAAATGAACAGGATCACTTATATCTGGGTCAATCATTAGTTGACGTCTCAGTCTACACAAAGGGGTAGATGCACAATTTCTCCATTTCATCATGGCTAGGCTTTGTGAACAAAGATTTGCAGAGGGTTCTACGCACTTTTGCTACAAGCATGCTGGTGGCTAAAGAGGCCAATACAAGATAGGCGTGTCCGGTTGCAAAAGGCACAGCAGAAAGACTCCTTAGATGGTATATTCTGCGTTGTCTTTTCTCCTCTAGAGTGATCCTGCGTGCTTTCTCAAAGCATCAGCAGCGTTAAAGATAGTGTGTCTCCAGACCTCCCAATTGGAGGCCAGAGTAGACCAGTTATGTTGATCAATATGGCCGAGGCTGAGATATTGCTTTAGCGAGTCCTTGTATCTCCTCTTTGGGGCTCCTCTCTTGCGGCAGCTGGTGGCAAGTTCACCATGAAGCAAGATCTTAGGGAGGCGGTGGTCCTTCATCCTTGAGACATGCCCTGCCCAGCGCAACTGTGTTCTCAGCAACATGACCTCAATACTTGTGATTGCTACTTGTTCTAGAACAGATGCATTAGTCACATAATCTGATGAGTGGATGTTTAGGACATCTCAGTCTACACAAAGGGGCAGACACACAATTTCTCCATTAATTTCTCGGTATAACATATGATTGTCCAGAGAAAGAACAATTCATGTCACACTTCTACTTTTCCAAAAATGCAAACAAATTACAAAGAAAAAGGTATGATTTTGTCTCAACCAGCCTTGCTTTCACTGTACCAGGTAGCACAGCCCAGAGGACAAGGGAGAGTGTTGTATCAGAAGGAACATCTGACACAGTACATGGAGAGAAGAGATTCCATTCCTCATGCTGTCACTGTAAATACGTGTACTTCAGACTAGACTATTTTCACTTTCAAGCATAGGTAACATAAAATTTAAAACATTAATAACATAACATAAATTTGTAACATGAAGTAATTAAGTAACAAATTTTATCTTTACATGAGAAAACAGAAGATGAACTCTTGGAACTACAGCTGTTTTTTCTATTTCAGATAACTAAACTTTGAAAAATGATTAGAGCTTGCTTTTCACTCTTTTAATGATCTGCAAAAATAAAATGGCATCATATCAGCATTTTATTAGAAGCATTTAAAGATATACACTCTGAATGCTTAAATTACAGCAGTTCAAATTCTATGAATATTACGTCTTTTGTACAGACAAGCATGTAAAAATGTAGTTATATTTTAACATGATTTGACATAAATCTTACAGAGAAAAGTACTGAAACTGACAGCTAAGTCAGCCTTTGAACAAATCCTGACACACTCAGTGTCTGAAGTTTTTTTCAAACATTACTTCCTAGTTATACTGCAAACAATAGGGGCTTGAGGTCAGGAAAGCTTTAAACTGTTTTAGCATAGTCTTCACATGAACAGTACAAAATATATTCAAACATTTCATTTCCTACTCTCAAAAATCACTGTCTTTCAGACACATGCTTCTGTTACTAAATGTCTCTAATTCTGAAGACTTCATGATTCTCCTATACAGTCTATTTCAGTGATATTTTTACCATAATAAGATTTTTAATTATATGTAATCCAAGCCTTTCTTGCTATAAAGTAAGAAAGCACTTAATCCTTGCCCTGCTTCTCTTGGGACAACAGGTTATTCTCCCCTCTTTCAGGAATGTATCATGGTAGATTAGGTTTTCTTGTTTATTCCATTTTCTCTTCTTTTGAAAATATACTTATTCAAAAGTTTTCTTATGCCATTTGCTTTTTTGGTTTTTTAACCAATCAGAGATATCAAAGTATAACAACAAAAACAGTAGAAAAGCATTATTAGAGCTGAACCCCACTTTTTTCCATTTTCCCCTATTACCTTTCATTCTCCCCTTGAAGAACCCAGCTCCATCATTTTGCTAACCCACTTGGAGGTATGGGCAAGCTGCTGATACATCCTCCCAAAACAGTCTCTTCTCCAGGCTGAACAAGCCCTGATATTTCATCCAATCCTCACAGAAGTGTTCCAGCTCCTGACTAGCTTGCAGATCCTCTGCTAGTTGATGTCCTTCTTGTATTGTGGAGCCCAGAATTGCAAACACTATCTAGTTGGAGGTCTCACAAGTTCTGAACAGAAGAGAAACATCCTTTTCCATCTATGTCCTATCTATGGCCGTATGAGTACAGCCCAGATGCCACCTCACTGGCCTGGTTAGACCTCTGACATACTTAATTTATCATGGGCCTTCAAGTAGTACATGATCCATTCACCAATACTCTCTGGTCCCAGCCAGCCATTCAATCAGCTTTTTAATCTATTTGTTTTTCCACCATGTTCACAAAGCAGAAAACAATCAGGTTTGTCAGGCATGAATTCCCCTTGATGAACCCATGCTGACTGTTCCCAATCACTACCTTCTCCTTCATGGGCCCAGATGTGACCTTTAGGAGGACTCCATGAGTCCCCTCAGAAGCTAAAATGAGATGTCTTATACAGTAGCTCCCTGTATGGCCTTTTGGGTCCTTTTTGAAGATGTGTGCAAGATTTGCCTTTTTCCAGTCATCAGATCATGTCCCAAATTTTACACAATGATCAAAATAAGAAAGGAATTAAGGATTTTTTTTGGTTTTTTTTTTGTTTGTTTGTTTGTTTGTTTTTTTTTTGTTTTACATCATTAGTGAATTTAGATTTTTTGAGTTTTGATATGGTCACTGTCAAATTCAACAGGTTTATTTTAACAGCTAACAGAACAATATTTTTGAGTTATGAGTGGCAGCATGATGTCACAGATGGGCAGCCAAAAAATAGAGGCACAATAATTACTTACAAGTAATTATTACCTGTAACACTTCAAGTCTGCTTTTTTTATTATTATTATTTTCAAGCAAAATGTACTTGATATAAGAAAAAAGACTAACATTTTGAGTAATTTCATTTATGAATAAATATTTTCATCCAAAAAAGTCAACTACATTTTGGTTGGATTTTCATATTCATGTCTTATTTTGTTTTTTGCTTCAATTAAACCACAAATTTACATAACCAAAATACGTTTCCCTGAGGCGTAGTGAAAATAAAAAATCCTACACTGTAGCTGTTGATTTGTAATCTATGTTGATCAAAATTCCTTGATTTTAGGAATGAGTCATGCATGATGGACAGGAGGAATTTCTTCATGGAAAGAGTTGTTAAACATTGGAATGGACTGCCCAGGAAGGTGATGGAGTCACTATCCCTGGAGGTGTTCAAGAAGTGACTGGATGTGGAACTTAGTGCTATGGTTTATTTGACAAGATCTAGTCAAAGGCTGGACTCAGTGGGGTGACAGATCCTTATCTTGTTTGTACAATAAGCATTTAACTATTTTACAGGCTTTTGTAAATGTGTTTTTCCTCCATGAAATTTTTATAGCATATTGTATGTACTCAGTGGACTGTATCAACATGAATTTTTGTAATATTATATCCTTGAAACAAATACTTATATAATTCTTAAAAGGATATAGGATATAGGATAAAATTTCATCTCCATTCCTTTCAAAGCTCATAATTTTATGAGTAATACCACTAAGCATCAGGAGTTCAGTGTCAGGTTTACCAATTCAAATAAAGGTTTGTAGAACATAGCTCTGTAGAGGCTCCCACACGCTTACTACTAATATCCATATCTGATAAATAAAAAATCAAATAAATAATGCAGCATTGTCATCCATTACAAATCATATTCCCTATCTAAGACATATTTTGAAGCAAAAAAAAGTAAATCTGGAAACACCTTTCAATGCCTTTATGGAGTCCTATACAACCAAAATTACAGAATATTTGAAGCATCCATATTACCCTGGTAAACTCTACAGGGGCTATACAGAAAATACAGAACTCTCTAGAGTCCTTCATGGACACATTGGTTCTGAATCTACAAGCTGACAACAGAGAAGAATAGAAAGAAATATTCCAACTGATCTTCGCTGACTTACAGGATTCAATATCAATTCCATGTTCAGAGCATACACAACAAGTACAACAAAACATTATCAGACACATTATTCCTTTGCCACCTGGAAGACAAGAATAGCATTTCAATAGCAAGGATGAAGAAAATTGCATCAGTGCAGCTTCTGATCAATGACAGACTCCTCAAAGCCAAAAATTGTGTGAAATGTACTCCTACTTTATTCTTGATACCAGTTATCTGAGTATGGGATTAAGACAGAGAAGAACCTGTGCTAACTTCGACTGTATGAAGCACTGAGTAAACCAGGTACTTCATGCTGCAAACAGTTTAGAAATTTTCGAAGTGAATTCCTCTGACTGTTTGAACACCTTCTCAAGAGAGCAAGCTTGATATTTTGGCTCTTATCGCTGTAAGGATCTCATATTCTGATCCTGTAAATCTCACTGTTCTTTCACATTCCCTTGTTTTGGAAGTTATGCCTGCTGTAGTGAGTGGAATACAAGCAGATGCTTACATAATGCAGTACAATACCATATAAGGGCACTCAGTAAGAAGCTGAAGACAAATTGTTGTGACAGAACAGTGCTACCCCATTGCTAATAAGTCTTTTTCATCAAAACTAATTTCTTTTGGCATGGAGTTGTACTGGTAAATAGCAGGATAAACTGTTTCCAAGCACAGCAACCCATGAATTCCCAGTACCATGAACCACTTTCTGAAATAGCTGAGATTTAGATATATTTAAATTTTCTAGTCCTACTTTTAACTAAATCAATAGGTTCTGTTTTTTTGCTATGATCTTCTCATTCATCCTGGACTTTAAAGACACCATCACTTTTCAGACATATATAAAAAAAACTAGATTCAGTAGTAGTATGAATAGTTTCATACAAATTTTCATTGCTAAGGAAAAAAACCAAAAAGCCAAACCTCTCTTTTTGTAACTTAATCTTTATTCCTGAAAAAAATTAACAACTTCAAAACAGTCCATTTTTCAAGTAAAATGTTATAAGCAATTTCTTTAGCAGCTATTTCTGTGGCATTGCAACAACATTTTGCCATTTTCAATTATTTGATTCAGGTGAATAAGAACATTGCGTATTTGTAGTTTAATTTTACTCTTTCATTTCAACCATGTAAAACAAATTCCTAATTTTCTAAAGAACTTGGATTAATTTTAGACTTCATTTTTGGAATTCACAATTTAATCAAACATAATCTTTGAAACCTGAATATTTGATCAATCAGCTTGTTTCTGACACATGGTCAGAAAATTAATGTAATGTCTTTTAAAATCATCTCAAGTTTACACTAAAATCCGAAGAATTCCAAATTAATAACTGTTTCTGAAAGGTGCCTGTGTTTGCACATGAGATTACAAAAATGTGTCTCAGCTATCCATTTGCAACTGTCATCTGGTCATCCTGCTCTCTCAAGATAGCGTGTTCTATGTCTGCCATACATAGTACACATTATAGAAGGCTTTCTTAAAATAAAATACAAAGACATTTACATTTGGACAAATTACCATTCGTAAATAAATAGCAGTTTTTGCCAGTTCACTTCAGAGTCGGTTGTTTCCTTCATGGTTTTATTTTTGTGGTTTTCATGAATCACGGACTCTTATTCTGTGATCCATTCCAGGATTCATGAATGCAGTATGAATTTCATTCTCATACGTTTTATGAGGATGAAAAACTGTTCATGTACCTCACATTTATGGTATGAAAACCAATATTGATCATAAAGAACTCATTTTCAAGTTTACATGAAATCATACAAAGAAAAAAGTCTGTGTACAGATAGTATTCAAGAGCAGTATTTTGTTTCAAAGTAAAAGCATCATTCTTGCATGGTAGATGTATAAGCAAACTCTGTCTTCCTGTATCATCTGTTTTATTGGTTTGATTTCTAGAGTAATCAAACATCCCAATGGGATATTAGAAATTAAATGAACTTTCACATATTCAAAGCAAGGAAAAAAGCAGAGAAAGAAAAATAGTTGAGTTAGAAGAAAAATAAGCCCAGAAAATCTGCCCAGGAAGACATTTCCAGTGAAATCTTTATGAGATGATCAGAGAACACAGCTATTCTGAAATGATGACAGAAAATCTTGCCAGGGGCCTGTAAAATTCTACAGCGTTGTTTAAGCAGCTATCAAATGGTCTGGCCTGAAGCAGTTGACAAACCAATATTCTTGTGATTGTGATCTTCTGTCAATACTCAGGAAGCTCTCTCTAAGGAAGACTCTCTGTACATAATGACTGAATATAAACATCATAATGCAATGTCTGTCTGTGTCTGTAGACTATCCAAAGGTTTGAATTATGAAGAAAACACACATATATTCCTCTTTTTTAATTTTTTTTAATTTTTAATTTTTTTATTTTCAAGATTTAAAATTGTAGTCCAAACGTATCTTTTACCTTTAGAACATAGAATAATAGAATGGCCTGGGTTGGAAGGGACCTTAAAGATAATATAGTTGCAACCTCACTGCCATGGACAGGGACACCTTTCACTAGACCAGGTTGCTTAGAGCTCCATCCAACATGGCTTTGAACACTTCCAAGGATGGAGCATCCACAACTTCTCTGGGCAACCTGTTCCAGTGCCTCACCACATTCACAATAAAGAATTTTTTTTCATAATATCTAATCTAAACCTACTCTCTTTCAGTTTGAAGCCATTCCCCCTTGTCCTGTCACTACATGTCCTTGTAAAAAGTCTCCATCTTTCTTATAGGCTCCCATCAGGAAGGCCACAATTAGGTAACCTCAAAGCCTTCTCTTTTCCAAGCTGAACAAATCCAGTTCTCTGAGCCTTTCCTCACAGAAGAGGTGCTCCATCACCTCTAATCAATGTGGTGGCCCTCCTCTGGACTCATTCCAACAAGTCAATGTCCTCTCAGTGTACACTCTGTGGTATACATATTCTATAGGATAGAAATAATGACTTGCTTAAAGAACATAAAAGAGGAAAATATATTTTGAAGGACATCTCTCAGGAACAACATTCTTCAACATTACAGCATTTCTATTCAAAGATGCATAAATTTTAAATCTGATTAAAAATTACTAAGCTATTTTTTTATTTTTTTTAATCAGTAAATAAAAGACCAGAAGAGCAGTGTCCCTCAACGGAAAAGATGTTTCAGCAGCACAGCCCTTTCAGGACTGCGGTCTTTTCCATCCACTTACCCAATGTGATTAGAAATGTTTTGTCGTATTATAAAGGTACAGGCATTAAAGTAAATAAGTATAAGATCAATGCAACAGAACACATTGTGATCTGAAAATACAATGAGTAAACAAATGAAAAATTGAAAAGAGAAAGAAAATTCCCCCTAAACTTATAATGCTAACTACCAAATAAAACATCATTTATATTCCAACTCAGAGACTGTCTTCAGGTCCACTTATCTTGACATATATATACTCTTGCTTTTTAAAAACTCAATAGATAGAAAATTTCATAGTTTTCAAAAACTCAACTATTCTGAGGTGCTGAAGTCACATATTCAAAGTATTGAACTGTATCAAAATACCATTAAAAAGTATAAAGCTAGAGTACAGATTGATTTGGTTTATGCAATGGATTTGAGTTTTAGAAGTTTTAAGATTTTGCTTTCATCCTAGTGCATATTGAAAGCTAATCACCACCACAGTCACAGATGCAGTACAGGACCCCACTGAACAATATTTTCCTACATTTCTTTCCCCAACAGAAATATATATAATTTCAAGTTGCATATCAGATTTTTTTTTTTAAAAAAAGGTCAGTCTTACTTCTCTGATTTTCTTGGTTTGTTGAGCAATGAAGGGCCTCCTCATGACATCACATACATTTTTTTTTCTTTCAAATGTTTTCAGTCCCTCTACACTTGCTTCCTGAGTATGGAAGTAAAATATTTTTAACACAGTGGTGGATGTTAGAACTAATTTACAGGTATACTGGTAACATCTCCAAAGTAAACAGATAAATGCAGGCTTTACCGTACTTATTTAGCAACCTGAATACAATACAATGGTTTTTCATTTTGAGCTTATTCTTTAATCATAATGAGTGTTTGAGTCAAATATTTAAGCTTGAAAAAGTAGGTAAATTGAAGCAATAGCAAAGGGTTGTTCAGGACTCCACCATTTTACATTGGGAAAGGCAAGTGGTTTTTTTTGTGTTGTGTCTATTAAGCAAAAATTTAAAATATATTTATAAATTTTAACATTAAAAAATAGATTAAGGCCTTAGAAAAAATGGGTTAAACAGGAATTGATCTTTTTTTCCCTCTTCTTTTATGGGAAATGTTAAGTATTCCCTTAATAACAGAAATTCTTTTATGATCAGTATTAATTTTTTTTTCCCTTCCAAAAGATAAGTGTTACTGTTGAGAGAAGCTTTCAAAAAGTTGACACTCTTTATTCCTGAATGAAGATTACATGCACAGTAAGTCGTAATCCTTGGTTTTGCAATACTGTTTTATGGGGTTAAGAAGATGAATGTTCATTGCTTTTAATCCTTACCATGATTTACGAGGCTCTGGTTATCCTTTCCCCAGAGCATCTACAACTGTGTGGTTGTTCTGCCTGCTGTTTAAATTACAGAGACATCTGCAAAATAAATTATGGATTGCTGTCCCACAACCAAGTAAAAGGTTTCCCCCCCCCCTCCCCTTCTTTATCAGTCTAGTTTTTCCAGACTGGGTGATACAATGATGACCTTGATTGCTACCTGCTATGCACTTTTGACCAGCATGTTCCACTGCAAAAACTCAGAGTGAAAAAGAGGGGAAGGAATGGGCTGTGAGGAGCAAAGCAGACAGCTACATAATGTTTGGTTTATCCATTTAGCTCCTCAAAGTTCACAAATCTAGATCTTATTTTTCTCATCATAGCAGAAATTTATGTAGCTAAAACAAACATTTAAGTGCTTAAAAATCATTCCAAATGAGGTGAATACATAGCTTTTTGTTATTCTAATACCTCTTTATTAAATGTTCATTAATATGCTGATTTCAACATCTCTACTTATATGCACGTATATCAATATGAACTTGTCAAACACATATAGGCTTATCCAACCCATATGAAAAGTTGAGACAGATTTTTAATTATGCTTAATTTTATAATCTTGTGGTTTAAAATTTTATTTCATAATAAATGAAGTGAGAATACAAGCTCTTTATCAATAAAAAGTAATATGTCAAGCATGCCAAGCTTTATCTTTGTCCACACACAAGTATTCTTAGAGGATATTCCATGCAGTGCTGATCTCATCAAATTTAAAATAAAATTTGATAAAATCATTCCATGTTGCTTGCTCTCTATTATCCCTCTCATGACATTCTCATACTGTCCACCTGAGTGGCCTGAAACAATATGCAATTTAAATTACAATCCAGGTGGCAAAAAAATAATTTTTTAAAGGCAAAGTGCATGAGAATATATAATCCAAAAATCATTTTGCAAAGCAGAAACAATAGTCACATCCCAAATTCTTTTGGCACAATTCCAGCAGGCCCAGTCAAGATAACAAGTGCTGATCACGTTGACAATAAGAGAAGTTCTTTTCATGTATTCGGCAGAGTCACTGTGATATAATCTAAATTTCCTAATTCCTTTTGACTACGTAGAAACCCAGAGTTTGGTAAGAGAAGATGTATGACTGAAAAGTGCATTTTGCTCTTTGTCCCAAAGAACAACCTATAAAGACAAACTTGAGCAAAAAAATTAGGATCCAGACACTTCTAACTTTGTATCTGAAGGTTTCATTAGAAATTTATGGCAAAAATACATCTCAAATGTTTAAATATTTACATAAGATATATCACATAATTACCAAAATGCAGCTACATGTAAAAGAACCTATCTTTGTATTCAGTCACACAACTGCACTGGCCAACATAAATGTACATTATCCATTGAAATCGAGTATGCTTAAAGTGGTGTTTGAGCAGAACAATGTCTTACTACAGAGAAACTATCAATTATCTTTTTAAAAAGCACAACAGGTTTTTATTTTATTTTCCACTGAAATTGAACTACAACCAACCTTAACCAGCTCTCCACAGCTTTTGGGTTTTTTTTGTATAATTTCATCAGAAGACAATAGGTATCAAGATATTTCTCATTCTACACATGAGTGCTCAGAGCAAGCATTCAACAAAACTTTGATATATGGAATATTACTGAATTTCAGAATTTCATGTCACCTGTACTTTTTTTCTCCAGCATACAATGCTTAATAGACTAAATTACTAAAAATAAAGTATAACCCTAAAAATTCACCGTTACCATGTTTGGGAGACTGCACCTCAAACTCGTTTAGTCTTTTACCTCAAAATACTTTATAATTAACTTCAAAGTTTTAAAATTCACACCTACCTGATGACTGATTTTTTTGTCATCCCCAGTATCAAGTCAAGAATATAGTAGAACCAGTTTATAGTACATTCAATAAACAACAACTGAAGTAGACAATAGTATATTAATAAACATGAGGAAGTTTATAACATTGTTTTTGACTCCTGTGAAAGAGGTTTTGCTAAGGTATGCCTTTGAAATACCATTTGACAAAAATAACACCGTGCAATTACAAGAAGAAACATCATGAAAACAAAGCTCAGGGAGAAAATTAGTTTCTCTCCTTTAAGAGGTACAGAACAGACTGTAAAGGTACTTTTATTTTCTCCAATCTACATCTAAATTGAAATAATCTAAAAAAGGTAACATACAACACAGGTCTTTGCAAATAGTCAATTGGTCAGTAGCAGTGCGATCTCAAGATTGAATCAAGTATTTTTGTTGAGATATGCAGCAAGGATAATTAGAATCCTGGATTTCCTGAGCTCAGTTTCATGGGCCTAAAGATAAATTGTGTTTAATGTATAAATAACAACAAACAAAAAAACACAAACAAAACATTTCCACCAATTAAAAAGAGAGAATTGAATCCATCAGGTTTAACACAATAAATTCATCCCAATTATTATGGATCTCTTTGAGACGACAGAGACATCTACAGAGTTTTTAAAAAATCTACCTGTGAATATGATGCCACATCCTCCAAGACTTTATATCAGTGAAGTTCAGCCCTTAGATGGCCTCATTCACCACAGTCCTCAGCTGATTGGGTCACTAAAGTCTGTAAAAGACATACAAGAGTTAAATTGTCTTTGCCAACTCTTTTTCTCATGAGAATGAAAAAAAATAACAGTAAAAGGACAGTGATTTGTGTTATTAGGAATCTAAAACTATAAAAAAAATATTACCAGACCACCAAACAGCACGTTTTCTGTGCCTGTTGTGTATGACAAGATGAGGAACACGACACAGATACCCCTTCAAGATGATAGACCCCATTGAACAAATATTCAGAACTAAATTGCTCACGTTCCTTAGCTGTCTGAAACTTGTGGGATTTTACTGCCAGTAGGCATTACTGCAGAACATCATTTTATGTCTCTGATTTGTATGCATTGCCTTGGCTGGCTTTCCTTTGTGTTAGCTATCATTCATCACAGCATGAAAATAAACATACAAAGATTTCTTTTGAAAAGGATAGAGGAGTGATAATACAAGCTAGGGACACCACATATAATGATTTGTTCTTTTCACAACAGTTTTGCAGCCAATTTTGTCACTACCACAATGGTATAAATCAGTATCATATATGGCAGGATGGTAATCTTTTTCATAAGTGCAATTTGATAACTAAGAGAAACGACTTCCGTAACCAGCCCATCCTGAACTGGTACCAATTGCAGTTCTGAGGCACATTCTTGTTTGAACATTAACCTAATGTTTGGATGATTAGGGAGAACAGAAACAAACAAAAAAACAAATAGTAGAAAATGTCTTCTATTACTTCAATCGGACTAAAACTTGGAGGGTTCTTTACTGCTTTTATTTTTCATTCATTTTTTTGCATATTGGAATTTCTGAATGCAGATGGACAGAAAAAAAAAATGAATAGAAAGGAAGAGAAAAAGGAAATTAAAAACCATGGGAGCCCAAACCTAAGACTGGAGGAACATTAAGAGAGAGATGGCATCAAGATACAAAACTATAAAAGCAGATAAAACCCAAGGGAAGACAAACTGCGAAGCTGGTGGCTAACTGGTTGCATTCTTTCACACTCCAGGTGATGTTCTTATCCAAGATAAAGAGACAAATAATACCCACTCTGTGCCAACCAACTAGTTTATATTAAATTAAGGCTTTTAGAAATGTACAAACTCAAAAGTTGCAGGTGAATTATGCATGCAGAGGAGAATAAGCCATTTATACAGACATTAATAAACCAAATCTCCATACTTCAAGGAAACACTAAAAGAAAAGCAAATAGTGTACTACAACATAAATTGTATATTTATAAATACATAACTTGTTTTACAGTATTTACACTCCCCTCCACTGGATTAATACAGAGGCACTTTTGGTACCTTCAGAAGCAACATCATATTGGGGGTGAGGGAAGGCGTGGGATGTGGAGGGAGGGAATCACAGCATTTGCTTTAACTTCAGTGGAAGGAGTATTTATTCAATAATTTTTTAAAAATTATTAGTGTAATTTAATCACAAATTTGTATGCCCAAAATATTCTATTAACTGATAATGAATTTACTGTAGAAGTAATTGACTCTAATTGCAATAGTTGGTAGTGTTCAAATGTTCAGATGACATGGACATGGTGATCTATTTACCTCTTAAATTCACCACATCTGGGAACAAGGCAGCATGAGAACCAAACCTACCCACTTAACAGAAGAATTCTTTTTAACTTTCCTGCTAAGGTAAGCAGGATTTGAATCATGTGCTTTACTCCAAGCTTACCAAACCAAACACATTCCCTTTTCTTTTCAACAATTTACTTGTAGCCATTACACTAAAAAAATTAGTATGACTAACAAAAAACAAACTCACAAACCAAAAAAAGCATTCTAAGAGCAGAAGAATCTCAACACTGTACAAATTTCTCATGTCCTAGAAAATAAAAAATCCAGAGCAAAACAACTTGCTTTTTCTCAGTGTTAGTTCTTTGCGTTACTGGATTTGATAGCAACAATATTAACTTTACGGACTAATAACACCTGATATCAGTTCAAAACAGCAGCTGAAGCATGCGTTCAGATCTATACACATTGCAAGAGTCTAGAGTAGGCTGATGTAGAAATAAATAAAGAAGTTCAGAATGTCAAGGAAAAAAAAACAAATAAGAATCCAGCTTTTTGGTATTAGCACTGCAAGTTCCCATTTCCTTAAAAATATTATTAACATGCAGCAGACAGCCCTAGTTATTTATTGCTTGGCACCTCTTACCAAAAACATTGGCAACCAGAAAGAGATCACAATGACTCTCACTGCAAATAAGGTTTACAGAGTGGTTCTGTAAACCTTATAGATTTTTTTCTCAGTTGCATTGATTAAATTTGAAAAATCTTTTCTGCAAATACCTTGTTTACTTAGCTGGAGGAAAAGTACAGCATGAGAACTGTAATATACAGTTTGCATTAATCATTGAAACTGAGATTGACTGGGAACTACAGTTCTATTTGAGTACATTAGAATATATTTGCATTCAGAAAACTTTTTGAACACATTTACAAAACTAAGTTAAAGCTATCAGGACTGTTATCATCCCTGAAACTGCAGGAAGTACTGAGTGATACAGAATGTACATATTTGATGAAATATCATTCACTTTCATTTACAGATATTTTTCACAGTAAAACAAGTGAAGAAGTCACCTCACTTGCAGTACATGAAATTATGGTTCCTTACTCTCTTTTGGTTTTGTATGTGGACTGAATTTCATAGTGCTTTTCTGTCTGTGCCCTCTTGGACATATTTGTTATACTGGCATTTGGGACTACTTTTTTTTCTTTCCTCCACATTCCCATTACACCAACATTTATTCTTCATGAGCAAGAGGGCTTGTGCAAGATAGAAATTTGGGGCTATGCCCCACAAAAAAAGTCATTCAGAAAGAACTTGATCATGCACTAAAAGGTTTTTCTAACCCTCACTTCTCCCTGTATTTTTCAAAATTCTTATTTTTACATTTTACTGCACTACTGTGTTTACAGCCATTTGGCCATGAAACACACATCAGAAAAACAAGAATGCCAGGTAATTTTTGACCTCTCTTCAAAATCATAATAGCCAGTTTTGTAAAGAACAACATTTCCATCTGGGCTTATTTGATAAATATGCTTTCCAAAACAATTATGCAGCAATTTACAGCAAATAATGCTTTCATACTTAGTCATTCACAAATCAATATTAAAACAAGCAACGCTACCTCCTTTGCTGAACTCTGAGATTCCTGTAGCAGAATTCAGTAATAGAGCTTTCATGGACTGCAGCACTTCAGGGTAAGTCTTTGCATCCACCTCTGCATTTTCCCTATTTCTTCTCCCTGCACTACATGAAAACTGTTTCCTGACTTTGCTGGCAGTCAAAGCAAGATGCATCCATTACACTAAAACAACCAACAGTATGTGCTATGAAATGATCATATTTATTCACCCTTCTAGCATTTTGTGTTTTACAAAGACACATCTGAAAGGATTCAAAAAGAACCTACACCAATCCACTGGGTTTCTAAATAATTTTTCTCTCCGTGGAAAGAACAATGTAGCAACCTCTGAATCAGTGGTCCATTTTTATTCTCTCCCGTGTTTTGTTTACTATATAACTAAGGTTTACTCAGAAAAGTAAGAGGAGGACAAATCATAGAATTGTTTAGGTTGGAACAGACCTTTAAGATAAGTTATTAACCCAACACTGCCAAGTCCCTAATGTTCCAACATTCTAATATGACTCTCTGGGGTTGTTGAGATTGCCAGCAACCTAAATAATTTCTTACAGATACTGGTTTCAGGTGGCATTAATTATTAACATCAGGTCATCCAATTAAGGAGGAAGAACACAATCGACACAGAGGAGTTATAAATCTTTGGTAACTCAATTCAGTTATGAGTCATCCATTAACCCAAAAGAGGTCAAGCAAAATCCCAAGGTCAAATAGATTCATATAAACTACTTGATTAACAGTTTTCTGTGAACTACAAATGACAAAAAAAAAAAAAAAAAAACAGAAAAAAAGAAAAAACCAAACTTCTATTACCTCACATTCTTTCCTTGTAAAAATAGTGAAAACAATCCAATTTTGAATGAGCAATATCTTTATAAATGTGTACAAAGTAGTATCACACAAAAAACTTCCACTTTTATTATGGTCAGTGAGATGTGTCCTGTGGACAAAACAGGAATACAGTGGGTTTAATTCCTTGACAAGAACCTGATAGTAGCTGTTGATGCTTTCATTGTGCCAGTGGATGGCAGCTTCTCCCATCCCTCACCTCCCAAAATACTCGGAAACCTAAGAAAATGAAGAAGTTTTCTTGTCCTTTTCTTCCTTAAACTCTGACAATGGGAGTAGCTATTTCTGCAATGTGAGTACCAGTTTCACTAGGAACTGGAATGAAACCAATCACTGATTTCACACAGCAATTGCACTGCTATTAGAGAGTAATGATTTTCAGTCACTGCGGACTTAGCTTGAATCTGAACTACCAGCTCAAAGGTCAAAAGCTTTATAACCAATTATCAATTTCCTGGTCCATCCAGACCCTTCTATTATCTTGATTTCCTTTGGAAGATTAATTCTGTTGCCATAGTTTAATCAAATAAGTCTTTTGCTCTGACATTTACTTCTATCCTACAGCTGCTTCTTCACAGAAAAAAGTCAAGAAAACCATAATAATATTACTACTATAAATATTGCAAAAAAATTAAATACTGACTGTTCAAGATTTATCTAGGAATTAAGACAGAGAATTTTGTCACTACACTGAATAATATTTTATGGTCTCTTAATATCCATATTTCATCTGAATTTTCGGACAGGGATTCATGTGTTCTCAAAAATGCAGAGGAAATATAGTATGTAAAAGTATTTAGTCTTATCATTAGACAGTCAAAAGTTTCAAAGAATTGTTGAAATACATAGAATCTATACCTGGCCTTCTGAACACCATCTTCTGGATGCCAGTCTATCTACCCTAATCCCCCTTCCCTCTAAAGGTGTCATTTAGTTGAAAGATAAGTGTGACAGGATTATCCAGGATCATGCTAGACTAGCTGTGATACTAGACAGCAGTTTATTCCTATCTCCAAATCAAAAATACAATGATTTCCTTATATAGGTTTTGGTCTTCCTCTTCCCCTTTCATATCACATATATGCCTCATGAGAAATGAGAGGTTCCTTTAAAAGTTCTACTACAAAAAAACCCCAAAACATAAAAACAGAAAACCAAAGAAGAATTTTAAGATTACTTCTAAATGTATCTCATTTACTTCTCAGAATAAATCATCATAACCTCCGAAAATATTTTTAAGTCTTTTGCTTTTGGAATGGTTTACAGAACTGTGTTGAATGCATGTTTCAAGAACAACGGGAAACTGATTAATAATTTGCTGTATATAAATTCCTCTGTGAAATGATGCCATATGTCTCCTTGGTTAATGGCTGTAGGAAGATAATTTGTCTAAGCGGAAAAACAAGTGGATTTTTCCTTAGTTTCTCACCATTGCCTCTGTAAAAACCTATTCACACAGACTCAGAAGTGCACATACATATATATATTTTCTTTCTACTAGATAACAGATTTTTATTATATATTTTCTTTCAAATTTAGTATATTTATTATTGCTATTTTTCTTTCATTGCCTTTTAGTAATTCTAATTGATTTACTTGATAAAAATATTAAAATTCTGAATTAAAGTAAAAAAAGGAATATTGCCTCTACTTTCACTCTAATAGTACTTCCATTAAGCACGTGGGTTATGTAAAGATTGAATAGCACTGAAAGAGATGCAATGTGCTGAAGCCATATGCTCTCCTTTGATATGGGATATTACCATGTTTTTGCTAGTCTTATTAGTACAACATAACAGATCCAAGCTGATTTCGTAAGGTTGTCATTATATAGTAGGTTCAAATACTATCCACCCCAAAATTTATTTTTAATAGTAGCAAATATCACTTTGAAAACAGGATGACAATGCAATTCTCTACCATACTAAGAACTATTCAACAGAAGTTTGAAAGAACAAGCAAACAGTCTACCTCAGTTTTAGTAAGGTGTCTGGAGTCCTGGTACTGTGTTTACTCATGCAGAGAAATAAGCTCTTTCAGTAGAAGTTAAGACTACTTGTACAATGGCAAATTTGTGTTGTGTCTCACAAAATTCTCAGGATTCAAGATAATTTTTATTTTCCCTCTGAAGCTTGAGATAACCAAAATTGCTTACTTGCTTCAGAAAACTGCTGCCAAACATAGTAGGTTTTATTCAGTGCACTACATTTCATTTTTGCCTCTTGGAAGCCACTGTCTTTGACATTATCAAAGCCCAGGGGTTTTCACCAGCAGTGAACTCGAACCTTTCTGAATATTCCAAAATGTATGTTGTCTGTCTGTTTACAGGTCTTGGATTAGACTCCAGTGCTGAAAAGACTGGATAAAAGCTAATTTTCAATTGCACTTTTCAATTTTAAAATTAAAAAAATAACATGAAATCACTGTTCAAAGTACTTGGTTATCAGTTATGTCTTATAACTAGGTTAATTCTCTTTTTATTTTCACCTCTGTGGTGGTAGTTCCTCTAAGAACTCTATAAAACATATTGAAAGTGTTAATAGTGTTTTATTCTGCCATTACATGAAGCACAGCTTCACTGGCCATGATTATTCCTGGGGGTGCTAGGCCTCATTTTTGTTCTAAGGCTTTCTGCAATAGATATTCCAGCTTAAAATTTTTGTGTGATTGTTTTTGGCAAGTAGAATTTCAAACAGAGTAAAATACTTTGGTAGGTTTAGTTCTGCAGTTATTTCTGGAGATGCTATAACAAAGTCAGCAGAAACTAGCTGGTGACTTTCTGATGTTCTTATCTGAATATTGATTGCATTGTTTTAACAATTTGTAGTCTCTATATAATTTTTCAAAATTATACTGTAGTTAAAGCTCCAATTTCCCAGTAAAAGAGCTATAGATTCTCTAAGAAATCATTCTACTTCTTTGTTGGAGCTGTTCAGGAAAAGTAGGTTTTCTATCATCATAACAGCAAAGTATGAAGGAATATTGTGCCATCAACCAGAGCAGGTAAATAAATGCAAACGTAAGTGTGTAACAACTGTAATTTATAAGTTTTAAAAGACCAAATTTTCTGCTAAAAATATGAAACTGTAAATAAAAGGGTAAAATCTCAAAATTGGCAGTTCTGTAGTCTTGAAATTCCATTGCTTAAAAGAAAAAATGCTTAGAATCCCACATTCCCAGTCAAAATCTATTTTATTGAATATCAGCAACTCCCAATATGTTCTGTGAGATTCAGTTCTCACATGATTCAGGCAGTAGCTGCTTCACAGGTAAGTAATGAAATAATTTAAGGTAAAGCAAAAATTTTGTAGTCTGTAAATAAATGTTAAGCCAAAGATACTTATGTAGTACACATTTTTTTACATATAATACCATGTATGGATATGATGAGACCTTATTTTGAAGAGGCTATGCACTAAAGTTCTGTGGTTAAGCCTAACTTCTTCCAGAAACTGGTGGATGGAAGGAAGGAAGGAACCAAAACTCTGTAGACTCAACACTTACATCTGGTCTCAAAAATGCAAATTCTCTTCAACCCAAGGGTAGGAATAGCAACTATTGGAAGGACAGTAGTTTACCAATTAACAACATGTTTCCATACTTCATTCTTGGTAGATTGAAGAGGAAAAGAGAAAAAATGAGAGAAAACCGATTCTTCCCTTCTCCCATTAGAAAATGGTATATCACTAGAAAGTGTATGTATGTGTCCCCAGGATGTCTATATCACAAATGAAAAGGCCTTTACGATTAATTTCCTTAAAACGTTTTTAAAAATTGCAGGAACTGTACGAATGTGATCTGGTGACAACATACGTGCAATTTGAATAGTTAAAAAAACAGGTTCACAGCATCACCTGCAGTCTTAGCCATCAATATAAAAAAAACCCCTAGTAACACCACCCCCATCCCCCAAAACACCCATTACCTAAGCAGACTAATAGAAATCAAGTAACAAAGTATATCCAAAAATCCATTCAATTCTTTCAAGTTACTTTTTTCTGTACTTGAATTTATAAAACATAACGTTGCTGAAAAACACATGTGAAGATAAAGTCCTATGCAACTATTCAACAAGATAATGGGATGTGAAAGTCGTTGAGTAGCCCAAATGTCCTCTGGAGGGTCTGAAAAACTGGCAACAGAAGTCCCTTTAACTATGATACCAACAGCCACAACTATGCAGAGGAAGCAGAGAGAGAGAGGTAATAAGTAGTCCAAAATATAACCCAAAACTCTTTTTCTCTGTGTTCCTCCTACTACTAAATGAAAAATGTAGTAGCAATAAAGGGCTTTCTGCTGATGATCTTCTGTATGAGATGAATTTCACCTTAGATGACAATTTTGAAAAATGTTGAACAAAGTTAATGGAATTCTGAAATGGAGGAGTTGGGGGCGGTGGGGGACGTGGGGAGGGAATGGGAGGCTTGTGAAACCAAAAAAAACACAGATGTATGGGAATTTCCCATAAGACAAAAAAAGTTATATTTGTTATTAATTTCTTTCTTGTAAATAGAGTGGAATTTGTGTTCAAATTACAGGTTATTATTATTTATACTGACACAGAAACAACTAAAAGACCAGAAGCTATGTTCAACAATATAAAACCTTTTCTTTTAATTTTATATAATATTTTTATTAATCTGAACTATAAAAGATTTTATTACTTGCTTGAAATTTAACATTTTAATCCATAAAGTTAATGGATCTTTATGCATCTTCTATGCATCTATGCTTTATATGTTTTCACATTAAATTCCTAACATGTTAAAAACATGTAAATCTTGGGAAAAATTTAGGACTGGGAATCTGTATTAACTCTTTCTTATGAAACTGTTTTCCCAGACAATGACATGACAAAATACAGTAAAAGGTATAACAGTAGTACATCACCTTGTTATTGTCAGTTCAAGGGCATACCTGGAGATTCAGATGGTTGGGAAAAAGTTCACAGCTGTGGTAAGTGTCATGTCCTATTACAATTTCATGACAAGCATAGTAGTAATTTTACATATGAATATACCCACTGCAGAGCATGAAAAGTTTATGATTCACTTAACTACCAAACATTGGAGGCACACATTATGCATAAGGGGAAAAAAATGTTGAGATTTTGGAGCAGAGGTAATGTTCTTGTTTCTCAACAGAGTAAGAACCGCAGTCCTTTATGTTTGCAGCAAATCACTGAGATGAGAATAATTTAGCTTAATCCAGCTGGAACAGTAGAACAAACAGTGCAAGTCACGCTCTTCTCTGTGTTTTTCTAGTTCACTGAAGCTAGCGTCAGTGCCAGTAATAGCATTTCTGAGGCTAAGAAGTCAAACTCAAGTGTTTAATGAGACACTGCGTTTGTCTTTACAGTTCTATTAAAATATTGCTACTGACTCACGTTTTTTCTTGGTTCTAAGTGATTAACAATGCTCACTGCATCTATGATAGAGGGAGGAAGTGAAGGTCCTCTAATGTTTTTATCTTCAGGACTATGGATCTGAGACAGGACGAAGAATTGGAAAATAACCCTATTTCTGATTCCTTTGTCTTGTCTATGCAATGACATATTTTGTGCTGTCAAATCAAACTTTCACACAGAATGGGAGAAAAAGCAAGACGCCTTTGACACAGAGACTAGCAGCTCCATAATTCACTAATGATGGAGAACACATGAGCCAGGAATGGATGCATTTTGGTCAACTGTGGGCAGGCAATTGTTGATTATCTGGGAACCCCATTTGAGTTTCTAACTGTTATTCCCAATTAGGAGTAAAGTGCAATCCTAATTTTCACATCAAAGGATTGTATAATAGAACATGTATGAACCCTACACAACTTATGCTACAGTAACAAAATGCTGGTCCTTTAGGAATCCATTCTTGGTGACTGGGAATCCTCCAGCACTTGACCTGCACTTTATGCAGTTACTTCTACAAGTTCCTTCCTGATACATTCAGGTAATTTCAAAGATATTACCTTGTACTTCTACACTAGTAACTTTTGTTGCAGAGTGAACACAAGCTCTGTTTTCTTCAGTTAAGCTACCTGTCAGTCTTTTAAACTTGTTTTTAGTGTATGATTATGCAATTTCTGTAGTAAACAAACTACAGAACACATGTGTAAACAGAAAAACCAACACTTGCTCATTTTATTTATGCACATTTCACTATAAACCTTCTCAGCATTAGGAGTCTATCCTCTCTATTAATCTATCAAGATGAAGGTTTGGTCCCAAGTAGCCAAATCTACATACTCATGTCATCCTGTGGCAGCTACCCATCAAGTCTACTTATTCTATAGACAACCCTTTTTGTAAGCTAAGTAAAAGGCTAGAACTCTTGATGTCTTCTAAATACAAATTTCAGCCACTTCACAAACAGAAAGAATAAAATTAGTAGGCTAGATTTCAACCTAAACATGGTGATTTGGTCTCAGTGTAATATTATTATATAATAATTTCCTGTTATGAGCGATAGGAAGTAAGTCACTGTATCACTATGATACATGCTATATGAAATCAGCTTTGATCATTCAAACCAATTATTACTTTACCATCACTTGAAGGAACAAAAGTCTCCTCTAAAAACCACAAAATCTCTAGAAATCTTCTGGAATATTTTTACTAGGTTTTCTAAATCCTTTCAGTCTAATTTATGGAAAGGATTTTTAGAAGTGTTTTACAACATTGTTGCATTATGCAATGAGTTTGTCTTGGCATATTTACTAAGCTCACATTTAATAGGAAAATGATAGCCTGTGCTTCATCTGCTAGAAGACTATTTCAAATTAGAAAAGATTTTATTTGGCTACAATAAATCTTTTCAATTTAACTCTGATTGTTTTGACCAATTTCTTCTCCTATTCTTAGCTCACAAAGAGGACATTAGGAAAAACCTGAAACTGGTTGAAGCCTCTGCTATTGTGTTGAACGAAACTAATAAAGCAGAGTGGCCAGTGAGAGCCATAACTGGTAGGAGAGGATGTTGTTTCCACAATATTCCTGTCACACCTGGCCAGCAGGTCAAATCTTGTTGGTAACTATTTTCCTCTCCTTTCTCACCTTCTTTCTTTCTTTCTTCCTTCTCTCTTTCTTTACTCTTTTAATCTGTTTTCTTCTTTTACTCTTTTCCTTCTCTTGTAACTTAAAACTATTGAATTGTGTTTTACTAAACCTGGTATATTGATTGTTTGTAGTAGGGGTGTTTTTTTGTGGAATGGGTCTTTGTGTTGGGTGTTTTAGTGAAATATTTTTCTTGGCTGTATTTTACTCCTGTGAAACCTTTTCCCAAAATGTCTTATTTTTCTCATTAAACTAAAGAAAATCTCTTAGAGAAAACTGTAGTTTTTCTCCCGATGTGAATTTGAGGTTGTAACAAATCAAAAGGCTTTTTAAAAGTCTTAAATAAAATGTAACCTCTCTGGGTAGTTTATGGCTTAAAATCCGGAGTGTAACACTGGTAAATCAGATTGTCCTGGACTACTAAACATTTCAACTTCAAAAATCTCTGTTTACTTACAACAAGTAGTTCAGGTACACATTAGATTAAGGTCAAATGCTGCTATCTGTAAAACTTGATTGGCATTTCTTAATATTTACATTTTACTATTCAAATTGTATTTGGACCCTATCTGTAGGACGACATGAAAAAGACTCCCCCAAAAAATCCTCATTTCCCTAGGACTACATTGATCCTTTCTGAGAGTGACTATCCAGGAGGGCAATATGTTATATAAACACACACAAGTAGAAAGGCTGAAAATGAAGATATTAAATGTTTCTAACCCTAACATTAAAAAAACCAAACCAAAAAAACATAAAACCCCCCACAAACGTTGGGGGCTGCAAAAAAGATATTTTAGAAAACTGTTAAAACTTTGTACAGCTGCACTGCCAGATGGGACATTATATTGTATGATGGGGGAAATTGTCACTTTAACACTTAATATTATTGTTTTCTCATAAGATGTATTTTAGCAGTAATTAATCCTTGTGCCAGGAAAAGACTTAGCTGAAAAATTTTTTAGTGACTGGTAAAAACATTTATTTGGAGTCTGTAAAAAACCCAGCAACTACCTATTTCCTGAAGAATTGATGAGGATGAATAATGGATCTGTTTTTCCTTCATATTATCTTGGCAAAGACCAAGTGATTTTGGGAGCCATTGAAAGACATGCATGAAAAATGAGTTTGAAATATATTTAAATAACAATCTAGCAATTTTACACACATTTTTTACAAGAGTGATCAAATTAACAAGGTTAAGTTTACTGAACTTTCTCCTGGAAGTATTATTTCCTTATATTTCTTACTCAAAGAGCTATATGGCTTACAAAACCAAATTAAAAAAAACAAAACAAAACAAACAAACAAACAACCAAAAAACCCAAACAACCAAAAAAGCCCCAAATCAAAACAAGCAAAAAATCAAACCCAAAACTAAACCAAAATCAAACAAAATCAAAAACAAAACAAACAACAACAACCCCCTTGCATTAATTTCTACAACTCCTCATATTCTGACACTGATTATTAGAGGAGCTTTCCTCTAGCAACGTAAGTTTAAACATAGATATGGTTTCAGGTATGCTTCTCCAAGGAACCCATCACTTGTCATTCAGATGCAAGTAAAGAACAGAAAAGAAAGGAAAAATGCAGCAACAGCAGCCACCGTCACCACAGTGGTATCTCATATTGGTATTCTGAAGGAAAGCATTACAGACACAGTGTTACAGGAACTATCATAGTTACAGGCCAGGGAAGTAAATTAAAAACAGTATGATAGCTGTCTTCACATTTTTACAAGCCAAGCAACATGATACTTGAGATTGGGTTCTGTTTTAGCAACACATTTTTACAAGCCTGCTGCTGTGATTAGACTGAGTAGTCCTTGTGCCTTTGCTGCTCAAAGGGGTAGCACAGGCTGCATATATAGTCTCGTCTCGGAAGCTTTCCAATTACAACAGGAGTCCATGAAGTCTACCCATATGATAACGTGCTCTCCCAGAGAGATTTAAAGGCTAACTCCAAAATAGCTCTTCTGTGACCTTCTTAGACCTATTTTCTCCCATAATGTCTGGCTTCCTTAAAACTAGATTAGCTCTCTTGCCCTATGTAAAATGATGAAATACGGCTACCATATCTAAATGTCTCTTCACATGAAGAATGGGATCTAAGAATGTGTTCTGAGACAAAGAAGCTTCTGAAGTAAATGGACCTGGATAGTGTAAATGAAGTGTAACTATGACGCACTTATACCGTAGAGACATTTTGATCTTAAAGAATGCTGTTCTTTTTTTTTCCTGTTCTTTCCCAAAGCTTTACCAATTGCATAATACTAAAAGAATAATACCTTTTTTTCTTATTTTGGTAATCTGAGAAAAAGTAGATTATTATATAAATAACAGATAAACATTAACTCACTAGACAGCCATGACTGTATATTTGCAATAAGACATTACAGCTTTTGCTCAGTTCCTCATAATTAATATGTTGTGTCTGTGCTCAGTTACATGGAAAGTAAAATTATAACCCAAATTCCTCCCTCTGTACTTGTGTTTTAGTAGAAAAGCAAATACTTTACTTTTATCAGGGAAACTGGTAAGGAAGACAATGAGAAGAATATGTACTTAATCTGTAGACATTTTGCTACAAAAGATAAAACAACAGTAAAAGTGGAAATGAAAGCTTTCTCACCATTCCTCAAGTCTCAAATCAGCCTCACGTGTGATTCACACGTGGTTTAAAATTTTTAGATCTTTTGCTATGACTAAGGACACTTTGGTATGTGTTCCAAAATAATAACTTCCTGTTATCATAAGAAATGTGACTGTAACCTAAAAATTGTAGTAGAAAGTTTAATAGCATAGTAAAGAAAATGAAAAGCTAAATAATTAAATTTGAATTAGAAACCTTGACAATAATCAAACATAAAAAAACTCCGATAAGAAAAGAATTGTACAAATCCCTTGTGTACTTGCGCCATCTACTGGATACTACTGAAAGATGACAAAAATTAGACAATAACGCACTCAGTTTGCTGGTAGAATTCTGGCAGAAATATGTCTCTACTTACTCCCCAAGAAATTAAAAACTGATACATAATAATACAACTGAGTGTTCAAGTTCCCAGAAACTCTTACATACACAAGTGTAGCTTCTCTTCTACTTCAAGACTTGTAGAAAAATATATCAAGCTGCCTTGAACAACTCCTCCATTCTACCTGGGTCAGATTCTTTGGAAGAGTTTTGCTGAAACTAGGAAACTTGTATTTGGTGTATGCAAAAAATACCCCACATCTTCAGAACAACAATAGTGGGATTTAAGATGCTGTCTCTTTTTTGTGGTTAAAATACTTAAATGAAATTTTATTGTTTAGTTCCCTGTCTGGAGAAACACCCTCTGGTTAAAAGAATGTCTGGATTTTTCCTCAGAACTATTACAAAATATTTAACATACTCAAAAGGTAGATGCTAAAAACTTTAATTTGAAAAAAAACCCAAACAAATGTTTAAAAGTTTGAGTTTTACAGATGGCAAATTAAAGCTGAGGCTTATCAGAGGGGTTTAGAAGACGGTAATCAAAATGTAAAACATACATGCTCCGGGTCACATGGCAATGCATGTTTCCACTGACTTCAATTAGCCTTGAAAACTACATCAATGATCAATAAAAAACTTTTGTTTGTTTATAGAAAAAATCACTCTTTCTTCATAGAATTTTTTTTCTACAATATTAAGGTAAAAATTGACAAGGAGCCACAAGGAATACTGAGTACTGCAAACTGGCATCTGATCTGTCTGCAGATTTAAGGGAGCACAGCAAAATTATGTCCAAGCTAACAGTTTTATCCCATCCTGTAAATCTTGAATTAATTGTATCCCCAGCAAGTTTAGCAGAAGGCACCTTGTTAACCCTAGGAACTAACTGACCTGCACAAAGAAAGCCCCTATAGACTTGGAAAGGAGATAGGTCACTACAGTCCATATATGGAATTGATTGGATTGCTAACCACAGCATGATAGAATCAACTGGATTGGAAAAAACCTCCAAGATCATCAAGTCTAACCCTTGATCCAACATTGCCGTGGTTACTACACCATGGCACTAAGTTTTTACGTCTCATCTTAAAAACCTCCTGGAACGGTAAATTCACTATCTTCCTGTGGAGGTAGCCCATTCCAGTGTCTGATTATTCTCTGTGTAAAAAATTTCTTCCTAATATTCAACCTAAACCTCCCCTTGCAGAGCTTAAGACTGTACCCTCTTGTCCTGCTTCTGGTTACCTGGAAGAAGAGACAAACCCCACCTGGCTACAATCTCCTTGTAGGCAGTTGGAGAGAGTAATACAGTCTCCCCTGAGTCTCCTCTTCTCCAGGTTAAACAACCACAGCGCCCTCAGCCTCTCTTCATAGGACTTGTGCTCAAGTCCTTTCACCAGCCTTGTTGCTCTTCTCTGGACCTGCTCCAGCACCTCAATATCCTTCCTGAACTGAGGGGCCCAGAACTGGGCACAGTACTCCAAGTGTGGCCTCACCAGCATTGAGTTCAGGGGAAGAATCACTTCCCTGGTCCTGCTGGCCACACATCCTGATCCAGGCCAGGATGCCATTGACCTTCTTGGCCACCTGGGTACACTGCTGGGTCATGCTCATCTTCCTGTCAATCCAACCTCCCGGGTCCCTTTCTGCCTGGTTGCTCTCTAGCCACTCTGTGCCCAGCCTGTAGCACTGCATGGGGTTGTTGTGACCAAAATGCAGGACCCGGCACTTGGCCTTGTTGAACCTCATTCCGTTGGAATCAGACCATTTCTCCAGCTTGTCCAGGTCCCTTTGAAAAGCCCTCCTGCCTTCCAGTAGATCAACACATTCCCCCAACTTAGTGTCATCTGCAAATTTGCTAATGGTACACTCAGTCCCCTCATCCAGATCATCAATAACGATAATAAGTAGAACTGGACCCAACACTGATCCCTGGGGGATACCAGTAGTGACTGGCTGCCAACTGGATGCAGTACCGTTCACCATCAGTCTCTGGGTCTGTCCATCCAACCCAATTGGGTTGCTCCTCCCTCTGGAAAACATATTCTTGGGATTGCAGAGATCTGAGTGCTCTTGGTGAGGAAATCCAGTGTGTAACTCAAAGAGATTTAACTCTAGGGGGAAATAACACTTGATTTGGGTTGTATGTTACAGAATCTTTTATAGCAGGAACCACCTGAGCCAGTGGAGGATAAACCTCAGAGGAAAAACTGGGCAAATGCAACTGTGACCCCACTTGGGTTGTCTTTGACAGCCAACAACTCAACACAATATCCTGCTTCTCCTGTCTTGAACACTACAGTTAAGCAAGACAGAAAATGAAAAGGCAGAAACTTATCTAACAGAAAAATGTGGAAGCAGAAAAAAAAAAGCCATGAAAGAATACTGAGAACTCCATACTTATATTGCCTGTAACAATGAGAATAACAACTCAATATTCCGAAAGACTCTGAATTTCATGTAAAACAAATAGACAGAAGCATCACACTGCACATAAATGTAAAGCTTTATGCTCTTCTGCCATAGTCCAATCTTAAGACACTATTCCAATGTCACAGAAATAGAAGTATCTGAAAATTTTTATTAAAAAATAAATTTATGCTACCATTCTGGGAAGTTTCGTCCATGTCTCACCTAAAAGTAGACTCTCTCCTTAAAATCGAATCCATGCCCCTCCATCTGATTAAAAAAAAAAGTAAAAACAAAACAAAACAAAACAACAAAACAACCAAAACCTCAGCTTTTTTTAAAGCCTAAAAACAGTAAGGTACTGTACAACTTTCAGAAAAAAAAAGAAATCTCTTTGAGAGTCTTTTTGTACATGTAAATGGTTTTTTTATAAAATTTTATAAAATTAACTCCTTGTCAAAAGGTGAAGCATATGGTGCAAATTCATCTGTTACTGAAACATGGGCCTGTATAAATATGCTGGTTTAAAGGTAAATCGGCAGGAGAAATGAACCCAACTCAAAAGAGATTATAAATCAGAGTTACAATTTAATAACAATAACAAAATAAATACAATTATACAGACAAACAATTGGTTTTAACCCACAAAACCCAGATGCGTAACCCAGCACCCTGGGGCACAAACAGAATGGTGTTCGTTGGCCTCCGTGCTGAGCCCCACATGGTTCCCTGAGTCCAAAGTAAAAGGAGAGAAAAACCTGTTGGTGAGAGTGGTGATCTCAGTCTGTTTGAGAGTGGTGGTTGCAGTCCGGTTGAGGTTCTGGTCCTCCTCTGGGTCTGATGAGTGGGGCCCAGAAGTCTCAAGATCCCAAGATTATGTACACTCAGGTTCGAATGGGAATGCCCAGTACCTCCCCCAGGGCAGGGAGTTCCACAATGGGTTACTGTGAGTCCTGAGATATTTTTGGAATTCTTCATGGCCCATTAGCAGGTATGATCCCTCAGGCCGGGTGTGGAGGTGCTAATGACTCCCCAGAGGAGAGTTATCACACCTGAGTCGTTGGTGTGAGGATAGGAACATCCTTCTATCTCACGGGCTTATTAACATCCAACTTATAGCCTGAGGGGTCAGGGCAACTGCTGCAAATGGTCTATTGTTAATAGTTCCTGGTAAATGACATAGAGGGTGTAGAATACACAGTTTGGGTTACACCCACACAGTGATGAACTGGTCCCGGTTGCTCTAACTAGGACAATACTACCTGTATATATAGCTGTATACTAGTTTTAAATAAAGTCATGATCCTACAAGATTTCAACATTCATCTAAACTAAACATTGCAACAAATAAATGAAAAGTTGTGAGGATAAAGAATGAATTGTTTAAAATTTAAAAATTACTAATTTTTCATCAGTGAACCCTAAAATAAAAACAAACCATGCCTTGAGTTCCCCAAGAGTGGACAGTTGTGATATATATACTACACATTAACAGTCAGAGGCTTACGCAATGTGCCTTGTATTTCATGCTTCTGTACACTTTCCTGTTAGAGCAGCGTAAAATATCAGAGTTTAACAGAGTCTTGGAATATCTTTACTTTCCTAAAGTGGATTTTACACTGTAAATTAAGACTGAAAAACTGAACAGAGTAGAAGATATTAAATTATCTCAGAATTTAAGAACACAAAGTTTTTAGCTTTCTATTCTGAAAGACTTTAGTGTTCACAATGGAGCAAAACTGATATATGCATCCAATTGGCGGTACTCCTGTGCTGGTTCAGTTCTCCTCCTGACAATATTTGTGAGCAGTTCTTTATGTAACTTGGTTAGGATCATCTTGAAGGGTGGAATTTCCATAGTAGTGAAACACGGTTCAGTCTCCAGTTACCATTTAAATGTTCATGGATAAAAAATAATTACTTCCAAGATAAGTACTTTACCTAGCAAGGGAATATAGTTTCAAGTTTTTGAAACTTAGGAAACCCACATTCTGTCATGAACTAAGGTCTTAATTAGCTCTATATAGCTTAACATTCAGGCCTCCACTTACATGTGCACATATATACTTAATTTACTACAGTCAGCTAACCATCTATAAAGTAGAAACACAATAGAATTTGGCACAAATTAGTTCTCCAATTATACACTCCTTTTTCTCATTCACACTCCTAACTTGATTTCCAAGTTCTTGTTTTCCTGCATGCATTTTTGCAAATAACTCTAGACACTACAAACAATATGCAGCAGCAGCAGAACTTTAAAGCTTATTTAACACAATCACATTTCACAAGAGTTTTTAGTAAGTCTTCAGGATTCGGAACTGAGCTAAGCATTAGGAAACTGCACCTGAAGGTTTATGTACTTAACCTTACCTGAACATAAACTAAACCACCTATATCAATAAAAACTAATTGCATCTCAGTTTGGGCACTTTTCTTTCCTATACTAAGCTATATTAAGAACTACAAACAAAGTACACCTGTTCCTATCTTAGATCTCTGACTGTACCAGACATATTAATTTTAAGAAACATTTAGGATACTTGCATGGGGATAGGATACCTCTTTGCAAGAAAGCTTGGCTTCGGTGTTAATCGCCAGAGAGTCACCACTTTGAGAGTAGTATCTTGGGTCTTTATCTCACTGGCTGAGTCAGTCTGTTTTGACAAACATCTCATCTTAGCTTTGCTAATGTTGCAATGGCTTTAGCAAAATCATTGTTCATATGGACAGCAACACTTATGTTACACAACTGCTGGCCGTGACCAGTCTGACCATTCACAAGACTCTCGGGACAGTCACATCACAGATTTTAACTGCTGAGACTGAAGTCCCTTTGCAGCAGAAGGATCCGGTGAACTAGGGGGTGCTCTCTTTGACTCCTTACACACACCATTCACACACAGTCGGACCAGCTTTCCTTACTAGTTTGACCCTTGATTTCTCTTAGCAGAATCTTAGAAATCATGTTCCACCAAGCCATTTATCCAGAGTGCCGTAACAGAAATACCTTGAGTTGGTGCCTCTGAGGAGGGAGTCCCAACAAAGGAACCCCTCAGCTTTTATACCCTCACAGTCAAAGAGCTCCCTGTACCCGATGTATTCCTCAACAATCACACTAACTACCTTTGCTTATAGCAGCGCCCCTAGATAACAAGTAGGTTAATCTCGTATGGCACAGCTGTACCGATGCTCAATAGCAGTGTTGCAATTGGCAAAGAAAACACTAGGGCAGCTGAAGGTGCCCGGCACAGCTATCCTCACTGCTTTTCCAACACCACCTTTCACCCAAGGTGATGGGTAAAGGCATAAAACCGTCCTAATGGAGCAGTAGATGTTGTCTTGGGGACCACAGGTATTTGTGGTCATATATATACACATATATGCATATAAGATGCACAGTATCTACACACGTCTTGGGTTGAGAGCCTAACAACTTGTAAATATGTTTTCCCCCTTTCAGTATGCAGGTGGGATATATGGAAAATCAAAAACAAATAAGAAGCTTTAATGCAGACAGACCAGAAAATCTTTCCAGTTACCATATTCTCTTCTGATGGAAAGGTCTGAATTCTCATCACGGTCTAAAATCATAACTATGTTTTCACAGGACATGCAGGTTTTTATAATGAAACTATTGTTAAAATATGTTCTACCTTGCATATTTATGTTCAATGTAGTATGGCTTTAGTGAATTATGACACAGACACTCTGCAGTGAAAAGATAACAGTGGGCCATAAAACAAAAGAAGATAGTCTGTACATGTATTGTCAGGCAATTGAAGACATTTGCCAATGCCTACCAGCAGGCTTAACCTGTTTCCAAGTGCTCTTAACATATATATATACAAATGGAGGATGGAAGCTTTACTCACCTCAGTAAAGCTAGTTTTGCTGAACAAAATATGTACAGTGTCCTATGAATCCAAGCCATTTACCATCTTAGTTTCAGGAGAAGAAAACAAACAAGTAAAGAAAATCAAAGCAAGATGGTGTGTCTTACAAACACTTATAAAAATGTTAACCTAACGATTTCTCCTGTAACAGTATTGCCTGATACTTCCCTCAGCATTTCATCTGATGTAAAAAGATATTAGCATGTTGCATAACTCTACACTTCCTACATGAGAGATTTGCCAGAAAGGGAAAGCAATGACAAATCACATTACGTTTTGACAATGTTACCTTTAACTACGAGGAGTGGTGCTGAACAAGTCTTTGGACTTGTTTGTCTGTTGTCTGTTTTACATGTTCTGAAGGATGGTATCTTTTTTTTTTTTTCTGGTTGTTCATCATCTAATGCACATTCAATTTTTTTTTAAAGGATTCATGAACTCAAGAATTGCTGTTCTTGTATGTTGTGTTAGGAAGGATCTGATGGATGGGTGGAGAGATGGCCTTCAAAGCAAGTGAAGATGCTCAATTGAAGAAAGATTTCTGGAGTGTAAGATAAGATGGGCAGAAAAACACAACAGAAGTTACTTGCAGACAGGAACATGCAGGGAGACTCCTGAGAAGATATAGGAAGCATACATACTGCCAAGTTTTCAGAGAAGGCAAAGATATTCTTCTAAGGATATAGAGGTGTATGTGTGAAGAACTGGAAATCACTTGGAGAGCAAGGCCATGGGAAAAAAAAAACACACCTGCTCTACAAGAGCAGAATGAGCAGGGAGACACTGATTCCAATTCCTGTCATTTCCAACTGTCAAAAGTTGAATTTTAATTTCTTTGGAAAAAATACGGCTTGCCATAGTTGGTATATCATTAAACCTCGGCTGGAAGTCTTTCAGTATTTTCAGCACATTTATTTTAAAGAAAAAGGGCCAATATATATAGTCTAAGACAGGTTCCAACCTTGTAAAAAATACATAGAGTAGAAATTAACATTTGATGAAAGTCATGCCTACAGAAATGTGAACTTTGAATTGTATCCTACAACACCATGGTACAATACAACTCCATATAGGAGTTGCAAGGGAAATTCACCTGATCTTCATCAGTACTGAAACAGACATTTAAAACTGACATAGAATTACTTATAAAAAGAAATATATAAAACAATAGTAGTCATTACTACTACTAAAAAAAAAATACTTAGGCATATCTTGAGAGTCAGGTTGGTTTCCAATATTTTAATATAATTGCAGTCCTAGAGTGAAAAAAAATACATAATGTAGAAAGCTAGTAATTTCCAAGTATGAGGATGTTTCACCCACTAATTATATAGAAAGGATAGAAGCAGTTTCAGCTTCCACAGATACCACAGCAAGGAAATTCCAAACCAGGAGTGCAATACAGCCTGATTACTAAGAGACCATGTTTTTAAGAAAGGGGAAGAGTGAAGACTTTCTTCTCAGATTGTCTTTATAATTCTGTAGCACAGAACATATTTTCAAATTTTTCTCCTCAACTACATATATCTGAAGAATACTCTTTTATAATGAAATCCAAGATTCATCCGTTCCTTTATTTCAGAAACATGGGTTTTAGAAAAACAGTGAAATCTACAGCAAACTTTACAATTAAAAACATCAGGGGTGATGATCTTTGCAATACCCATGACCCGAAGAAGCTTCTTTTAAGAACAAAAGTATGAAACACCTCTCTATGTCCTACTGTTCAAATTTGAGCAGACTACCACCCTTAGGTCTAAAGAGAGGAGATTAAATTTTAGTAATAAACATGGTGGGGGTAGGGAGGGAAAAATACAGGGATGGGGGAGGAAGGAGGTATATAAAGCTATTTCTTACTTTGAATCACATTTTCACATTTCTTATAATTCCAGTGTTTAGTCTGGCTAAAATTGCATAAAAGACTCAGAAAGAGCTGGTTCAAGTGAAAAGCCCTAGAAATTTCATCATTATGAAAACTCTTTTCAAACTCCTAATTAAAATGTTATGTAATTATTTAAGAAGTTATTTCACTCTTCTACTTCTAGTAAAATATATGAAGTTTGTAACTCATAAATAAGAGATAACATTTACTATAAAAAGGAAAGCTTGGTTTTGTAAAGACAACTCCAAATAATTAGCTTCAAACAACAGAACTCTAACAGACTGGGGAGGAGAACTGTCATCAGCTCCAAAGTTTACTGGTCTGTTCTTAACATATATAAGCAGTGAACCAAAATCCTAAGCCGTATGTGGTATTTATCCTCTCCTCTTAATTTATATTCACATTGCAATCTACAACATTCAGTTTAACTTAAATACTTCTTGCTTTAAGGTGTCTCATAGATGCATAACTTGCTCCATTCAATATTTATTATTTACCAAAGAGATATAAAAATTCTGAAGAGAGTAGTTATTGACGCTCTTCTTAAAGAAGTACTTGACTTTTTTTCTTTAAACTGACTATCCAGCTCATACAGTGATTATAATAAGTTTGCCTTTTATAGATTATTGACCCAGTTTACTTCCATTTCATTGATAACCCATTATCATATATCACAGTAACATAATCACTGATACACAGGACCCTACCACCTGTAGCCTGCAGGTAATAAAATGGAGCCTTGTGAATGCTTGTCAGTTATGAGTAACAGCTGCTCAGAAGTGTGGTAAATTGAAAAACCAAGTTACTGATCTGGCCAACACACAACACTCCTGAGAACATCCTTACAAAACTCCAGCTCAGATACCAGTGAGAAATAAGTTTCAGACTGCCATAGCTGCAGTTGATGATATACATGGCAAAGAAAACTCACATCACCTTTCATGGACTTAATACAGGCATTTCAGCCATTAAACTAATGACTCATACTAGTATCTACTATAATTCTGGCAGCTTTAAAGCAAAATATATTTATTTATTTCAAACAAAATTTCCCAACTGTGGGCTGTGTTCACAGTTTCTATTAAAATAAAGCTGACATTTGAACAGTCCAGTAATGAATTGCTTTGTTCTGAGTGATACTGAGCTTTCAGGGCTCTTTTGTTTTCTGAGAACTTGAATTTCAAATTCATTTAGAGCTGCTTCCTGACACGGTTTTTGATCATCACAATTATGTCTTCAAGAACTATACACAGGTTTTTATATTTCTGCTCATTTTCTTAAATAATATAGAAAAAAATATCAGTAGGGAAATTAAATTCTTTCTCCGCCCCACCAAGAACAGAGAAAGATGCAACGTGAAAATTTTAATTTAAAATTTAGACTGTTTTTAAGAACTGCTATTTTTTGCACAGAACAACAAAAAAAATAAAATAAAAAAAATTGGTCCTGCATTTCACTTGTGGAAAATGCATTTATTAGAGAATAATGGCAATAGGTATTAAAGAATTGCATTATTGAACAATATTGATGCATGAACCATTTCTGAGGTAAATACATTTAGTTTTACAGTGGTAACATGGGAAACTGGTTATATACCGGGTAAAAAAAATTAGATTTAAATCTCCCTTAATGAGTAAAAGTTGTAAATGAAAAGAGCTGTGATAAAAGAACACAAGGATTAGCAAAGAGATGTCTAATAATATTTTTCGACATTTGCAAAGCATATGAATTTATAGTACTATTCATCAATATGCTTCATCTCACATATCCATATTCATCCAATTTGTATCAGAAAAGAACAAACAAAACCACAGACACATCTGTGAACTTTAAATCAACTTCATCCTTGTACTACTGCAAGTCTCACTGCCAACAACCACATAAATAACAAAACAGAGTAATATTTTGTAACCTCAATCTTCATTTTTAGAAAACAACTCTATACAATGTAGAAAAAAAGTGACAGTTTACTCTACATCTCTATTACACAGATTAAATGGCAAATTGAAAGCTCTTTATGCCATCTATTTAAATGTATTTCTCCACTTTCCACTTAGAATTTCCACTAATTATTTACTATTATTTTTGCAATTTTGCATGAAGGAATCCTATTAATCTTACTTTTATTTCATGTACCTAAAGCCCCCAAATAAGCTAATATAACCGATATTTCATCTCCCACACAGAAGGTGAAACACAGACTCATTTCTGAAATGTGAAATCTGTATGCTATCCGCTGAATATGAACTGCTATATCTGCTACACCTACAGAATATGAATAAAAATTTGCCAAAATGATCAAGCAATTTTAGGATGTCTCAAGTTAGGCATCAAAATACATCCTGCATGGAGGAAACATACTCAGCATCATTTAATTTAGTAGCCTTATAAATATTTAAATCAATTGAAAATTCCAGATGCATACCAGTAATTATACTGCAGAGAGGTGTCCAAATGATAGTCAGAAGCTTTGTTTTTTTCTGCTGTTATTTGGTTACTGCGTTAGACTTGATAGGTCATATGATAAACAGAGATCATCTCCACACATACAGAGTAGCTCAAGCCAACCATGGCAAGATGGGGAGCAGAAAACCATGCCCAAATGGCTCCCAAGCTCATCACATGGGCCACCAGGCCATCAAAAGCTGGACTCTACAAACCCAGAGGACCACATGAATGCAAACACATGAGAACCCAAACAGAGAACTCCCAAAGAACAAACACCCTCACTGGACCTCTCCCACGGCTATCTCAGCAAAGCATCAGCCCCACTGTTCAGGTGTGAAATGCATCACAACCGGTCAATGGAGCAGCTCTATAGATCACCTTTCAAATGAAGATAGGGAATAACTACCCTAGAGTGTCAGATACTTAGTGGGATGCAGGTGAAGAGAATTTTGGAATTCCATGAGGCTTAGTATCGGATGTTTAGAAAAAGAAGAAAAGGTGGAGAAAAGGAGGCATTAAGGTGGCTTGATGAGGAATAAGCATTGCAAAATAGAGAGAGGGGGATGAAAGGGGCCGGTCACATACAAACATGTGGCTGGTCAGGCTACATGTCTGGCCAGGTTCTGCCTCTTAGCACAGTTTCCTCTTCTTATTACACCCTAATTTTTCCTGGATGAGGGACTCAATCTGTATGCACATGTGTGGGGAAGTAAGTGCACCGACTGGAGTGGGACCAGGGGTTGGAGACCCACATGCCCACGTTGCCAGACATCAGAGCTAGTACAGAGGTGCAAATGATGTGTGAGTACAAGCAAAGATCAAGCCAAACCAGTCAGGGAGCAGGCAAAGTGGCTTAAAAACCAAGGTGGGTGATAGTAGGGGTGTATGTATGTGTACATGTGTGCAAGAGTGACACAATGAGAAGAGCTGGGTATCAGGGACTCTAGGGAAGTCCTGGAAAGCTTCTGGAGAAACCATGAAGTCTGGTGGTGTCTAGAAGTGAGACCCACTTGTGCATAGGTACTCACATTTGTATAGACATGCATGTATTTGTGTGCTCATACATGTATGTGCCTGTTTCTCTCTCTTTGGGTTAAGGTACCCGGGAAGAGCAAGGATCCAGCACTAGGTTGTGTACAAGTCTGGTTGTTGTAGGCACCTGCAAGGTGTGCACGGAGGTGTGCATGCAAGTGTGTGCAAAGGGATCTGTATGTGCTGCTGGCAGCTGGGCTGCAGACCTGAGAGCCCACATGTCTAGTTACTGGCAACTGGGAAGACTGGGATCCAGAGCAGCTACCGGGCTCAGCTGCTGTAGAGTGGCATATTGTACACATGCAAATATATTCCCAGTAAGGAGCCTCCATCCTGCTAAGCCAGAGAAGAGAAAAAAATGAGGCTGGATTTAGGCTTTCTAACAATTGGGTTTACGTGCAACAGTAGAATTGTGGAAACTTAAAAATAATATGCAGACTATGCACAGTGTTGGAAGATGCAAAATATTTCACTTCATTGGTTTTCAATTCATTTGTAACAAGTGAGTTTTGGATTTGCATCTGATTTGCAAGTCTTGGTGACTGCAATCAAACAACGCTCTTTCCAGGCTTCAGCTAAGACAGACTTTAAACTCAACAATGTCACTGCTGACCATGCACAAAGCATACAAAATGTACAGGTCTTACAACTTTATATGTGTATATATATATATATATATATATATATAGTCCAGATAATGGAACTGGAAGAATCCGAAGTTTCAATCTTGCATTTTATTAAGCACATTTATTCGTTCATTCAGCATTGCAGACACTTGTATCCTAGATAGAAGATAGTTGAAAGATTAATTCTTACAAATCTCCCACTAAGATACCAAACCAATACAAAAAAACCCAAAAAAAACCAAACAAAAAAAATCAGCAAAAAGAACCCAACACCACCAGAAAAACACAGAATGCTGCAGCAGAATGCAGAACTCAATTATTGAGTTTATGCTGTTTGTTTTTTTTTTTCCCAGAAACAGGGCATTATAAAATAACCTAACTGTGGTTGTTTGACCCTGGCAGGATGCCAAACACTTACCAAAGCTCTCTATCACTCCCCTCTACAGCTGGACAGCATAAAAAAATTTATAATGAAAGGCTTATGAGTTGAGATAGGGACAAGGAGAGATCACTCACTGGTTACCATTATGGGCAACAGACTTGACTTCAGGATATTAACTGAATTTATTACAAATCAAAATCAAAACAGGATAATGGGATGTAAAAGAAAAATCAAATCTTAAAAACACTGTCTCCCCATCTTTCCCTTCTTCCCAAGCTCTACCTCCTCCACTCAGTGGTGCAGTAAGACATGGAATGGGGATTATGGTCAGTTCATAACAGTGTTTCTACCACTGCTCAGGGAGAGAAGCCCTTTCCCTGCTCCAACCTGGGGTCCCTCCCATGGGATACAGTTCTCCACAAACTCTTCCATCATGGGCCCCTTTCCAAGGGGTGCAGTCCTTCTAGAATAGGGTACTCTGGCATGTGTCCCCACAGGGCTACAAATCCTGTCAGGAAATCTGCTCCAGCATGGGCCTCCCATGGGGTCACAGGCTGCTTTTGGGTATCCACCTGCTCCAGCATGGATCTCATCCATGGTCTGCAGGTGTATCTCTGCACCCCTGTAGACCTCCATGAGCTGCAGAGGGACATCCTGCCTCACCATGATCTTCACCATGGGCTGCGGGGGAACCTTAGCTCCGAAGCCCGCAGCACCTCCTTCCTCTCCTTCTCCACTGACCTTGCTGTCTGCAGAGTTGACTGACCTTGGTGTCTGCAGAGTTGTTCCTCTCACACATACTCTCTCCCCTCTGAGCGCAGTTACCTCTGCGCAATAGCTTTTTTTATCTTCCTAAAACTGTTATCACAGAGGTGCTACTGCTTTTTTCTGCTTGGCCCAACCTTGGTCAGCAGTAGGTCCATCTTGGAGCTGATTGGCATTGGTTCTGTCAGACACGGGGGAAGCTTCTGGCAGCTTCTCACAGAAATCACTGTGCCCTTCCACCTCACCCCCAGGTACCAAAACCTGGTAATACAAACCCAATACACCTAACCTAAATAGTCTTAAGTTTAGCAGTTATGAAATGTCTTGTGTGTCTTGCAGAAATGAATAGTAGCTTGGATTTCATGTAAAATGGGACCTCTATTTGCTAGTAATGAAGATTTACAAAATCCTTTCCTAGTCAAGTTTCTAGAAACTAAGAGAGTCTCAAACAGTGAGCCAGGCTTAACCCTGTAATAAGATGACAATTTAAGCAATATATAACTTTGTAAATGAAGTAGGAAAAGTTAAAACCATATTGAATTCACTGGACTTCTCTCTTCAAAGAAGTTCGTGAGTTGCACACTGGAGTTAAACTCTGGAGTTAACTCACAGAGGTATCTAAGTGAACCTGCCTTATGTGTCTGGATACAGGATTAACTGACCCCAGAATTTCCTATTCCTCCCCACTGGCTGTCTTTCAGCAGTATGTCACCTCTCTCCTCATGAGAGTTGACAAGGGGTATCAAGTCGGTGAAGAGGGCAGCAGGACCAGGGTCGGAGCAGAGAGTGGCTAGCTGACTGTGTTAATAATTCCACCTCATTTTCACAAAATGTCACCAAGTACTGTGACAGCAATAAACTTCAAAATTCAAACTTAATTAAAGCACATTTAACACAGATGTTGCTACTAGCAACACAGTAACACTATCATTGTAACCTTTTCTGTCAAGATGATTGCTACCAGTCTTTCAAAATATAGCACCTTATGTATTCCTCAAATATATAAAATCATGGTAGATTTTATATATATTATGAAATCAGGCAGCAGAAAGTCACTTTTCTGTGAACAGATTTCTTTTTCTGTGCAATTCCTTTTCTGTGGACATTAATTTTATTCAGATCAAACAAGTTCAAAAAAGTCCTTAATGAATTCTATTAAGCAGTATTTAATAATATTGATTTTTTAGTTGGATTCAGATTAACATATTGTTATACTACTTTTCATTCTTTCAAGTGGTCCAACTGCTTTAATATATATAAATATATATATATATGTGGACACTTTTTCAGACTGCCTCCAGCACCACCTGTAGCTCACATTTCACATATACTTCCTGGATCTGTTGAAAGGACAGATAGATACTTTTTTACCCTGTAGGATATTCAAATGAATAGTTCAAAAGGTCAGAAGGAGAGCAGGTCTAAATGCCTTACCCATTTATCTCTAGAGCTACAACAAATAACAAAACATTTGTGTGTGCAATACTGTCAGCAGTTATCTATCTTCTACAAACTTCTTTCCCATAAGCAACCAATCCAAATTTTTGCATATGAGTTCCCAGAAATACTTTGTTTTTTTGTTTTAATTTTTTAATGAATTTGCATTAGACAGGGTGGACACCTGATGTATACAGCTCAAGATTTAACATACAATATCTGTACAGAATTAGTGATAGAGCTTCCTGATTTGCAGCACTAGATCAACAAAGTCTTCTTTCAAAATCATGAACTCACAGTGGACACTTCAATAAGCATGGTCCCATGGTCCTCTGTTCACGTAGCTTCATTTACTACAAGCATGTGCCTCAGTTCCCTTCATCCTCTTTCCCATAACGTTCTTATTTTTCTCCTTTTCCTCTTTGCTATCTGAAGCCTTTCACTTTCTTTCCTCCCACTCCTGCTTTCCCCTTTTGGCTAGACAGCTTAAAGTAGAAGTATGCATGTCAGAGCCCCAGTAGGTACTAACTGCCTGCCTTGGTACATCCACAGGGATAAGGCCACCTGGCTGCACTTCCTCCAATGCTGCACTCTGCCAACCTTCCCTCAGTGTGGACAGAGGTACAGACTCCTCTCCTACTACAGAATTTCACAGGACTTGCAGGAACTCTTTCACTGCCTTCAAGATTCTACTGCCTGACACATTTAAGATGAACTGGCCGATAGATTAAAAAGCTATCAGAGAAAACTGACAGCCACAGATACTACATCTCTATCAGAAAACCAGTAAATCATTTAAAATTATGCTGAAACAGAACTTCCTTATATATACAGACATAACAGAATTATCTTAAGCTGGATTTCCATTTGTTACAGAAATAGCAATATTGATGATTTATTTGGGGTTTTTTGTCAACTTGTACTTTTAAATATCCACAGCCCAAAAAGATCATTCACTTCTGACAGGATTTTTCTTCCAGAGTGCATGCATCACTGATTATAGTCTAGCTCATGTACAGTCAGAGTTCCAACACTTCGCACTGTAATTAAGGTTATGTGGATCAATTACTGAACTAACTCCAGTGTTATAAAGCTATCATTAAATCAGAGAATGATTCAGGGAATTAACAGATATTTGGTAGGTTACACTTCAGATAAAACTTCCTTGAATCTTTTCTACCAATGTCAAGAGTGTATCCTAAGTTTTCTTAAAACTAGTTCAACAAATTTAGCGGTGTCAGAAATAATGGTCCTACTACAGCTTCAGAGTTTGGCTAAGTAATCACAAAAAATGTATTAATTGGTTTTATACTGGTTTAGTCCATATATTGTGTTCCATCTGCTGTTTCTTTGTGTTCAAACACAACAGAATTATAGGTCATTTCCTTGGCTGATAATGCATCTTCAAGATAGACTTACATCAGCATATTTAAATGTGTACTGAAAATATAGAAGCACTAGCCTGGTTCACTTTACAAAGTTTATATATTTTGACATTTTTCATTCTCTTTTCTAAACTAACTTCTTACGAAGTGAACAGATTTACAAACAGAAAACAACTGCAAGATGCAGTCACCAAAAGGAGTACACAAACCATTCAAAATAAATCGAGTTAGCATAGTTTTTTAATTTGAAAAATAATTTAAAGGCAATATTAAAATGTAGACAAAGGAAAAAAACATCCTTTTAAATAATAGAATAAATCAATTTCACAATTTGATGTTATACTATGCTAACATTTTAGTTTTTACTGCTTAGAAATATGTCAAGTACTTCTCTAACTTCTTTTTACATACTATGATTGACATAGGGATGACTCAAACACATTAAGACAACTTTAGATTTTAACATTGATCTCCCCAACTTGTATGTCTTTTATTTATTTAGATAAATTACTGTATTGTAAGAGTTGCTTATCCCATAGTCAGAAGAAATCTTCAAACTACCTCTCCCAAAGTACAATTTTAAACTTTTTAAACACCAACCTTTTTCCTACACAGTCTTTAGTCTGCTTTTAAAACCAGTCATAGTAATCTATAATAATCCATAATAATTTTTTCTTTTGTCTCAGAGATGTGTCAGTGCAACCACCAAAACTTAACATTACTGTAAGAATTTTAAAAAGGATATCACCTAATATTTCTTGGCTCAAAGAAGTTATAGGTATTGAACAAGATAAAACAACATTAAAAATTTTCACTTAGTAAGTGGACTGTATATATACAGATTCAATTTTTAATTAGTTATGTTTAGCCAATTTGGGATTACCTGGACTACTATTGATTTCTTGGACTGTAAGATCGCACATGCGGGAGATTTCAGCACCAATACACAACACTTCAGAAATTTAAAGTCATTTAATGATTTTAAATTGCTGAAAATTTCTTTTGTCAGAGCCTAGATTACCTTCATAAAATTGTAGCACTCATTATAAACTGGTTTAAAGCAAAGCAGAGTCATTAATCAATTGTATCAGGAGAAAGCAAAATAAAAATAAAGGACAGAGTCACTACTTTGGCTTGGGATGAGATAGACAGCACAAGCTGCAGGAAACACAGAAGTCAGGGAAGATCATGACACCTAATCATTAATTCTTTGCTAGTTTTGTGTCTAACGCCACGAGACAGGTACAAATAATATCCTCTGAAGAAATGTCTGGTACTAACAAAAGCTGTTCATGTGCTACATGAGAGGCGGCATCACTTGAGAACACTTTTCCCCTTTCAACTTTCTCCCCTTAGACCCCAGTTTTGCTCACTGCTTCAAAACAACAGATCAAAGCACCTAAGGGTAACTGATGAAATGTGGGACAACCCAAATACCTCAAAGCAGCAGCTTCTAGGTTTAGGTCTGACGGTAGCTGGTAAAGCTCAAGTCAGTAGCACTGACTTGAGCTGGCTTGTACCAGCTCAACTTTCCATCTTAGCTGACCTTAGAGGTCTTTAGTCTGGAGAAAGGGAAACTTAGCCAAAAGGACAAGTTTTCCTATTGTAAGGATGGTAGGATAGTCCTTATCGCAACACATATGACTTGAGACGAGGCTTAGATACACAACTTCTGTTAGACATGAACATTTAGACTACCAGCATCAGGTAAGAAGGGAACCACACATAAATGGTGAGTGCAAGAAGACTAGTATTTTGTTATCAACATCTTTCTATGGATCAGCAGCCAACCAGCTATGCTGGGTAAACCCACGGTGGTTTTTACTAGACATAGGCTCTTCACCATTATCTCCCGGAACTTTAGCACAGCCTGGTAACACAACTGCAGAACTCGGTACAATTTCATAACCTTCTCAGATCAGAAAAGTAACACCACACTCTAGTACACATAGATTTCATGCCTTGCAAGGCCACAGATAGATGATTTAGTAAGGAGACAGAGAGACATCCAAGATGTGCTTTTTAAACTTTTTTAGTCTTTTAAAGTCTTCTATTTTTTATAATGACTAGTATCAAGTAATGAGCAAGAATTATATAGAAAAGTCAAATCACCAATTCTCCTATTTGAAATATTACACCTGAAAGGGAACTTCAGCTTGTTTTACCCAAGCAAAAAGGACACAGTACTGGTTGTCATGACATAAGAGGCAGAGGAAAAGATTATGTGCACAAGTATATACACACATATGCTTGAGTATAGATAACATATGGTACAAAAGAATCATTAGTCACTTGCTTTATAATTTTAACATAACACAAGACAATGATCTGGCATGCCATAGCCAAATTATAGGGTTTTGCTGTTCTTTTGCATGGATGCATAGAACAGGTAGCCACTGCATTGTGCTGTTACACTCACAGATCAGTACTACTACATTCCTTGGCCATATGAGTTCATCCTCAGAAAAATTAGATTTATGTCAAACTGACAACATTGACAGTGCCTGCTGAACCAATATATACAACCTGTACTTCACTCTGACCAAGAAGGAAGAGGGAATACATTCATACTGAGGTACTTGAGAAAAAGATTAAGGTGCTTATAAGGGAAAGTAAAGCTAGATTTAGCAGTCCTTTATTAGGTACCCAATCCTTTCACTTTGCTATATATTTTCCTACAGAGGACTTTTTTCCTTTGACTCAGAGCTTCCTTAACCTTAAACAAATCAGATATCACAACTGGCAAAATATTTAGTCCTATGGCTACCAACTTAAATGTACTGTCTATAGGTATGAAATTGCCTGTCTGCTTGACTGTAAATTCAGAAAAAGTAGTAGATATCTTGTGAAAGTCAGATGTCTGCAATGCCAACTAGTACAATGACACACATCTGGTATTTTGTACGCAACAAATGAGGAGGGGAGTTAATAAATACATAATACATGTGTATTCTCCCATTTGAAAATATACACATCAATAATTTTGTGTGCATGTGTAACAATCCAGTTAGAAAACCTGATAGGTAACAAATCCTTTTTGCATGAGTTATTCAGGCTCCAATTAGTCAGCAATATTACCAGTACATAAAAATGTCAATACCACTACTACAACCAACAAAGATGCTGAGTATTGTGACAACCACAGTTCTACATTGTTGTCAGCACGAGCATGTCTTTCATATCCTTTCACCACCAAGAAGCAGAAGAAGAAGAGAACTGGTAACAGTTACCCAAGCTATGTGACACCCTGTTCAAATGGTATAGCACTACTGCATAGCCACAACATAAACAAATACTCTGAAATACTAGCTGTATGTTATGCATATATTTAAAAACATTCATATCCTAAATGAATCAAGATAGAGACCAGGATTTTTTTCATTTATCGAAGAACTGATAGGGTAGGTACTGTAAGTCTGTCTAGTCAGAGATTTTTGATGAAAGATTACCTTTTGGATCATTTCAATTGAAACTAGTGTGGAAAAATATGGAAAAGTACTTATTAGAGAAAAAAAAATGTAATAAATGAGTGAGGAAAGTTGTCATCCATAGTAAAATGCTCACAAATATGACATCCGTTGGATTTAATGTATTTTGAGTTATATTAACACACTATAGGTATATAAGGTATCTAGCTTCAGTATGTCAAGACAGGTTTTGGATAGGCTTTATAACATTGTATCTGTGAGAAGAAGTGATATAATTTGTGGGGGTCTTTTTGTATTATAATTCTGACTATGAATTACAGACTGGGTTCACGGTATGAATACCAGTATCAAGGAGAGTTTTTTCCCACAGTGTCTTCCAGCATTCTGCAATCATCCATTAGGTCCCTCTTGAGAACTATCAAAAAAAAAAAGCTTACCTACTGGTTTCCATACAGTAGAAAATGTCTTACCAAAGCTACTTCCTACCAGAAATTTAAAGGAAATAAAGGAAACTAAAGTGATGTTTTTAAAGTAGTGTTCCTTGGCAGTTTTGAAAAAAAAAAAATACACATATATTCCTAGAAAGTAATTCACAGGCAAAATTTTGTATATTCAGTAAAAAAAAATCCAAATCAAAAACAATGGTCTGCTCTGCATAACATTAAAAAAATAAAAATTAATGTATTAGATGAAAACTGATTGCATGATTTTGAAGACTTGAAGCTACTTGTAGCTTTCATTTCTTTCAGTCCTGCAAACACATTTATGCAACTTGCTCTGAAACATTTTCCTCACTAACACATCTGAAAAATTCCACCCACTCTAAAACAGTCTTTGTAAGTGGTAAGACATGGAGGAATTTGTTTTTTTCATATTTATAACCATGGTAAATGGTTGATGATAAAATTTTGTTCTTGAGCTCTGTATTTCACAACAATTTTGCAAGGCTGTCATGAAGCATGTAGGTACACACTGAAAATGTCACAGAATATGATTTTTCTTTTTGAAATGAAACATATGGTATTTAATTTTACCTAGCACACATCTTGGAAAAAGCATATAAATTCTTTGGTATGTGTGCACATTATAATAAAAGTATAAAGACACTATATTTAGTAAGGTTTATGTTCTTGTACATATTATCATTACCTGTAGATGGATAAACCAGGTATGACAACCACCATGCAAATTAGCAGAATTTCCTTTCTACATGAAAATGAATCTTAATTCCTATGATTATGCAGGAATAGCAATATTTTAATTCTGTCTACAAAAAGATTATTTTTCTATTTATTTGTGTTCCTTCCAGCAGCTATCAATTTGTCACATATTTACTACTACTTAAGTACTTCAAAAACAGGAAATTCAATACATTTGTATCAGTTATTATTGTGATGATGAAATATTATTTATTCTCACTGTTGCACTTCATGACGTAATGCTTTTAGCTCTGTATAATTATTAGCAGTTTGGCAACAATTACATTACTTAAATTGACTTCTTCACTGTTCATTTAACTCCTTTATTTTCTCTGACTTTTTGCAGATGATAGAATTCCATGTCTTGAACTATGACCTTCATAGTTCAGTATGTAATATCACCTACACAGGCAACTAAATATGATGAGAAAGTCTTCTTCAGTTTTATCCATCATATAAGTTTCCCACATCAGATAGGAACTGTATTAATTAGTATATAGAGATTAAGAGAACAAATGACTTACAACCCCCCAAAAATACTCATATCTTTTGCCAAATGATTTTTTTTTTTTTTTTGATTCACATAGGGTTTTCAGAAATTTTCCTTACCTTAAAAGTAAAACAAATTCAAAACACTATAGTGTCCTCAAGTCCAAAATACACAAAATAATCAAATAGTCCATTTTTGGATTTTGATTCATACTCATAAAAATTATTTTAAAACTTTGCATGTAATCATAGCAAGAATGTTATTCTGGTAGTTTAATACTACAGAAAGAAAACATCTTGCCATCTCACTAATTATTTATATCTGTGAGCAAGCAGCACTCTGGCAAAAGTAGAGGTAGTGCTGGTCAGAGTGTTGTAGCATGGCTCATGGGGCTCTCATAAGGATAGGCATCAAAACTGCATGTAGTCTTCTCAACCATTTTAGTCAGCTTTCAGTGACATTTGGCCAGAATTGAGTCCCGGCAATAGCAATCATCACAAGACTGAATATAAAGCAGCTTTTGTCAAGGGAACACGCAAGAAAAACACATGAAGCATAGAATTGTCAGTAGAAAACATATAGCTGCAGATAAAAGAGGAGACACTAGTTATACAAAAACTAAATGAATTACGTGACAGAAATAATATGAGTATGAGCACCTGATACAGAACTAACATAGTATTAGGCATCATTAGATGTTGCTCCTACACCTGGGGAAATTTTCCAAATTAGAATTTGGTTGTATTTGAACTACTGTCAGCAGTGTTTTGGAGTCACATAAAACCACATTATGCGCTTTACAAATACACTCCCTGTAGCAGTCATCAAGTGTGGAGGACTAGAAATCAGAATGGGGAAAATCTCAGAAGTGGAAAAGGATCTACGGTGATTGAATGGACTATATGATGTGGGCTTTATAGTTATTATGTATACACGCATTGTATGTTACCCCCGAGTTTGTATCTTCTGGGCATATCCCGGCCTGTCCACCTCCCTACTCCCCTGCTTCTCTACCAATTGACTGGAGGAGCTGCAGGGAGGAAACAACCTCCATTCACCCTTTCCTCCCCTGGTTCCCCCTGCGTTCCTCCCCTTTTTGCCTGTGTCCCTCCCTTGGTTTGTCCCCCCGCTTGTCTACCTCATGCCCCGCCCTGTGTTCTGGCCCTTTCCCCTCCCGAGCCGATAAAAGACCGGGTGCACATGTGAATAGAGAACTCTACCTGCATCCCACCCTCGTTTACCGGACTGGTGTAATGTCACACTCCCATCCCCTCTTCAGACCACGATAATCAAGTGTTCATTTTTTTTTTCCTTTTAATTTAATTAGTGACCACAAGGACTATGAGTGGCATTTGACTTGTAAGGTTAAAAACTAAGTATAACAGTTGAATAGGACAGTGCTTTGCAAGGATGATCCATCACAACTGCCAGTAGCAAGAATCTCTCATAAATAAAAATGTAAGCTTACAAAAAAAAAAAGTTTCCAACTTTCTTATTGGAAGAAAAAAGCCCAAAAACCAAAAACCAAACAACAAACTACAGTACTAAAAAACTTCTTACAGTCAAACCCCTTGAATAGTTTCTAGAGCCATAAAAGTTAGAAAGTATCTGGACTAACTTTGTTTCAGTAACTATTAGCTTCTTCCCCTTCCACTTGAGCTTGAACAGTACAACCATGTTTGATATACTTAGGTGTTTTCTTGTGTTACAGATCAGTGTTGCTAATTACATCTTTATAGAAGTTGCAAAGTATTTCAGGATTGTTTTATGTGAGCAGCAAGCAGAGGTGCAAGGAAGAGAGTACAATACAGTGAATAGAGTTGTTTCATATAAGAGCATGATTACACAGAAAAATTCAACCATTTATTTTTTGTTGCTAGTTGCATTTGTAATTTATCTTACATTTTTCTTATATTTACCTCTTTACAACAAGTGAAGGTAGACATGTGCTAGAGAAAACAAAGTCTTAAGTATAAAAGTCCTTACAAAGTGAGACAAAAGAATGGAAGCAGATTGCAAGGCTAAAAATATACAAAATAAAAGGCCGTACATGAACAGTAAAACAGAAATTAAAAACAATATTGCTTCTTTTTTCTTCCATCGCCTTGAAAACTAATTTCAGGTCATCCACACTGAAAGTTTCAAACTACAGTAAAATTAGAACAAGATTTCAAAGTTAGACCTCTATGAAAGGCAAAGTATTAGAATAGATCCTATAAAGTTAAAAGTCTTATTTAATTATCTCTCCAGTTTTAACAGAATCATCTCATTTAGTCTAAAAATGGAAAAGAAGAAGAAAAGGTAGAAGTTAAAGATTCAAGATAAATTACCAAAATCTATTGGTAATGGGTTTTGGCTCTTTCAGAAGTCCAAGATAGACAAGATTTATCACTTAAACATAGTTATGTAAAAATCGATTGGCTTCCTGAAAAAGGATAGCATTCCTGCATGTAAATTTTCTATGATATAATATTTTATAAGTACTGGTGGGAGGAAGAAAAGAATCATCAGAAGGTCAAAAGTAAATAGAAAGAATAAGGATGAGGCACACTGACATAAATGCAATTGTCAATAGAAGTTAATATCAATATAGGGATTCATGAAGAGAAATTGAAAGCAAAATGAAAACAGTTTTTCAAGTAGATTTAGTAAGTGTCTTTTCTTTCAGTTATTACTGAAATTCATGAAGAGAATATTTGGCACAACATCCACTGGTGAACTGCAATTCAGATTAAGCTGTTGTTAACGCATATAAGATTTTATTCTTTAACAAATTGCTAGAGTAATGTATAGTTCTTTTGATTTCAAAGCCAATCTCTTGTAAATTCCTCATTTTAATTGTCCGTGTTGTTTTGGGTTCAAGAAGTTTCAGAGATAAATTCAGTTGACATGATATCTGTTGGTTGGTTGAGCTGATAAGACAAAAGCCTCAAAACTATACATAAATGTCTTCTTCTGTTTTTCTGCGGATAGCTGAGTTTCTTTTATGATAAACAGATGAAATATTTTACAGGTATTAACCTGAAAGAGGACAAGCAGTCTGAAAAGTAGCATATAGTGCTTTTCTGTTGAATATATTTATTACGGAAAAAGTCTTTAAATAACATTTTGTTTTTAGCATACTCTACAGAATGTTACTGAAGAGTATTGTTTTTATTCTGTAGCAGAGTAGTTAAAAATATTGTGAGGAATAAGCTAATTTTTTGTTAGATTCCTAAAGCTAAGAACTTGAATTTACCTCTGATTAAATCTTAGAGGATTTTTCCATGAGCTTGAAGCTATTTGAAATAAATAACTATTTCCAAGTATGAATATTACTTCAAAAGCAGATGCATCATATCCCTTAAAGATATAATTCAACACAAATAGTTAGATACTTCTCAGAGTGCCTTTTTTTTCCCTTGGAAAAAAACCAAAAAACCCACAAACCTCTGGATATATTTTGACAGTATTTAATATCTGAGAAACAAGGTAGTTTGAAGCATATTTTTTGGTAATGATGAAAAGAAAAGATTCATTTTATGCAAGCCAGTATAATTTTTTTCCTTGGTAAAAGAGCTGTGAAAGTCAATGTAGAGATTAGCTGCAACCATGCATCAGGCAACAAATTGATCAGAGAATTTATTGTGCTCCAATTTAAAACATCATGACTCTTCCCACTTTCATCTGAAATATCGTATGCAGGTGAATTCCAAAGAAACAATTTCAACCTTGCATGACAAATTTTACGCTCCCAAGAATCAAGCAAGAAAGTGTGTTTATACTTCATCCTGAGCGGCGTGACCTGGAACAACACTAGCATAGTAGTCTGTGTTAATGGGAGCACAGCCAGGAGGAGAGGATTCATCTCCCCCACTCAGTGCAAGACAATATCTAGAATACTGTGTCCAGTGTTGGACCCTCAGTACAAGGCACATGTTGAACAAGTGAGTCAAGTTCAGCAAGGGGAGGATATGCCATGCTCTTGCTCTTGGGGAAGGAGCTCTTTTCAGAGGAAGACAACTGGAAGATGAAAGACGATGAACATTAACTGAAAGAAAACTTTGCAATTTGATATAAGGGGGAAGGGACAGGAGAGGAGGGAGAAATCACTACGGGGATAATTAGGTAATGGAATAAGTTGTCTGCAGTTTCCATCCTCATAGGTTTTTAAGACTGGATCTCAATTCTGTGTTGATCCTGCTTTGAGCAAGAAGTTGGACTAGAGGGCCTCCTGAGGCCCCTTCAAACCTGAATTACTCTGTAATTGTAATGCAGAATTATACACATGTATTTTGGCAAAAATAGAGCATTTGATTTTGGTGATTATCTTAACTAATCTGAACATTCATTGTAGCAGATAATAGTCTCCTGTTACAAACTGCCTTTATTCAAGAAGTACAGAAGATAAAAAAAAAAGTTCAGGACAAGTAGCACATGTGACCAGAATCTCAACCGACTCCCAGTGCAGCACTGCTAAACTACAAGGGGATTTTGTTGATTTCTTAGTTTAGCTGTTTCCTTTAAACCTATATATGTGCACACACATATTTCCTAGTGTTTGAAATGCAATCACATGAGCACTTAAACACACATTTATAGTCAGGACCAATTTTGCAAGAGATCCAGACACACCATTACGTACTATGTTTTTAATGTGGGCTGAATTTTCTTTCACATTTTTTCCAGTTGCATATGTTCAAGTCTGTTCTCACCAACAACAGAATTCAATAATATAGCGGTATAGACACACTATTTCCCCATTGTTGAAGGGGATGAATATGTTAAACCACCAGTCAGTACATCACTCTCTTTACAGTATTGCCACTAAAGCAAGTTGGTGAATTAAGTTCATATGAAGAGGGGTGATACTCAGCTGTGAAGTTCATGCCTAGAATAGAGTCAATTAGTTATAATCAGGATACTGAGTAAATTAATTATAAAAATGAAAGCAAGTTCAGGTTGCAATAATGATTCAATCTTTACTTTTGATATCTATTCCATTTTTAAATTTCAGAGTATGCTGTGGAGCTTCACACTTCAAATTAAACCTCATTTGAGCATTATAATAAACCACAAATACACAAATTTATGTGTTCATTTTCAACTTTGGAATCATAAGAAGTTATAGACAATTTTACTGTTAGACAAAAGTAAACATTCACTTAGGTTGGAATTCAACAGAAGCATATTTTAGTACAACTATAATACTAGATAATCTTAGCTAAATCCCTTTAGACTACTATTTTAAAGAAAAAAAAGATGTTTCACTTTGCATGGAATTAGCCCTTGTGAAGATATGAGTAGTAGCAAGAATGGGATCATTTACATGAAGTTATAATTTCAAACAGGCATCCTTATCAATAATAAGAACGGTAACCTCTCAGGAGGCAAACAAGAAGGTTTGGCATCCTGATTGTGAAACACTAAGTTATGTGCTACAAAAGCTCTCAAATTAAATAAACCAATCCCAGAAGGTAACTGGTGGAAAAAGTCATTATTACAGGGGAAATCTATAAGGAGAATATTGAATTATTTAAATTGTCTAATCATGCGTTCTTCACTGGTAAGAGAGACCAATACTACTACATAAAAGACATCAACATAATATTGTTTCGTTTTACAGCAGAAGACTTTTCTGCAGTATGAGGGATCAATGCCAGATTTATCTAAGTCTACCAATATAAGAACCCTCAAATTTGATTTCTTCTATTTTCTGTTATGAGGGCTGAAATTCAGAGGAATTTACCTTATTCTCATTTACAGTCAAAATAAAATATTAGGAGCAAGTCATATGTCAAGAAGGCAGCTGACGGTAAGTCTCTCTAAAGCTACAGCTACCACCTCATCCTGACATTAACAAGACAGAGATGTCATAAGATTCCAGCAAATAAACGACAAAATAGATTTGTGAGAAACAGCACTGATTTGTCAGGAAGTCAAACTCTTCTATTCAGTCTCACTAATGACTACAGAACACAAAAAACCCCAAAACAAATCATGAAAGGAAAAACTGAAAAAAAAGAGTCTTAGTTACATCTGGCAGAATGCAAGTGGAAGAGAATTGCTACTTTCTTTAAAAAGATGTGTTCTATTTTTTAGCCTAAGGCTCAGTTTTATACTTTGTCATCAGTTTATTTTTTTATTTTTCTGTGTACGCATTCGCAAATCTTTGTGCTCATAATTCTCACTGATTTCCGTAGAACACCACTTTCACCTCACGTAGTTTATCATATATGCTTGGAACAAGTTCTTCATTACGACATGCCTATTTCTTTCCCTTTGACAAGCAGGAACTTTTTATTAGTTGCATATAATTGTTATTCTAGGTCTCCTTTAATCTTGGAAACTTTGGGTTATTTTCTTAATGTACTGTTTCATTAATGCTTATGGAAACATAGGCAAAAAAATGTGGACTCCTAATACTTTACTATACTAATTTCCCTTTTCCAGGTAGTACTGTTTCAGAGCCTGTCATGCACTGCTTTCATTTTTTTGCCATTCATTATGTTTACAGGCCACAGACTGTTGCATGGAAACACAGAGGAATTGAGACGGAAAAAAAATTCCACATTTCCAAGAAAACTTTTCGTTTCAGGTTTAGTATACAGCTTTAGGAAAGAGGACATATCATTAACAAAACAGAAAAATTATTTCTACATTATCTGTTTCTAGTAAAAGCATTAGAAGAACTTAAGAATTCTAAGTAATCCCAAGAGCAAACCACTTGAAAAACCATGGTTTGCTGCTGCATATCAACTGGTTTCTTGGAACAATTCATTGACTAATTAATAGTTCCCAGGTGTTTGGTATCAATTTTCTGAAGTATTCAGCTATTTTTAAAAAAGTAATATAAGTGAAATACAAACAGAAATTAACTAGACCATTATAATGTGCTAACACATTAGTGATGCAATTTGAAAACCACTATTAAAACAGATTTATGAAATGAATGTGAACATTAGTTTACACTAATGTTTCACTTAAAAAATTTCTAGCAGCCTTAGATTTACTGCCTCTTCATGGTACCTCCTGGATACCATCGGACAAAGAGTAACTAGGGAATTGGACAGTCAATGAACTTCCCAAAATCTAGATTTTTAATGAGAATTTTATAACGTATTAGAGAAAAACTGTAAACAACAGGTAGCTGCTTAAGCAGGATTAGACCACTAAAGTTAAAATCACTGTGGTTTTTTTAAAGAGTTCATAGGAAAATAATTGCTGCCTGAACAGCAGTAGAAAGGTTTTCCAATTTTAGTCCAGTATCTTCAGGAAAATTGCATTTCTCCTGCTGCCATCATCCATAACCTTGAAATGGGTTAATGCTGCTGAATGAACCGTACACAAGAAATCCTCCTTTTAACTATATTTGTGTTATTTTAATATGTTTGTCTGGTGTCAAGATCCAAATCAAAGCTGTAAGACCTTGCATATATATGTATTTTGTGCCACTTTAACACCGACCTTCTCAGCAGATGAGTTTCTATTACTTAGCAATTGACTTTGTAACCTGATTAGACTACCTATTTTCAAAAAAATAATGAAAAAATATAAATTATCATTGACATAGTTTAATTCAGAAAGATTTTGTGCTGCTGGGAAAGACATCAAATAAACAGGTAAAAAAGTCTCTTGTCTTTTACAACATATGTGTGCCCAGAAAATAAAGATACTCTGTGATCCACTAATTAACTCTCCTGATAACTTAGATAACAATGAACATAGTTATAGTCTTTGTTGTAAATTCAATACAATAATTTATAAAGTCTTTGTTAACTATGTTCTCATACATAATTTATCTGTAAATCTAATAATGGTCAGAAAGATGGAGAACCTCTCTTCTGAGGATGGATTGAGAGAGTTGAGGTTACTCAGCCAGGAGAAGAGAAGGTTCTGGGTAGACATTATTGTGGCCTTTCAATATATGAGGGCTTATATGACAGCCTGAAAGAGACTTTTTACCAAGGCCTGTAGTAACAGGAATGGGGAAGCAGTTTTAAACTGAAAGACAGTAAATTTAGATTAGATGTAAGGAAGAAAATTTTGTTTGTTTGTTGGGACTTCTGGGGTATTTTATTGGGTTTTGTTTGTTTATTTTGTTTTACGCAATGAGGTGGTGAGATATCGGAACAGATTGACCAGAGAACCTGTGGATGCCCCATCTCTATAAGTGTTCAAGGTTGGATTGTGCAGGACTTTGAGTGTCCTGCTCTAGTGCAATTTTGGTTCCCTGCCCCTGGTGGGGAGGTTGGGACTAGATGATATTTTAAGGCCCCTTCCAAATCAAACCATTCTATGATTCTAGTTAAAATCCTTTTTGTTTATTCAGTTCTAAACAATATTTCTATAGAGTACTCTATAGTGTGACCCTAAGGTATTTCCTGACCTCCTTTAATTGATGGTGATGGCATTTTTATTCTATCTAGAGAATGAGACCAGTACACTCATAATCTCATAATGCTAAAAAAAAAAATAATAAAAAATAAAGCATTAGGCATATCCTAGAAGAGCTAAGCTATTATGACATGTGACAGATGATATTTAAGAGAAAAAAACAACCTTGTCCTAGATCTGAATGTCATTTGCCACTCATCAATATAGCTGATAGCATGACCAGCTGCATCTTATCACATAATAGAATTTTTCCTTTGGCAAAAATAATGGCATAAGACTAAGCCAGCCAAGCCTGACCAGTTACACTATTAAAAAAAAAATAAATAAAATCTTCAACTGGTATTTATTCTTGTCTCAGGTAAGGGAAATCTTAAATAATTGCATAGGGAAACAGAAAGCCTATTGTAATTCATGTTACAGAATAAAAACTTCTTTAAACAAAATACATCAATAGTAGTGGTAGAGAGAATTTTATCTGTACAGTTATAGCTATGAAAAACTGGACAAGTCACAAGAGATGATCCTGTCCAATTCTGTACATTCCTTATCACTGAAGCAGATTTATATATCATACATACTCCAGTTTTGCTAACCTTAATGCAAGAGTTTTTCCTGTGGACTGATAATGTGAATCTCATTGAATGGAGAGGACTGTATTGTATAACTGCTTCATATCCAAACACAACATTACTTTGCCAGTCTTTTTTGTTTACCTCAGGGAATACAGGAATATTTGTTTTCCTAGCACTCACTGTAAGCAGCAAACACTGGCAAAACGGCAGCTGTCCCTCATAGCCAGAGCACAGCTAATTTCTGAAAGCAAGTGCTAGTGCTGGAAACATAAGCCACGCTGAGTTATTTCATACACTAGGTGCATAAAATACAGAGAAGGAAAAAGGTAACAGACAGAACTGTTTCAACATTTAAGACTCAGAATGTTAAACCCTCATTTTTACAGGATGAAAGCTCATACCCAAGGGAAGGCAAACAGTGGAGAACTATATACCAGGTTTCCTAAATCTTCATTCACGAAGCCTAGTCATGATATACCAGGTATGAGATGTGCTTTCTCAGTAGCAAAAAAGAATTATCTCTAGAGACCTTTTAATATGTTATAACCTCCATACAAGAATCAAAGCAATATAAAGAACATACATATTTTTATAAACTATCATAAGAGCTTGTCATTATATTTGTACTAGACGCTTTCCTGTGCTGGTATCTTTGAAGTGTATTAACATTAATTATTGGAATTTGCATCCTACAGTGCATAGTTAATCCAGATTTCAAAAGAAAAAGCATATGTATGCTGCAAGTAGCTGTTTGAATATCGAAAAGCAACTCATCTCAGATTTGAATGAACAGGGAGATTGACAATATGGCCTTTTGGGATACCTTTAAGATATCTCTATCTAGAGTGCTATCACTTTCTTTTAGTTATAGGTATGATATCATCAAATAAGTTTCTGAAAACATTTTTAAAGTGTTTAATGAGATATGAGAGGCAAAAAAGAAGGTATTTTAGAGGGGTGTAATACTAAGTTACAGAATCTATGATTTAATTCAAACAATTTTCAGAAAATTCTAACACACCATCTAAATATTGTTATAATATGCTTTGTAAAATTCTGTGCTATTAGAATTTTGCAACTTCCAATTTTTATAAAACCACTAGTGGCTGGAATATGTTCAGAAGGCACCATTTCAGCCTTTCTAACTGAATTTATTCTTACTCATTTAATATTTGGAAGATGACAGCACTGCCTTCCTATAAGCAGAGGTTCTGAAAACACTGTTAATAGCAGTTGCATCTATAGCAGTTGACACATATATTACATCAAATAGATAGCAAAACTTTGTTAGATCTCTTCTTAGAACAGTAACCTACTGAAATCTAGAAATGTTTCCTATTGGGTGGACTGGTTCTCTAGTCATTTAGAAATAGCTTTTTAACCCAACACTGAAATACGCTTTCGTGAAGCTAAAATTGGATAATTAAACCTAACTTCAAAAGACAATTTGACAACTTTTTAGAAAGAAGATATCAGCAATATAACCATCAAGCTGAAAAAAACAACTGTCTGTATACCGTATGGGTAGTCACAGATTGCCTGTTTATGAGATGAAATGCTAACAAGAAAACCTATAAAGGTGCTGGAATAATGGCTAATTTTCAGTCAGTTAAGCCTGAATGAGATATATTTACATAAAAATCCTTTGATCTGAACATTGGGCTCTTTGCTCATATTCTCATTCTGCAACACCCATCACTACCTCCCATCCCTATTTGTTGACAAATTGCAATAAGACAATTAAAAAGAAGCCCATTAATAAGCAGCCACCAGAATATATGAATATTAAAATTACACTAAGACTCCAACTTTTGTTCACATGAGACTATAAAAAAACATTGAAAAGGTGCTAAATTTTATCATCTGTGTAGATTTAAATAGGATAAGAAACTGTTATTCTAACAACTGTTCTTCCTCCCTCTAAAAATTCCAGTATACCTCCTAGAAGAGGCCATCTGGGAAACACAATAATAAAGGGATTTACTTCAGATACAGGCTAGTTTTCATCAAGTTTTTTACCATGTGACTCACATAGGTAGAGTTTGAACAAAGGCAGTTCCACACACCCTCAAAGCTACTGAAACACATAGCCCATAGACTGGCACCCACCACTGAAAGGTTCACATCTGTACTTCTCCACAACCTGCTAAATATGATTATTCAAGCTCAATACATAAAGGCCTTCCAGAAAGCACTTTTGAGTACTTTCCTTGTCCTACACCTACCTGTTTCTAAAATTATATGTTTCCTTGCAGGTAACTAACAGGGTACCAATCATTCACCAACCAGGAGATAAATTCTCATGCCCATCTCAAACAGACAAGAGAAAATGAGAAGAAAGTTCAATGATTACAGTTAAAATACTACAATAGCACACCGTCTGACTGTTTTAACTTCTCTGAATCAAGAAGCATCGCTTTTTAAAATATTGCATTAGCCAAAAGGGCATTAAAGGGCATAAAAGCTCCTTTTCCAGTGACTATCATCCTGTCACTGACCTCAAGGATCAAATAAAAAGATCACCAAGAAAAGTTCCATCTGCAGGGCATAGATCCTTATGCTACATTTCCCCAGTCAGTTGACACCTTTCAGAAAGATCTAAATTCCCTGATAACGAACATCTATCCCTCTCTCATGACCCATTCAGCTTCATCTTGCTCAAACAGTGACAGGCAGTTTTGTGCACTAGAGTCTGATCCCTGGTAAGCTCTGAATCACAGGACTGTCTAAACTTGTTTTCCTGCTGACATTAATCCAGGCAAAACTTCTCCACAAAACAGTAGTATCATACCAGAAGAACTCAACAGTTAGGAAAACACAGCTTGACTTTGTAAATAACCAACATGACAGGTATTTAGGGAAGAGTAAAGAGAACAAAGTATATTAATTCCTCTTTTACATACTCATCTGCAAAAGACAAGAGCATGTCAGCTATTTCATATAAGCCTGCTTCAGTTTGTGTCCTTAGAATAACAATCCTTAAAAACAGAAGTCAAAAGCATCGGTTATGAAGAGTACTTTAAGGACAAAGCAAAGGCAAACAACATAATATTCTCAACAAAACAATCTAACCGTAACTTACAATTATTTCAACTTGGAACATCTTTCCCTCTGGAGACTTGCATACATTGTAACATGTATAACAGTAATTCTCCATTATAACTAACTAGTAAACACAGCCTGTTATGCATAAGACATTATACTGTGTTTATTACTTCTAGGTTATGTGATAAAGCAAATCTGCAGACCCACAAAGGAGCTCAGAGATATAAGGGCAGGAGTCTGAGCTGCTTTCAGACCCATCTCAGGAGCCATCAGCTCATCACAGGCCCATCTCCACAAGCTCAGAGAAACACAGGGATGCGCAAGTGAAGGTGGGAACCCAAACCAAGGACCGGTCAGGATCAATCTGGAGATCCCTTTCACATTAAAAGGATTGCTATCTAAAAGACACACTGTAGGACACAAAGGAAAAGCAGTCCAAAGTCACACTACTTATTACAGGATGTTTAGGGGAGGAGAAAAAGGCGGGAAAAGCCAGGAGCTTAGCTGATTTGGGAAGGCAAAAGAGCAGGAAAACAGAAGGGTAAGGAGATGAAAAGGCTTGGTCATATGTAAATAGTTGGCTAGTCAGTACATTAATCTGTCCATGCCCTGTACATGATCAGCACAGCCTGTCCTGTCTTCTTATTAAACTACTTTCTACCTCTTTCATGGGTGAGAAGGCTCTATGCTGTGTGCACGTGCATATATGGAGATGTGAGTGCAACAAGTGGGGTTGGAGAGCCTGTATATCTGTGGTACCAATGACTGTAACAAGTATGGATATGCAAATGAAGCTGTGATCATTCACAAAGGTGAACCTGGGTAAGCTGGTGAGTGGGTGAAGTGACCTGGGAGCAAGGAGGTGAGGGTAGCTCTGGATGTGAGGCTGCCTAGGTGTCTCTAGGGTCAAGAGCAGAGTAGTTCAGCTGGGGGACCAGGGAAGTCCTGGTCAGCTCAGGGTAGGAAGCCGGTGCATACACACATGTCCACAGTCTGTACTAGCAACTGAAATAGGGCAACAGTCTTAGGGGGTTTGCATATGCAGGTACTGAAAAAAAAAAGAGTCCAGCTGTTGGAGGGATCCACCTTATGAGTATATGTTTATGTTATATGTACATATATATACACACATGCTCTAACCAATGGACTTCCATCCTGTCCAGCAAGAAAAGGAAGCAGGACAAGACAGGCCATCATTGTTCTGAGTGTCTGTCAGACCTGTGTGGCTGGCCGTGGATGTATAACATGAGCTCTGTGTGTGCATGCCTGTGGGAAAACATCTTTAGCCTTGCTCCTAGCTGAACCTGGGGACAAGGAGCTGCCCCACCCTCGCATCACCTCTCAGGCTGTTGCATCCTGCATGAAATGTTTTGCTCTAACAGTTCTCAATTACTCCCTCTGGGATTCCTACACACCATGTTAACTTAATGACAAAAATAAGGGTGCTTTGCCAAAGTCTGTCATATTTCGAAATCAGAAGGAAAATATTTCAAATATATCATTTACAGCACTTGTGTTCAAGTAGAGGGATTGTTAAATGACTTGATCCCACTGCCAGGACGAACACACTGCAGTCATATCTCCTTGAAAAACTTTTCTGAAAAACACCCTTTGCTATACAGTATACTGAAGGTTTAAGTTTTACAGGTAACAGGCTGAGTTAATTTTAGTTTACTCTTTTTTCCGGCTACTGTAACCCAAATACATAATTTCTTTAACAATAAAATAATCTACTTAGTCTAATACTTGCAATAGTAGAGTATATAGACACCTGTTTCCAGAATTTTTTAGTAAACTTAAGTTTCAATTATTTAATATAAAAACAAGATTTCATTGGGTAAAAAAAAATCTGAAATCACAACTTGAGGAAGTTTTTATATTATCTGGTATTCTAGACTACAAAAGTTTTTTCCAGAGGAAATCTGTCTTAATGTGACTAATAAGTAACAAGTAAAGGAAACCATACTATGTCAAAGTCAAGGATTTATCCTAAGATTTTGTCCAGAGTGAAAAGGTAAAGCATGTCTGCTCTGAAGAACCAGTACACTTTAAGATATCCATATGTGGTGCTTCTTAAGAGTTCATAACAACCTTACTGCAATAATATGCAATGTCAAATTTATTCCCTAGGCTTTGCGTATATGTTCTCATTTGAGAAAGCATAATGTGTGTAACTCAGTAGACAGGGCTTAGAAGAAAGACCTTCTAATCCTGATTTGGTTTTTACTTGCCAATTTAAGACAAAAATTCTACATAATAGAAGTAACCTTTTACTGTGTACATGTACAACAGTAAGTGGCATGAAAAAAGTGAGATGCCAGTTGTGACTTGAAGACTCTACTGTAGTTCTAATAATACAAACAGTTTTGCAGATCTGAAGTTTCAGTTACCTATTGCTACTTCAAACTCTTCTAATTTGAGCTCCAAAACTATTTCACCCTAACTGAAAATATTTAGTATTTTTCAAGAATCATTCTACATTCTTTCATTTAAATAATATTTAGCAAATAAAGTATGAAACTTTCTATCCGTGAATCAAGGAATAAACTACTTTAAAAGTGTTAAGTTCTTTGCCATGCAAAACATAGATGGAGTTGTGAACAGACCATGTATTAGCTATTGAACAATATACTACAGATGTGAGAATTTTTGTGCCTATTGATATAGATTCTCACAAGTACCAGGATTCTCCGCTTAAGTGGGGTAAAACAGCTTGAACTTTACCCTATTTGCAAAGGTTATTGATTTATGGAGAAGGGGAGGTCACATCACTTTTGAAGAATGCTGAGATCAGTCTGACTCATCAATCCCATAGATAAACATTCTGAGGATGTCAAAAATGTTCCCTGACAGAATCTGCCACTGATGAGAATGTGGGAGACAAAATTCCTGATAAGTGATAGTACTGATAACTTATCTAAAGCTGCTGAGCTGACACAGCTAGCCTAGAAATATATGACTGACAGTCACTCTATACTATAAAATCCCAACCCCACCTTTAAACAGCAGGAACAGGTCTTCTAACACATCCCTTCTAGGAGTGTGTACAGAAAGCCCTCTCAAGTGGTGATACCCCTAAAGGTTACTCCTGGAAGCTGAGTGAAAGAGATTTGCCCATGGTGGTTAGTATGGGAGAGTAATATCAATCTCTAATTAAGAATCATTTTGCTAGCTTTAACATCATTGTTTCATTATTGTTTCAAAAATTAGTGTGCTATACTAGTAGTTATAACTGTATTAACTGTGATACTGTGTAGTAAATAATTCCGATTAAAGAATTTTAGTCTAACTGCTATCAACATCAATTTAAGTAAATAATTTATATTATTCATATAAATATCTTCAGTTTGCCATGCTTAATCCTGTGGGTCAAAGTCTTATAAAGGCTCAATTACACCTATATAATTCTTTAGGCAATTGACCACGTCTGGGACTAGGATTGGATCCAGAAGCACCTAGACTTCTCTCTGAGAATGAGTTTAGAAAGCAAGGCAGTCCTTCATGAACCTCATGACTCAAGAGGAGGGTGTCCCTGATAAATCTTGTCCAAAACTCCTATTCTTCCTGCAACATATATCGGTTGAAATGCTACAGAGCAGAGCCATGGGGAAGGAGTGAAGTATCCCTAGCAATTTCTACTACTAGCTACTAGATATTAAACATTTAAGCTCTAGAGCTGTACCTAGAACACCTTTGCTTCTATCTCTGTTTAATAATATGGGAAATAAGGACTCCTATGTTACACCTATAGTAAAAAATTTAAATAGACCTGGGAATATTCTCAGACAAACTACTGTGAAGAAGTGATATGTGTCCTTTCTAATATTTTTTTTTTTTTAGAATTCACCACAGTATAGGGGTGGAAGTCTGCTTATTTGATATCTAAAAATAGTCTACGAATCATTCTTGTTGCTGAACTGTGAACAAATGTTTGAAGGAATTTCCCAAGGACTATTATAAACTACTGGTGTTAATATCTCTTTGTTAAGCTAAACAGTAGGGAATGATTAAGACTGTCTCCAACTGCTTTCTAGGTTGCAGGAATAGCAGGTATATTTCTGCCAGCCATAGGGACTCCCAGATCCCAGGTGGTGGGAGTTCAGCACTTTGGGAGATGATGAATATTCACCCAATCTCTTACCGCTCCAGAAGGGTTCCTAGCACTTAACTATTAATAGATCACATACAGACAGACAGATAGATAATGAAAGTGCTCTAACTAAAGATGGAATATAATACAGATATTAAGTAGAATGTTAGTTTCAACAAGTCCAGCAATAAAGCAGAAGAAAAAAAAGCCCAAAATTTGTAGATGCATGATAATGCCTGTACACATAAAAGTCCTTCTAATAGTCAGTGATAACTGTCTACATATTAAATAGTAATATGTTTCCCTGCTCCTATTGGCCTATCTTAGAATGAAATCCTGTCCTTCAAAGAAGTAGTACAGTACATTACAGCAAGCAGCAGCTGAGGCTACCTGTATATGATCCTCTTGGATTTTCTCCTGGGTTCAAGGCACAAATTCTTGTTGTTGCTGCTTCCAGTGTTACCAGGTGTGTTTGTTTTGGCTGGTATAGAGTAAAATTTTCTTCATAGCAGCTAGTATGGGGCTGTGTTTTCAGTTTGTTGGGGGAAACAATGTTGATAACACAGGGGTGTTTTCATCACAACACCCTGTGCTGGGCAGTGCTTACACAACATCAAGATCTTTTCTACTTTTCGCACTACAAGTGAGGAAGCTGCGGATGCACAAGCAGTTAGGAGGGCACACAGCTGGGGCTGCTGATCCCAACTGACCAGAGTCATATTTCATGCTTAGTATATAAGACAGGGGGGAAGAAGGAGGATGGGGGGAACATTCAAAGTGATGGCATTTGTCTTCCAAATTCTCCATTATACATGATGGAGCCCTGCTTTCTGGGGGGATGGCTGAACACCTACCTGCACATGGGAAGCAGCGAATGAATTCCTTGTTTTGCTTATGTACATGTGTCATGGTTTAGAAATGGTATTCTCCAATTTGGTGTTCCCACTGAAACCAAGCACTGCTCACTCCCCCCGCCCCCTGTATTGGGTTGGAGAGGCTCAAAAGGTGAAGATCATGGGTTGAGAGAAGAACAATTTACTGGAAACTACAATGAGATTAGAAACAAACAGTAACAACAACAATATTAAGAACAAAAGTGCAAATGAATCTGACCCAACTGCTGCCACGCTACCCCAACTCAAAAGAGAGCCTTTCCCCTGTCCCCAGAAAATGACCTGAGGTGGTATAGAATAACCACTGGGTCCTAGCCATGCCCCCTCCTGGTTGTTGCAAAAATTAACCCTGTCCTGGATGGAACAAGGACACAATGGCTTTTACTTTTTCTATTAAATTTTCTTTATCTCAACCCACTCCTTTTCTTGCTTTTACCCTTGCAATTTTCTCCCCCATAAAGAACTGGGGTGGAGGGTAAGTAAGTGGCTGTGTGGTGTTTAGCTGCTGTCTAGGTTTAAACCGTGACACCAGGCATGACAATTTCCTATTTTTACAGTAGATAATTACAGTCCAGGTCAGTGATTCTGAAGCATAGTTAACTGAAACTTGGCATTTGCTGCAGTTCAGTCAGAACCCCTGCTGCCAGCGTATGTCACTAGAATGGGATTCATCCAATAAGAGGTTTATCTAAAATGCTTCAGATGTGCCCATAACACTTCCTAAAAAAAAGGGGGTTCTATATGCAGTCCTTCAGAGACATCTTGAAGCATGGGGCCTTCTTACCAGTTATTTCCCCACTAGTTCTCTCTCAATTAAATTGCTTTTTCTGCTAATTTTTTCTTATGTTTTGATAGAGAAGCAGTTGCTCTTTGTAGGTTTTTCAAATAATTTTATCTGTATGTTGGCAGGAATGTATCTTGAGAAAAGCAGGAGAAAAAACCTATTTATCAGGAATGGAATTATGCTTTAATAAATGAAGCAATAATCATCCCTTTTTGATGTTAACAAAACAAATACACTTCCATCAGAAAATACCATTGTGGTCAGATATTTTAGCAAGGTCTTTCTGAGAGGACATGGGGTAAGAATTTTAAACTAAAAGAGGACAAATTCAGAGCAAAATAAGGAAGAAATTTTTTATGATGAGGCTGGTAAAACACTGAAATAGGTTGCCCAGAGAGGTGGTAGATGCCCCTTCCCTAGAAACATTCAAGCTCAGGCTAAACAGGGCTATAAGTAACCAGGTCTTCTTGAAGAGGTCCCTGCTCATGGTAAGGAGGTTGGACTAGATGATCTTTAAAGGTTCCTTCCAACCCAAACTATTCTATGATTTTATGGCTTAACCTGGTTCCCAGCTAAATATTATGTAATGAATATTAATGACGTATCAATATCAAACTTGTACCAAATGGTACAAGTTTGTCTGGATAAACTATTTTGAAAAATATGATGTTTGGGTGCTTTCAGTAATGAGACTGAACATTTAAAGAGCAGTGGGTCAGAAAGTTAATATGACCACACTACAAACAAGCGAGAGTTACTGTGTCTGAAGTCTAAGGTTTTTCACAATAGACGACAATGCTAGAAGTATTGGTATGTTCTTTGCTCTGGTCACCCTATAAGATCCTGTGATGACTTCAAGCATTGTCATTCTTGTTACACTTTAAGCTAGACCTCAAAAAAAAGAGCATCAGTGTAAACATTTGCATGCTTTAATCTTAGCTGATTTATTCCACAACACTAGCACATATTTCTGAGCTTTACATTGGAGTCACACTTTCATCACACCAGAGAATACATACTTTCAGTACATAGTAGAGTAAATTGCTGAAAAAGAATGCCATGATTTATTAAATAGAAATTATTATGGCAGTTAGAGACAAAAATACATTAAAGGTTAAAATAAAACAAAACAAACTATACTTTTCAGAGCAGGAAGTTTGCTATTTCTGTGAGGGAAAAAAAAAAAAGAAAAGAAAGAAACACATATAAGGCTTACAGTATACAATTTTTTTTTTATCTCTGCAGAGATTATAATATTCCAGACACGTTACTAACATATGCAGACTCTATGGTCCTACAGTGATATAATGGAAATTTTTTATCTTTGTGCCAGATTTAAAACCAAAGCTCTATACAAGGATTTAAAAATATTCTGTGGAAAAGATAGTAAAAAAATACTTTCGTATTAACAGCATATTTCCAAAAGCTCTGAAAGGTAAGAAACACAATCTATCACAAGCACCTTTGAACCAGAATTATGGCCACTGCAATCTCAATACCTCTTATGACACAGAGTAACAGGGAAAAATAACAACTATGGGAGATGGATTCATTGCTCCAGAGTGAGTGTAGCCTTTGCAAGTTCCAAACTAATCAGAATAACTCCCAGACAACATGCTGCGATATTTGCATTGTCAGCTGGTTATTATGATTTATTGGAAAAGTGGGACACGGGCACAACAGTACAATGGAATCACACTGTGATAGCTGTAGTAATCTCATTATACAGCTTTTGCTTTTTTCAACCCAAACTCTGCACAGCCATTTTTTTCTTTTTCTCAAAGCACAGAGGGGAAAAAAAATCAACCCCCCAAACAAATAAAACAAAAACAAACAAAACAAAAAAACACCCCCACAAACAAAAAAAACCCAAAACCCCAGCTATTTGAAACCACAGGTGTATGTAGTTTCTGCATTGAGTTTTCTTCCTCTTTTTCTGTTTTTTAAAAAAGGAGTGTTTCAGCAAATCCACCATCTACATACTGTTCTAGAAGCAGTTGTGATAATGAAATAATTTGTAAAACTAGAGTGATCAGTATTTTTCCCTCTCTAACTGCAGCCAATGCATCAGACCACTTCTTTTAACACAACATAGATGATAATCATCTATTTAGGCTTTCATTAATAAAAAAATACAATCCATCTTTAAAAGATTAAGCCCTATTTGACTTTATCTCGTCATTACAAAATAAACATGTCCTTCGCAGATTTTCACGTAGCCTGATATCAGATATTCTTAAATTTAGAGGTAGTTTGGCGGTTTGTTTAGTTCTTTTTTAAGTAGATTCTGCTAGAACTAGAAGAATTCTATCATCAAAACTAGCAGCTGTAATACTATAATATTATATACACAAACCACCCATTTATATGGCAGTAGAAGAATCATAACATAGGACTTTACACCAAGAAAACTTAAAAATAACAGAGCAGAAAGAACTGGGGTTGTTCAGCCTGAAGAAGAGAACGTTCTGCAGTGATCTAGTTGCTGCCTTCCGGTACCTGAAGGGAGACTACAATACAGTTGGTAACAGACTTTCTACAAGGGCATGAAGTGATAGAACAAGGGGTAATGCTTTTAAACTGAGAGTAGGTTTATGTTAGATACTAGGAAGAAATTCTTTACTGATGAAGCAAAAGTGATAAACCTATATTCCTTTCCCTTTCCTCTGTAACAAATAATGTGTTGATGATGTGGATTGGTGCTTTGTCTATCCTAAATTTGTGACCCAGATATGGAAGAGAGAGTCTATAGGCTTTACACCTCATATACTTTACTCTGCGAAGAAAGTGCCACAAATAGCAAAGTCCTCAGATAGGAACAGAGTCAGCTATCTATTGACTGCTTTGGGGGCTTTTAGTGAACAGGGCTAGCAACCAATAACAACTATATCAGCATAGTTTCTGAAAGTAGTACTGAATGAAAAAATCCAGTAGTCTAAATAGAGATGTCCATCAGGAACAAGGCTACAATTCATGCCTGGGTTAGTATAAGATGTCATACTCTACTTCACACATATATATAGCATTTTTTGTGGGAATGGGATGCCATTCTATTCAATTCTAAATATACAAACATTATAGACTTGAAAAGCATTTCCATTTGTTAAAAAAATTGACCACAACACTTCAGAAGCTGTAGTTTTAAAGGCATGTTTGTGCACTGTGGTAGCAGATAAGCATTTCATGTGGGGTGTTGCTTTTCATTTTGAGACAGGCAGTCACACTATTTAGATCACCTCCTAGAAAAAAACAGCTGTCAGATATAAGTATGAAGATTCTCTGAAAAGGAAAGTGCTTACAAAACGCACCTTCCAATAACCCTATATCTAACCGCATCTGCAGCCCCTATATATTTCTGTGCATCAACAGTAAGAAGCACCCTCTCTCCATTCACTCAATTTGGGATGAACACTTAAAAAAAAAGGCTTCTGAATACAGCAGACTCCAGATGTTTCATATTGCTGCATGGGAACAGAATGAGGCTATTCAATTTCACAGCAAGAGAGCAAAATACAGTAAATTACCTTACCAGGACATCAAAGTGGCAAAGATTATGGAACTTCTTCTATAATCATCAGATGATTAAAGAGCATTTTCCTCATTAAAACCTCTTACAAGGGACCACCATTATCCAACTCTTCATTTACTCATTAAGCTATATCAAGGTTTTTACTTCTCTAATTGCAATTTGATACAAGCTCTTTAGTCCTAAAGTGTTTTTTAAGAAAGGAAAAAACTTTATCACCTACAGAGTAACAACACTGTTTTCGTTGAAGAGACCTTGAATTTAAAACTGCGTAATTGCAATGTGAGTTGTTTTAAAAACAGACCAACAGTTCGGAAAAAAAACCCCACAAAAACCAAAAAAAATAAGCCAAACCAAAAACTGACCAAAACAAACAAACCAAGATTAAAAGATACTCCCAAGGGGTAAGAATAGAGGCAGAGCAGTCCAAATACTTCTCTTTGTTTGCATGTAGTCCCTGACACAGGTTGTGTCAGAAAGCAAGAATGTAGTTATGGAGTTCAGCTGTTTCCTTCTTCACTACATTAAAAGAGCTTCAACATCGTAAAACCCAATGTCTGAAAGGGGGAAATTTTTATCTTCCCTACCAAAAAACTGTACTAAGACACATGATCCAGTTTACACAAGGTATATGAGACTGGGAACAATACAAGCCAGTGTGTTGATACTGACATCACTGGGAGGGGGCTGCCCCTCCCAGACACCGCCGGCTCCAGCGGCCCCAGCGCAGGGCAAGGCTGAGCCCCTCAGCTACGGGTGGGCGGGAGAGAGCCCCGGGGAAAGCCTGGGCAGGGGAGGGCAAAACGCTGCCGGGCAGTCAGGGCTGAGGAAGGGGAACCAGTTGAGAAACAGCCCTGAGAGCCCCGAGAGCCCCGAGAGTAGAGCGGGATGAAGGGGCTATGAAGGGACCCCAGTGGAATAGGGGTTAGGAGGAAGGAGTGGCAGAGGAGCCCTTATAGACTGACCTCAGACCCCACACTCTCCCCCCGGACCAGCTGGGGAGAGGTAGAAGAGCCTGGAGTGAACCTAAGCTCAGGAAAGGGCAGGGGAGAAAAGTGTTGTTTTAAAGTTTGTTTTTGTTTCTTACAACTCAAATCTGTTTTAACTGCCAATACATAACTTCTCTCCAAGTCAAATCTGTCTTATTCATGATAGGAACTCTCTATGTTTCAACCCACAGGCTTTTCCTTTGGAAGGTCTCCTCCCAGAGGGGGAGTGAGAGAGCAGCTGGGTAAGCGTCTGCTGGCCAACCAGTATCTACCCACCACAGCAGGACGTTCAGACATAGGTTGTTGTTACAGTCCAAAATATTTATTTTCTTTCCTCCAGAATTGTGGGACAGAATAAAGATGTTCTGATTTATCATCATGCCTTGGGTATAGCAAAGAATTCTAAAATTCAAGACTTCTGGTCCATATACAGGTAAAACAAGTAATCTCCCTCCTATTTATTTTTGCCTTTGGTTGCAGCTAGCCCCCTTTCTCACAGTATCCAGATACTGAATACTAACAGGATGTTAATATGTTTACATATGCAAATTTGACCAAATATGATGAAGACAAAATCAAACATCATAAGCAAACCCATTAAAAGGGATTAATTTCTAGCAAAAGTTGTGTATGATTGATGCTTTAAGGTCACTTTGATTTTTTGATTTTTCTAATTTGTATAAGTAGTTGTATAGCAGAAGTAGATTTTAGAAGCAGCAGCATTTATCCCTTTACCCTTTCCCTTACCCTTAGCATAGTAACTACATACATATCCCAACCCTTTTACCCCATTCCATACTCCCCGTATCAATTACCGCTAAATTCCATTAGAATATTTAGACTTCTCTTCAAGATAGGCCTATTCTGTTTAAAGAACACTTGTACTCTGGCCTAAACTGCAGAGTACAGCCAAGAACTGGGTAACCGTGTGGCCCCTGTACTCCAAGGAAGATGAGGGGCTGAAGTAGGTGGTCTCAAAAAGACCCCAGCCCCAATTCCCCAGGGGTGGATCGGGGGTGTACCACGGTAAAAGCCAGAGGGTGGAAAAAATCTGGGATTGGTTGAACGGTATTATAAAATTGTAACACCTGAGGCAGAGGGGCGTGTGCGTTTTGTAGCCTATGTGCCTTGGAGGCACGATTAAATCCTTTTCTTATCTCATCTCTAATTAAATTGCTCTGGAGTTTTTGTTCCTCAGCTCCTTTAGGCATCATGATAGAGGTGTGTTAACTTTTTTAACATAAATACCAGTGAAAACACATACTTATGGTAGAGCAATGTGGGCAACTTCAGTTGAAACCAAGCTGAGATGCTAACTCTACCAGAACATATCTCCCATTTCTTTTTTTTTTAATAAATTTTAATATTGCTTCAAGATTAATTTGTAAATATTATATTTGCAAATAAAAGAAGTATCTAATGTGAAAGTCCTTTTTAGTTAAACATTTTTTCCTACTGTGCACATGAATGAGGTTATATATGGCTAAATTTTAATAAATCGGATCATTTACATTGCTCCTTGCATATGCAAGTGTTAAAATTTTTGCCTTGCACTTAATTACACTCTATTTTATCTTTATTTGGCTGTATTCACATTGCACTTAGTTTTCCAAATGAATACATACTCTAAATGCACAATTAGCTATAAAGTACAAAGACCAGGAAAAGAGAAATTTCTGAAAACAGTTATTGTCAAGAGCTTTACTCTTGGGAGTGTGGGCTCACCATGTTTCTACAGTAAAATGCTTAGCCTTCCATCAGAAATTTCAGATGCTGGTCAATAAAGACTACTTTTCTGAAGTACCCTTTATGGATTCACGTGCTAGTCTTCAAATCACTAGCTGAAAACCTATGACTTGACATCAGACAGACAAGTTTTATCTACAGGAGAAGAGAATTAAGAATTGGGTGATACTCGAGAAAAGGTTGAGAATGCATTTACAGCATCAAAAAAAAAAAAAAAAAAGAGTGCTTAAACAGAAATCTGCAGAACATCCTTACAGAAACACTTAAACTGCTGATGGATAGTGGGGAAATTAATAGGGAAATAATAATGCAGTACCTATTTTTAAATAATGCTGCTAAAAAAGAATCTAGAATTTACAGCCTGGTGAGATTTGTCCCATTACTGAGTAAACTGATAGAGAATCTAATTAAAGATAGGATGGCAGAACAGTTGGATAAATATAACTTGATAGACTCAAGTCAGCATGGCTCCAGTAAGGGGAGGAAGGGTGAGAGGGAAAGAAATCTCACTTCTTTATCTCAACAGAGGTAGTTTTTGCGAACACACACAAACAGGGGAGGGGGAATAGATAAAGGTGGGCTTAATTAACTTTAGTTTTCAAAAATAATATAATTAGATCTCTCCTAAAGGAGTTGTTTAGGATTTTTTTTTTATAATTACACATAAGAATATCAATTATTTAGCTTTGTCACCAGCTGTGTACTAGGTAGTTTTCTAAGAGGCAAAATACCTTCATTTAGAAACTAATCAAGCAATCGGAAATAAAGTTTAAAAATTATTCCTCAAAACAATCACAGCTATTTTTAAGTACAATAATCTCATGGGTCTATGCAGTTAATCATTTGGAAATGGAAACAGCTAGCGAATGGATAAAATTTCCCAGTGACACCACACTGTTGCTGTTATAAAACAAGGAAGATGATAGCAGATGAAATGTAACTTGACTATAACAAAGAATGAAGTTGTTCTGAGTGAAGGATAAGAAACTCTCAGACTTGTTCTTGAATTCTTCACAAGGGGATTTTTTCTTTATTTTTTAAACATGAGGTTTTGACTTCACCGTAGAGAACTTGGTAAGACTGGTTATTGAATATTAGAAATATGAACAGAATGCTTTGGTACATTGAAAAGATTAGTTCTACCCAGTCAACCTAGAGGAAACAGGCAACTATAAGTGACAATGTCAGAACAATCATCTGATATTTTCAAAATCATAAATGAAATTTAAGATGACCATTCTTATTGAACATAGGCATCCAAAGAACTCCAATCTCCACCTCAGTATTCCATCTGTTGTATATAATGACTGGAATTTCTTATCTCAACTCTCCACCTTCTTATATTGACATCTAAGTCCTCTTTTAACAGTCGGAACTGTGGCATATTGGAGGACACAGCAGAATGATTTACCATTGCTGTCTCCGGCAGTTTGCCCAACTTTAATCTCAGGTTTAGGTGACTCAGGTACACCTAAACTACACTATTATGACCATAGCAAACAGTCTCTTTCTCTGGAGGAAAGAGACAGCCTTGGGCTGAAAATATTTATCTCCACAGATAATGAACATTTTAACTGCACATTTGTCTACATTTTAAACCTTAGTTTGCACACTGAAGTAGGGACAAGAGTATTCTTTCAAAACTTCTAGAGAGATTGGTGAGACAAAACAAAGAGGAGAAAAGGCTCCAAACAACCTGGAGATGATGCTACTGTCAACGAAATTGTTGGGGTATCAGAGTAATTCCTCTCCTCTACATCCACCAAGGAAAGCAGGAAAGCAGCAGAGACTAATTAGTTTTCGAGAGCAGTGAGGAAGCAGGAAGGGTGACTCTTTTGAAGAGTCAAATCTCAAGACTAACCAAATTTGAAAAAAATAACAAACCAACAGGTAGAAACATCAGGCAATGTTGTGCAAAATATCCTTACAGGCAGATGAATGGGTGGGAACCACAAACACGTTCAACAAAAACCAAACATAGGCACCACCTTGCGAAAAACTTGGCAGCACTGAGCAGCCAACAGCCTGGAGGGTCAGGTTTGGATCTGGTACACTGCTGCACTCGAGCTGTGGATGCAGGCATCTTCATAGTGCTATTGGACAGGCAGATTTTGCACAACATTCACTGGGATACAGCTACCCTTTCAGACCTCAGCAAGATCCCCTTTCACAATTCATAAAATGCCACTCTCAAAGATCTCATCAAGTTACAGGAGCTCCTTCTCAAAACCCATCCCCAACTCTGGCCCAGACAGTCACAGTGAGCTTAAGTGAGAGGAAGGCAAGGTGGAATCTGTTCCTGTCCTCGCATCATCTCTCTGGATACCTTTGGGATCACAGGTCACTGCTGGAGAAGGCCTGCTTATTCCCCTTTCGGTTGCTTCAAGTTTCTGGTATTTCAAGACTCGCTGCCATCCTTCTTTGTCCCTTGACTTTTACTTTATTATTTTACTTCTTTTTTTAACTTATTTAAGAGGAAGGTCTCTGATTGAGGGGAATATATGTTCAAGCCACCTGGAAAGCCAGAAAAACACTAGCCACTAACAGATGCATAGGGATGAACAAGTACAGGACAACTAAGAAAACTTCAGAAAGAAGAGAAAGGAGCTGGTATATCTAGATCCAAAGAAGGACTTTTTCTACAAGGCACATCAGAATCATGATGAAATGAGGCCAAAGATACTCAGGATAAAAAATTTGCCAGGAAATTTTTTGCCCATGCTGGAAGTGAAGCAATATTGTATGTTTAAGAAAACTTGGAACTGAATCAAGATTAAACAAGTTATCTGTGTCAACAATTAGCACTAGGAACACACATAAAAATTCAATACCAAAAAAGAATAATCAGGGAGTTGGCTATTCACTGCCAATTGCCTGAAGCTTGTCAGGGAATTCCCAAATATTCACAGATCTACTCTTCCCTGCATATTTCTGCCTCTAGGCAGAGCATATTGACTTCTTGGATACCTTCAGTAAGTACTAAGGTTTTTAGGTTTGTTATTTAATGTCTACCTCATTCAGAATTTCTCACTCTACCGTCACCCCCATTTTTCATCCCAGTTTGTCATCTGTAATAAATGTTTCTTGTGTTTCTGTAATGTCAGAGGGAATTTTCATTTTCTTGACCAAGTAGGATCTATCCAGTCTGAATAAGGAACCCAGCAACTATACTAAAGGTACTAGGTGCTAGGAAGACAGACTTGGAAACACCCCTTTCTGAGATATGTTAATCTATACTTTCTGGACTCTTTAAACTAGAGTAAGTATCTTCATCTTGGCCTTTCTCAGCTCTTGAAAAACTTATTAGTTTGTTTAAGCCTTCTGTGTAGTTACACTTTGCTTTTCCATGGTGACTTCTGGCAAGAAGATCCCAGAGTTTAATTGCATTTTGTGTGATAAATAATTCTTTCTGATTGTTCTATACCTGCTGTTTTATTACTCTTTTTATATCCTTCATTCTTTTGTCATAAGACATGAAAAATGAATATAAAATGTTTAACTCATGGTCATTCATCATTTTATAAACCATTAGCACATTTTTCTCTTCCTCAAGGTAAAGATTTAGTTACTTAAACTTTCCTCATATTGAAGTAATGGAAAAAAAATCTCTGATTATTGTGACTGTTACTATCAACAACTAGAAGCAAACTCTTAAAAGGAAGGTCCTTTTAAAGAATCGCAGTAGTATTTTTTTTAACAGAGGAGAATATTTTGTTTCTCAAAAACCTAATTTTTAAACTGAGTAAACCCACTTTAACTATATTGTAATAATGATAATGCTTCATACATAAACAGCGTAATTTCAAGCAATTTGCAGTTTACCATATAAGTTAAGTAACTACCAGATGGAAACACCTGTTAATAGCAAGATTTATGAACAGACTAATGAAAGATGAACTGAATTGACCTATACTACAACATACTTCAACTGAGCTGAAATTAGCTACTACCAGAGAATTCAGCTCTCATATTTCCCACTATTTTCTCAATTTCATATTAAAAACAAAATCAATTAAAAAAGTTTATTTCAGTGTGTGTGACCAGATTCTTCTTTTTTCTTATAAAGCCACATTGATTTGTCTGGGAAATGATATGTATAATTTAGTAATATCTGCATTTTTGGCACAAACCAGTGAACTGAATTAAATTTAATGATCCAAATCATCTGCAGTACCAGACCCTAATACACTCTTAACCATCAGCAAACTATTTTGCAGTATTAATATTGAAAATTGAATTTTTTAACAGAATAGTCAATTCTGCATTTCCAAAGGCCTGTTACTCCATTTCTGTGCAAGACTAGATGACTCAAGTGGGGTGTTTTCATGATATCTAAGAGCACAGAAACCCAAGAAACATTTATTGCAGATAATGAACTGGGAAGATGGGTGAAGAAAGAAACGTGTCAGAAGTTTGCAAAACGCTGAATGAGGTAACTAGACAGGGGAACTAAAAAGAACAGGCCTAAAAGCCTCCAGTACCTGCTGAAGCCACCCAAGAACAATGCCTTCAGATTCCCCACAACCTAAAGAGTTGAATACAACTGTCTCTTTCCTCTCTCCTTTCAAAATATGAAGTTGCTTAACATTTTAAATCCCTTGGTAATTCTGGAAAAAAGCACCAACAGATAAGTCTGCATATGCAAAGTCTAATCCCCACCCCCAAAACAAATCCATCATAACATAGCGCTAATCGGATAGAAGCAAGATGGACAAGGTCAGGGACCTTGTTGTCTCTTAAGCTGGGAATCCCAGTTTGACAGAGGTGAGGAGAATACCTGTCATTAGCATGACACAGTCATTCCCTAATTAGTCTCAAAGGTTTCTACAAGGTTGGCAGCTTTGCCCAAACCGTTGATTGACTAAAAACAGGGAGGACTGCTTTCTTACATCTCTCATTCCCCTAGTTAGCCTCCTCTCATCCTGAGTAGGGTAAATAAGCATATTAAAAAAAATTCAGTATTACTTTGGCACTTTCAATAGTTTCTAGACTCTCTTCAAAATTGTTCATATTCATGTTAATAGATCAGCTCTATAACCTTTGATTGATGCAGAGCTTCTCATTTCATATATGCAACCAGTTAAAACCCACAGTGAATAGAAGGAAAATTCAAGTGTTTTTAATGGGGCTACCGAATATGTAGAAAGCACGTCTGCTGTACACCCTGGAGTGGAATACAGAATATTGAATTCATTCATTCAGCAGCCACCATAATAAAAGGCCTGTAGCTGTAGCAGGATCATATTCTGATTATGCAACATCACAAAACAGTGGTTAAAGTTGCAGCTGATCTAACTACATGCTGGGACAGTGAAAATGTATAAGCATCAGCACAATTTAAAATCTTTTATTTTGGAAGTGTTACAATCGACCACAGCATGCTATGCATCTAAACCATCCCAAAGAACTTGATTACAGGTGAGACATGGAAAAAAAATACTTATTCCCCCACTTCTTGCATTTCTCTATAATATATTAAATAAAAAAAAAGATTAATTCATTTGAAAGCCTAAAGCACACCTCTAACAACACATACTACCTTCTAAGGCTGTAGTGTTATAGAAAAATTGAAACGGAGAACAAAAACTCTAAACAATTGAATTCTCTAGAAATATAAACCAGTTCGGACGGGACCAGATGTGAAGAACGTACCATACCACAGGGGCTTCAGTCTTTTCACCTGCTTAATAGCGGCACAGGTTTCACAATCATGGATAACTTGAGAAATGGTATTCATGGTTAAATCCACCCCTCGGTCTCGTGCCCATCTGTGGGTGGCATCTCGGCCCTGATGGCCTGAAGCATCATGGGCCCATCGAGCTAGGAACAACTCTCTCTTCTGCTGCCAGTCTAGGTCTACTTGTGACACTTCAACCTGTGCAGCTTGGTCCGCTTATCTGTTATCATGTTCTTCATTAGCTCGTCTCTTGGGTACGTGGGCATCTACATGGTGGACTCTCACATTCAGACTCTTCTCTCTGGTAGCGATGTCCTGCCACATGTCAGCAGTCCAGGTGGGTTTACCTCCATGCCTCCAGTTCATCTTCTTCCCTCGGTCTAACCATCCCCATAGGGCATCAGCTATCATCCACGAATCAGTGTAGAGGTAGAGCCTCGACCATCCTTCTCATTCAGCAATGTCTAGGGCCAATTGGGTGGCTTTGAGTTCTGCAAATTGACTCAACTCGCCTTTACCTTCGGCAGCTTCTACCACTCGTTGGGTGGGACTCTAAACGGTTGCTTTCCACTTCCGGTTCCTTCCTACAATATGGCAGGAACCATCAGCGAAAAGGGCATAATGCTTCTCTTCATCTGGCAGCTGATCATATGGCGGAGCTTCTTCAGCTTGGCTCACTGGTTCTTCTTCTTCTTCCTCATCTGCCAGGCTGAAGTTTCCATCTTCAGGCCAATTTGTGATATCCTCCAGAATTCCAGGGTGATTTGAGCTTCCCAATCGTACATGCTGTGTAATCAAGGCTATCCACTTGCTCCACGTAGCATCAGTGGCATGATGCATAGGGAGCGCCTTCCCTTTGAACATCCAACTGGTAGTCGGGGTGCTAGGGGGAGCTGTGTTTCAGTGTCAACCACTTCTGAGGCTGCTTGTATGCCTTCATAGGCCACTGGAATTTCCTTCTCCACAGGAGTGTAGCTGGCTTCAGAACCCCTGTGGCTTCGACTCCAGAAGCCAAGTGGTCACCCTCGCGTCTCACCAGGTACCTTTTGCCAGAGGCTCCAGGAGGGACCTTTATTTCCAGTTGCAGAATAAAGTACCGTCTTCACACCTGGTCCCATCCGAACTGGTCCAAGAGCCGTGGCATGTGCAATCTCCTGCATTATTTGCTTGAAAGCTTGTTGCTGTTCAGGACTCCATTGAAAGGTATTCTTTTTACGGGTCACAAAGTGAAGAGGGCTCACAATCTGGCTATACTCAGGGATGTGCATTCTCCAGAAGCCTATGGCCCCGAGGAAAGCTTGTGTCTCCTTGCTGTGTATTTTAGCTCTGACAAGCCTGTGAGAAATTATGGATGGTCTAAAATTTAACACTACAGGAAACTGTAAGTGCAGGAGATTAATGTTGGAGCATGTATTGGAATTGCACTACAAGGTGCTTAGGAGAAGCTCTTAATGGCTCTCCTGAAAGAGTCAGGTCTGAAACATAAAAGTCAATCAGCAGGAAATGCCACAAAGCTTATGGATAATAAAGATTGATAGATGTTGTCTAAAATGTAAGTTAGCCAGCTAGGTAGCCAGATTAATTAATACTTAATGACTCACTACATATGTCTGTTTCTCTCTACATTCACAAAATATGTGGAAGTGTGACTTGGTACCTATAGAAATCAATATTTCTAGGTTCAACAAAACACAAGAAACGCCTGTACTTATCCTCTGGACTTTTTTCTTTTACATACAAATAGAGGTTTTGTTGGTTAAGAAGATGAAAACTTAGGATATCCAATGAAATTATGTCTTTTATCCTTCCTAATTAACCCTTTATGATTATTCTTTTACAGGTATTATTCAACAGGGATCAAACATAGCAAGGATTTAACAAAACACCTGTTTCTGCTTATGAACAATTCTAAAGCATTGTTCTTTTCATATACTAAGTTAGTTGTCTGTATCAAAGCTCAGCTCACTGTATAATTGGATCAGACACTCTAAGAACAAGATAAATTAAATAACAAAACTGAAACCTAGCATAAGAGGTTAAAAAAATGATTTGTCACAAGCAGAAAATTCTTATACTGTTATTTACCCATAATTACCCAGAAAAGATGTTACTTCTGAAAGACAAAGAAAAGAAGACATGGGGCAGAGGATGAAGGAAAAAACCCAAAACAGTGAAAGAAACCCAGTCACATTTGACAATATCTGCCTAGACAATTGTTTGGAACCAAAGAATGCAATCATTTTAGATCTTTTCTAGTAGTTAAAAATATTTTTTCCTCAAAGTGTTTGTGTACTTGCCACTAAACTTCACTTCTTTCATTCCCAAAGACCAGAAAGAGAGTAATGATGATAATTACTATCTGACTTCCTAAAATTTTTACATAGTTTCAGGGTTTCAGACACTTCATATATGGTCACCTAATTTTGATTTTTAGAAAGTACTTATGACAGGTTATATCTTTTAGCTTTTGTTTACTCTACAAACTCTTATATACAGCTCAAGTCTTCATCTGGGGGAAAATTCCAGTTAAGTTGAAGAATCTCTCATGTGACCAAGAACTTAATACTAGGCTGTCATTAATTAATGATATTTAACACACCTGTGAGAGAACCTGTTCTCTTCCAGTAACATTCCAAATTGCTGTAATTTGGTAAAATTTCTAGCAACAGACATTGGATTGTGTTTTGTTCATAACTGTATAACGTGAAACTGAATTAACAATTAAACTAATAAGTTAGTTTACAAGAATTGTACAATATATATACTTATAAACTCAGTGATACAAGAGTATGAGAGAAGCAATAAAAAATGAGAACAGAGAACATGGCTGCATTTTTCTTCATCAGTTGAAATTAAATACTAAAACTGAGAATATAGCACATCTCTGTTCCATTTACATTACGGTTTTGAATATTATTTTATCACAAGGAAGAGCAAAACAAAATCTCAAAATATTACTGAGTTTTATACGTTCTTGCTATTACTGAAGGCACAAAAGCACACCAGAAAAACAAACATGAAATGACTTAAAAGGATCCCTAACGCATTTCTCACTCAGCATGCCAAAATTTTAGAACACCAGTTTCCCTTTGTGAGCCACAGTGAAGTCTGCAACTAGGCATACAACAGAAGGCTGAGTTTTCAGAAGGGACTAAAAATATTTTCCAGAGTATCCACTAGGCTAACATAAAAACTTTTCCCAGAACTAAGCCAAAAAAGCCCAAGAAATTGAGCAAGCGCTTCATACACGCAAGAAGCTATTCATAGGGGTACAGACAGACACATGCTTACTTTTCAAAGAACCATCCTGTTAATGTTGTCAAACTACTAATGTTACAGAGATTTTTCTTTTTTTTTAATGAAGATTTAGTCATCAAGCTTTTTCAGGATATGTTTACTTTTGAGATCGATAGCATTTAATCACACATTTAAATATCTGTTTGAAATATCATGCATACCAAGAATTCCATACAGAGTCTTTAGAAACACAGATATCTGAGTTCCAGCCTTAAACGTCAGGGTTTTGATGATTATTTTGCTAAAATAAAAGGTTGGGGTTTGTTATGTTTTTTGTTTGTTTCTTTGTTTAACACAGTGTTTTCTAAAATATCAAACACACAATTAAGAGTAATAGCCTTTAGGACTGATGCTCTATGTGGCATATGGCATACTGTTTCTGTTAAAGAAATAAGGCTGAATAGATCTAAAGTCTAGAAAGCTACATTTAATAGTACTAATACTAAAAATAAAAAGAGAAACAAATCCATTGAAATAACATACCCATGAAAATTGTAGTAATTATCTGAGGCCCACATCTATAAGTTTTTATTAATTTTAAATCTATAGCAGATAAGAGAACCTGTTGCTGGTAAGAAAACATCTAAATAGAATTAATGTCATAAACAGAACTAACAACCACCTCATGTGAACTAACCACATGTTTTTGTGAATACTCTTTGCTCATAGGCTTCAACCAGAAGCTTAAAGAACCAAATTCTCACGGAAATGCTTCCTAAGCTCCCTGCAAGCCTACCAAACAAAACCAGCTACAATCAAGATGCTCAGTAATACCATTTTGGCTGTTCTGAGTAAGTGCTCCACTTCCAAGAAAGCCTCAGTCACACAGAAAAAAAGTCATCCCAAATTCTCCTAGCAACCAGGCTGCTCCTGCTACACAAGTCAAACAAAGGGCTTTAGAAACAATTACACAGAACTTGCTTCCACCATTTTAAGTCACCATAACACTGCTCCACAACATGCAGAAAATCTCAGAAGCATTCACAAACATTTCCACCATCTTTAAACACATCCAAACCACCTACCCACCACTTCCTCATATAGTAATACCTCTCATATCACTCCCAGATGTTTCCCCCCTACAGGTTAAAAGAAGAGGTGATGTAATTGTGTTTCTCTGATCCAGCACATAAGATGTCTTGCTTTAATTCACTAATCTCACTAGTGAAAACTCTCTGCTGCACTTTGACTGGTTTTCAGTAAAAAGAAGGTATTCAAGGAGTTACGCTTTAAATTGTCTCTGGGAGTGTAACTTATTCTCTGTGATGTTGTCTATTTATAAGAATTCTAGTTAAGATAAAAAAACAGTGCCAAAATTTTTGGAAAGTAAAAATAAGCTTTTTCAGAGAAAGGATGTGAAGAGACATGAGAAACAAAAACTTGTTCAGAAGGGAAAACTTAGTAGCCTTGATTAGACTGGAGACTATACTAAGGAAAACCTGACTTTTAATAAAGTCCAAATTGGGGTTTCTTTTGGCTAAATAAAGAAAAGCAGTTTTTGTAGTAAAAAAAAAATAAATCCTGATAACCTTAACTTAACAATATGTAATATCACAATGTTGTGTGTATGAATGAAGTTACAGTATCTAACAAAATACAATATTCTGTGCTTTCAATAGGTTATAGCTAAACTACGTGTATAATGAACACATAGAATGAAATGGGATTACAGGGGTATGAAATAAAGGTTGTCACTCAAGGTTACTTTGCATCTTGTTCACTGTTTTGTTCATGTATGATGTCTGATTTGTGGATATAATACCTTCCAATATTAAAATAGACTTTGTTCCTTCTAATAAGAACAGTAACCTCATTACAACCTTAGTATACAAATATATATGAGTAGAAGACTTATCTTTTAAATACCTAAATATATATATATAAATGTTTATAAATATATATAAACATTTATTACAGTGAAGACCTATCAATTCTGTTTTACTTAAATTTACTCTACTATAATATCTCTAACTTTGTTTGTCAGTATTTAAGGGGATGAACTAAGAATAAATCAAGAAACGAAGAGTTTGCTTGTGTGTTGGTTTTGGCTGGGATAGAGTTAATTTTCTTCATAGTAGCTGGTGTGGAACTATGTCTTGAATTTCTTCTGAAAACAGTGCAGAAAAGACAGGGATGATTTTTTTATTGCTGAGTCATGCTTGTGCAGAGTAAACCCCTTTTCTACTCCCCACAGAACCCCACCTGCTGTTCTGGAGATGGCTGAACATCTGCCTGCCTATGGGAAGTGGTGAATGAATTCTTTGTTTTGCTTTGGTTTTATGACTGGCTTTTGTTTTCCCTATTTAACTGTCTTTATCTCAACCCACGAGTTTTCTCACTTTTACTCCCTTGATTCTCTCCCCCATCCCACTGAGGGGAATGAGTGAGTGGCTGCATGCAGCTTGGTTGCCAGCTGACGTTAAACCATTACGGGTTGGAACTTACAGTAGAGTTCTCGATAGTTTGGGGTTTTACCCTCATATCAACAAAAAAATACAGTAGTTTTCCAAAGAACATTATGTTTATTAGGTAGAATTCTAGTCATATTTTTAGCAACTGACTATTTATTCCATGCACATTTTTTGGCCCTGTGAACTCCCAGGAGGCTGACAGTTCTCTCTGATGAAGTATTTCTACCTGATCTAGAACCACCCTAGAAAGGTCCTAAGTAGTCCCATATTGTAGGACATCTGATTTATCAGTAAATTGTTAACATAAGCAGCCTGATGTTGATGTTCCAATTCATGATAACTATTTACAGACACAGAAAAAAATACATCAGCTGTTCTTCAAAGAGCTGAAAATATCCTCTGTGAGTAGTCCATCTCCATGAGTGCTTTAATATGGATGTGGGTGTGATTTTCACATTCTATGCTCATGTAATTCACCTCTCATTATTTTCTGTCTTCTCTGTTCTGATGCAAAACCACATCAAATAATTTTGGTTCCCAAGAAATAAATTAAATCAAATGGATTGACTGTGTAACAGATAGTTTTTGTGAGCACCCTACCCCACTCTCTCAAACTTTACAGTCCACACATAGTCCTCACTGAATGGCATGTAAGCAGCATTTTATTCTTACAATCAGAAAATTAGTAGAAAGGCTGTTTGGGGCTCTTGTCAGCTTTGTGTGTATTAACTAAGTCCTGAAGCCATCCTAGAGGCCCTCAGAGCATATACGCAATTTACGAGTGGCAAGTTCCATTACATATGAAGAGTTTTATCTGACTTGTCTGTGGTTAATAGGCTTGCCAGTAACAAAACAAGGAAAGTGTTTTGTTCTACTTGAATAAAAAAAATTACAAAATTTAGGCTTACTGTACTTTAACGATGGATGCCATTGTCTTCTACAGTTTGTAAAATAAATGAAAGAATATCCCAACTAATAATGTAAGAAAGTGCAGCAAAGGAGTTTTAGTAAAGTGGTATAATTTGCAAATAGATGACCATATCAAAATCAGTGAGACAAAAAATGAATAGCTCTAAACTTAGTCATATTTTTCCAGCTGTTGACAGTGATGAATTGTTTATCTGGTGTTGTGACAGTTGAACCTCTTATTAGGATGCTTAGTACTAATTAAAATTTTAAAAGATCTCTCTGCTTCATATGCCTGTGTCTCTCTTGGGGCCCATAAATAGTTGTTTTCCGTTTTCAGTTGAAAAAATTATGAAATGAATGACAATTCCCAGTCTGAAACAGTTCAGGTAACAAGTCCATTCTCATATCAACACCTTGAATAGGAATCAGTTTTGATGTATTTCTAGAGGTTTAAAAGGATAAAAAATGCTGAAATGGTTCAGATGATGGTTTTCACCTGAGGACAGAGATGAGTTCTAATCGAAGGACTAGTAAACATGAGAATATTTAAAAAATCTGTGTCTAAAAGTTGAATTAACTCGTGTTGGTGTGAACCCTGTTATTTTTATGATAGCAAACATAATGGATTATTTTTGTTTTGAAAGTTTGTAATATTAATTTTTAATTCTAAATATTTTGAATATTTCTCAAAGTTTTTTGAAATATTCTACTTGTGATAGTAAAGTAGGACAGTTCTAAAACATGAAATTGCATCTCCTGATCATGGAATTTAAGGCAGTCAATTGAAATCAGAACTTTTGTTATTTTACGAGCTATTATCATGCCTATACCTGTTTCATAAACAGATTGAAGGTTTCCTTTAAGTTTTTTGTAGAGTAAAAAGGAAACAGAAAATCACCTGCAAAGTTGAAAATAATACAAATTATCTTTATTTAAAAAATTGTAATAAGAAAATCTGTCATTCTTTAGTTTTCAGTAGGTGGAAGTGTGAGTTTCAAGGGATGTGCTTTAACCTTTTTTTTTGTTAAGCTGTACCTTATTTCATATCTTTACCAGTGATCTTTAAGCAGGAATAAGTAACACTTAGAATGCGAAAGTATGGAAATTATTTTTGCAGTTTCACCTGCAATTTATGGAATGTATTCCTTCTCTAACAAAATGAAAATGAATATTGCATTGAATTTATACAAAGAACCACTTCAGAAATCTAGAGAAGCAAATTTTTATGGAGCCTGCAGATGAAATGCTGAAAAATGTGGCTGCATATTGTTCAGGCTGGCAGGTAATTAGTATAATTTGTAGGAGATAGAGAAATGGATGAAGGAATTCCAGATATTTGAAGGAAAGAGTACATTGGTGTTTTACATACCTGGAATTATCTTTTCGATTGTGCTATTAAACTGAAGAAATCAAAATCCTCTGCCTTCATATTAAGGGTAGCATACAAAAGGAGCTTGAGAGTTTTCTTACTCAGTTTTGCCAATGTCTTAAATCAGGCCAAGTGTGCAATAATCTATAAAATTCAAGTTGTAGTCTCCGAAATAGTTGACTGAGGTAACAAATCTGATGCGTGTACCGTGAGATGAGATCAATAGCTTTGGAATCTAAGGCTTCAGGTCCTAGGAGTTGTAATTGATTTTTTAAATTTTCTATCACTCCCCTGTGATAGATTCTTGAAAGCAAATTCTATTTGTGATGGGGATATAAGATTCAATGGCACATATGTTAAATTTCAGGGATAGTAAAATTCACCTTTTTTCATACAGATTTTTTGTAGCTAAAATGCTATAATAGAAGCCTACAAAACAATTCCCTGATACCAAAAATGTTGTTTTCACTACTTTTGAAGGTGGAAGGTGTTGGGAGAGAGAGTTTCTTTTCTCTCTCTTTTTTTCTCTCCCTTTTTTTTCTCTTTTTCTTTCTTTCTCAATAAAGTTAGGACCAGAAGAAAAGAGGAAAGACATAAAAAGATACAATTTTCAAAATAATATTCAATATATTAAGAGGATGTATCTTGCTGAATGTTTCCAATACTTTATTTTACAGTAAATTCTTCTTGGACTATAGTATTCATCCTGTGCTTGCTGCAATGGACTGAGTGAACAAGTTACCAAGATCCATGTGTACTAGAGTATTTATGATTCCTTTTCATGAAAATTACTGTGGGCATGGATTCAACATAATACATACTCATGTAAACAGTACCTAAGTTCAGTCAATAAAATTTAGGTAGAAAAAAATCTATTAATAAAAGAAATAAAATACAGTTTTCCTGAAGTTACAGAGTAAAATATTTACAATCTATTAGTTTACATGAATTCCAAGTTTCACACTTTGTGTTAATGATGATTTTGCTAAAATTCTACATAACCTATACATTATGCATTTCTCAGTGCAGCTATCTGCTATTGCACTTATGATAATATGCATTTCTTTGATTGTACAGGTTTATCATTTTGTATTAAAATATACTGAGACTTAAAAGAAGTTAAATAGAATTCACTGTACAAGTATTTGCAGTGCACGATATGTTACTCAGAATTTTGTTCCTATCCACTACTGCAGGAGAGGAAGTAAAGTTTATTTTAATTTTTTGCTATCTTTTTGCAATCAAATGAAAATTAAGCTGTAAATCTATATTTGTTTTGATCCAATGAATCTAAAACTCACAGCTACATAAAAGTCAGAATGGGTGGATTAATGCTGGATAATGTATGTGCAGAAATATTTCAAAGTGCTTCAAAGGCACTGGATTTTAAGAAATATTCTCTAGAGTTCTCCACCTCTCTTTTCAGCTCACAGAATATGCTGTTTATCCTAGTGTTTCAGATATTCATAGAAACTCTATTCATGTATAACTATCCTTGTTCCTGGATGGGACAGTATGACAGATGTGAATTCAGTTTTGATGATTTAAGATGAAGTCTCCAAACTAGAGTCTCACATAAACATTTTAAAGCTGAAGTATTTCTCCTAACATAATAGGGATGCTAAATTATATAAGAATTAGTCTGAGCATAAACTGTCCAAAGAATAATTCTGATTCGATCACATATACAAAGAAAACAGCATTTCTTGAAGTGTTTTGATAGTCTTTTCCAGTTCATTGCCTAGTTTGAAAGTGTGACAGTACACAAAGGAAAGTAGAATGTTCAACTATTTTTAAATCTCAGAAAGCTCTATTTCAGTGGAACAGAGAAACCTATTCTTTTTTTAATGAAATTAATTCAAATCTACAGTACAAACTCTGCAGAATTTAGTGATCTGTACCCAAAATCTTCTCAACATAGTATTTTTAATACTGCTATAAAATATGAAATCCAGATACCACAATTTACATTTATTTTTTATTTAACAATATTTATTTATTTAAAATATTTTTGAAGTGAAAAGAACGACAGTAAAAACCTTCAAGTGTATACATTCTTGAGAGTTATAAATCAAATCCAAAATCTACAGAATTAAAAGTTTTTAGTCTCTTTACTCTTATAATGGAACTACAAAAAATCCCGTAAATTAAGGTTTGAGTGAAAATGGAGAACAATTCTCAGAATATGTGACGGGATATAGGTAATACAAAAATTAAATGTCTATATAACAGACAGAAAGAGAAAAAGAAGTTCATGAACTCACCAACCTTGAAAGCATCAGATTTACCATCAAAACTAGCTTGTCTACAGAAAAAATATGCTGGAGTTGAATAGGGTTTGAGTTTAAAGAAGATTACATATTATTGAACAAGTATCTTTACAGATATTTTTGCTGCATGACAAATAGTATTTTTTTTTAATATGTTTTCTCATTCCAAATTAGAGTGAAATAAATCAGAATGGGCATCTTTGTTCTAGAATGAGAGTATGGGAACTCATCTACAGTGGGTTTTTCTATTCTGTTCTACCTCGACTCCCTGTCTATAAACATGTTTTAGGCCACAATTTTTGCCGGTCTATTTGCAGGGAAGCAGATACTTTCTCTGCCGAGGTGGCAAATATGACTATAGTTACCAAGCTGTTCTTTAGAGGAAGAGAAGAAACACTGTCTCTATTGCCAGTTCTGGTCTCACCTGAAGCAAAGGTGGCAGTCATGTGATGGTTGGTTGAGGTTATTTATCTTAATTCCATAATACTTACTTTATCAGCTTTACTCTGCCCCAGGACCCAGAAACTTTTTTTTTTTTTCTGACTGTGTAAAAGAACAGAATTGATGATTAAAATCATAGGATTATAGAATCATAGAATCAACCAGGTTGGAATAAACAAGATCATCAAGATCATCCAAGATCATCAAGTCCAACCCTTGATCCAGTAGCACCATGGTTACTAGACCATGGCACTAAGTGCCACATCCAGTCTCATCTTAAAAACCTTCAGGGACAGAGAATCCACCACTTCCCTGGGCAGCCCATTCCAGTGCCTGATTGCTCTCTCTGTAAAGAATTTCTTCGCAATATCTAACTTAAACCTCCCCTGGCAGAGCTTAAGACCATGCCCTCTTGTCTTACTGATAACTGCCTGGGAGAAGAGACCAACCCCCACCTGGCTACAGCCTCCTTTCAGGGAGTTGGAGAGAGTGATGAGGTCTCCCCTGAGCCTCCCCTTCTCCAGGTTGAACAGCCCCAGCTCTCTCAGCCTCTCCTCATAGGACTTGTTCTCGAGTCCCTTCCCCAGCCTTGTTGCTCTTCTCCGGACCTGCTCCAGCACCTCAATATCCTTCCTGAACTGAGGGGCCCAGAACTGGACACAGTACTCCAGGTGTGGCCTCACCAGTGCTGAGTACAGGGGAAGAATCACTTCCTTGGTCCTGTTGGTCACACTGTTCCTGATCCTGGTGAGGATGCCATTGGCCTTCTTGGTCACCTGGGCACACTGCTGGGTCATGTTCATCTTCTGTCAATCCAAACTCCCAGGTCCCTTTCTGCCTAGTTGCTCTCCAGCCACTCTGTACCCAGCCTATAGTGCTGCATGGAGTTGTTGTGCACAGGACCCAGCACTTGGTCTTGTTGAACCTTGTCCTGTTGGAATAAGTCCAACTGATTGATGACAAGATATAATACAATACTTGCAATAAAACACCTCTGTAGTTATCAGATATTGAGATTTTTTAAAGTAATTAATGCCAAGCAATAGCATTGATCAGAGCTGCATTGAATATTTCAAAGTCACCATGTGGTGTAAAAAACTCATATTACTTCCTCAGAATGCCAACATATGAACTTGAAACATTTTTAAGCATAGACTTCCAAACTTGAAAAGTTTCAAAATGATGGATATCTGCAGAGAGGTACAAGAAATTAACAAATAAAAAGTAACAAAACCCCACAAAAAAATTGTTAGGTATTACTGACTCTCAAGAAAAACTGCATGCTGTGGTGTGAAGTGGCTCTGTACAGATTTATCAAATCCTTTCATATGCAGGTTTAAGGATTTACGTAGAAGTCCAGACCGCAAGCTGTCCTAAACTCCATCAAAATCAACATGCTATGCTTCCTCAAAATAAATTCATGCAGGGTATAGTACACCGTGCATTCTTCTTGCTTTATATATACCCTAAACCAGATGTGAGCATGTTGCAGAAATGGTTGTTTAAAAGAAAGTTGGAGTTTGCATAATCAGGCCTTATTTACAAGTAAAACATGTTTCCTTGCTTACTGATTAAGGGAAAGCTTTGGCAAACAGAATAACAGGATTTTTTTCACAAAGCTCTAGCTAGGAAAGTTCTAGGGACTTTTTGTTTCAATTTGCAGACATTAATGAATTTTTTATTGTCTTTTTTTTTTTTTTTGTTCCATGTAGATTTGTCTTGCTGATAACATGATCTATTGTTCTCTGAGGTATGGTGAGATTGCCATCCCTTAAACAGAGTGCACTTATTGGAAATTAAACCTCTACTAATGTATTATAATTATTACTTCAGAGTAATTTGCTGCTCCAGCAGGGAGTCAGAGCTAATCTGATGGTAACATTTCTTCTGTGGAGCAGTTAATATTTTCTCTATACTGAATATCCACATCATGGATCTAGCCTGAGGTTGATTAATGATCTTTGTGCTGGAACAGAGATTTGTAGCTAAATCAGTCCTCACTGAGAGAGATTCAGTGTTACTTCAGTCAATACTGTTAAATAAGTCTGAACAGTTAGTACAAATGTAATCTAGTAAGGTGAGATAGAGGCAATAAACTGAAGTAAATAAGGCAACTTCTACCATTCATGCATTTCATTTTTACATGGAACAAATCACAAAAACAAACAACTCCCCCTTAACATTCTAATGTTCACTGCACAAAAAATCAAAACCTGTGGTATTACTTTACTGAAATTGCCATTTCCTGAGAAACGTAAAAAGGAAATTGAGCAGTATGGATAATAGAAATTGATATTTCTTCTTTCATCAGCATGAAGCTGAAGAATAAGTGGTTAAAATCCCTTTTTCCTTGTAAATTCTCCACGTTTCAGAATAAAAATGTGTATAATACTATATCATTATTTGAATTACCTACAGTTAGATTACATCGATATAAATACAAGAGAAAACAAAAAAATACGGTCACCTCCCACACACAAGTTTTTGAATAGATTGGTTTTGTTTGTAGTTCTATGTGTCTGATTGTAATAGGGCTTCTTGAAAATTTTTTTGATAAAAAAATAGACATAAAATTAATTTCAAAGCTTGAAATATGTTGATTATTTTGGTTTAGTTACTGCCTATAATAACTTTAAAGTTCAAATTTATTGCTCTGACTTAAAAAAAAAAAAGTTTAATTTTACTTGGTTTTTTTCTTGGTCTTTTCATTTTCAGTCTATTTTTTTTTCTTGACAAAGCAGGTAAAGAAGAATGAGAAGGAATGGTGAAGTGGGACTCCCTTCCACAGTTTCCTAACTTCCTTTTGTTGAAAGGAAATAGATGTATATAGAAAATATTAATTTCGGGCAATGCTACAGAAAACTGGAAATGTTCTGAACAGAAAAGTTCTCAGATTCTTTTTAAAATATATATTTATATCTTTTCCCCATTCATCCTTTTATGTTACAGGAAATTTTTCTGAATGTCATTTAGAGACATTTCCTTATAGACTGATATTACCATAAGGAGATGGGTAACAGTGGATAAGATGCCAGTCCATCAGGACAGACAGCAGTGCAACAGTTAAAATCTCAGTCTTAATGTGATGAAAAGTCCAACTGACTTCTCTGATGAATAGCTCCCTGCATGTTTCCCTTTTTTTCTTTTTTGCTCATGCTTAGGTACCAGAGGAGCCCCGGTCAAATCCCAGAGGAGTGGGGAACCAGACTTGCAGAGCACCCAAGAAGCCACCTTCTCCTCTGTCCAATTCCCTTTTTGACTCCTTCTCCCTTCACACCCAGTCCACCACCTCAGTCTCCAGTCTGGCCTACATCTACTATACAGTGTTTCTGAAGGTTTCTAAATGTTACCAAGTGAACCTATTTTAAAATAGTAGCTAAAATTGCCTTTTCCTATTTTCTCAAACCCTCCTCTCAAACAAGAGAACAGCAGCAGCTCTTGGGGGAAACTGCAATTCATCCATATGGAAAATGAATTTGGATCATTTCAGTACCTGAGCAATTCCATCAGCAGTAAATTTGAGATTGTGTGAAGGTCAAATATTGGTATAAATTAAAATCTTCAATTAGGCAGCTGCAACAAAGCACAGAGACACTTCAGAAACAGTGAACCATTAGTGGAAAGTCTTATTTGTTGCACAACCCACCTGTAAAATGATCAATCCCAAACCCTGTAGCCTTTGAGCACCACTGATTATCACACAATCAGTAAATTTTTATATATGTAAATACTTTGCTTGCAAGAACAGTTTATGGGATCTGATGAACAGATACTGTCTCCATTAGAAAACAGATACGTTTCCTTCTCTGTCTGAGACAACCTATGTTACCCTCAATAATGTACTTTAGAGTCATTGAAAGCTACAGTTTTATTCTTAAAACTCTCAAGATAGATACAGTTCTTGGCTCTCTAAAGACAGAATCAGTTCTTGGCTCAAATTCTGGATTTATTTTTAAGGTATTTTTTAGATTTTATTTTAACTTGATCACATTTCTTAGAAACCTAAATAATTGTATTTTTGAAATTTAAACATAGTGTGCCAAATCAATCAACCTGTAAGACAACAAAACACTCTTATGGTAACATAAATTTTCTAGTCCTTATTGGAATGAATCATCTTTTCTAGTCAAATGACACTTTCTATATATGAAAGTGTCTTATACTTCTATAAACAGACACTTACCAGATGCGTCTCAGTGAGTTTTGCCACTATTATTGTGTGAATAATATGGCGGTTTTTAACCAGATGAACTAAGAAGAAAATACGTAAATACCATTAACTGAGAAACAGAGAGATAAAGTTCCTTGGCAGAGGTAAGTGGCTGGAAAATTTAAGAATTATCTGAGAAGAATTCCAGTATGTGCCTTTCTGCTCTGTATGTATAGATACACAAAAACTCATTTTGCACCATTTCCAGGTTTTTGTACTATCCTTCCTTCCTAGTTACCTTCTGTGGTAACTTTCTTACAAGCATTGCTAGCAGTAGGGTTCATTGTAAGTTTGGGATCAGACAAGAGAAACAAATTCCTTTCCCAGCATGTGTTTGCACATAAAGCTAAACTCAGCCTTGTAAGTCATGTCCGTTCATCATTAAAACCATGTTTCAGTTTTCATATCACATAGTTGGAAAACAACAGAAAAAAAAGTCAATGTTTTGAATATATTATATCTCTTTTTTCTCCTTTCTAGAAAAGTGCGCTATTTTCATTAATATGTCAGTTGTTATATACAAATAGTTAGCATTAAATATATTGTTTAAATTATTTTCCTTATTGATTATAAAGTTCAGCTGCTGTAAGTATGAAATTAAATCTATCTTTTAAGAAATGTTTTACCCTGTATCTCAATAAGTAAAATATTGTCATCACTAGTAAGAATGTATTCATGCTGTAATAGTTCTGCAAGACCTCAGACCCAGAACCTGTTTTTCTTGGTGTCTTTGGACTTCCTTGTATTTCCCACGTTGGTTGTTTTAGCTTGTTTTGCTCTATTAGCAATTATCAATCAAGGAGATTTTTATTGTCTAATTTATTTCAGTTTTGCTTAGTATTGAAAAACTGCATCTTATGCCCATTGTAATAATTTTTATGTATTTTGGTAGGCAACAAACTTATGATAGTGTGCAACTACTCTGTGTAGAATGAACTGTCACACTAGCATAACAACATGATTGAATAGAGGCATCCGATGATAACATAAGCCTTGTGAGTGACACCACATGATAAAACAAAAAGCTATGAATGATTTATTAATAAGCATTACAGGCCATTATCAGGATATAAGTGGAAGCTGGGAAAAACCTGCTTTGAGGGTAAAATAACAAAGAAGAAACATCCTACAAATACAAAAAATGCCATAATTTCAGATGCAATGTGACCACCAAAATTGTCAAAGATGAGTGTAGTTGCTCCAAGGAGACAGTCAAATAACACAAATTTGCCAGAAAGAGGGACAGCACAAGGGACTACAAATAGGCACATCATGTCCCTGAGTACTCACCTCCAAAACCCTCTGGATCCCAAAGGTCCCTCTGGATAGCATACCTTCCATCAAGAGTATGAAACACATCACTCACCTTGTTGTCGCCCACAAACTTGCTGAGGGTGCATGCAGTCCCACTGTCCATGTCCCTGATAAAGATATTAATCGCAATACCAACTTCTGAGTAACACCACTTTTCACTGGACATAATTGCGTATACTGAAAATGTAAGGGACCAGCTGTATCATCTGAATGTTCACAAGTAATTGTGAATGAGGATTCATCCCAGATTACTGAGGGATGTTATGGTAGGACCACACTTGATCTTCTACCAAAGGTCTTGGGAGTCTGAGGAGGATCCTACTGACTGGAAGCTGATCAACGGTATTCCAACTTACAAGAAGGACATAACGGAAGACTCAGGGAACTACCAACCTGTTAGTCTAACCTCAGCTCCTAGAAAAATTATGGAGAAGATCATACTGAGTACTAATTAAAGGCATTTAAAGAATGGTGCAGCCATTGGGCAAGTCAACATGCATTCACAAAGCAGAAGTCCTGTTTCAATAATTTGATATCCTTCTAGGATAAGGTCACCCACGCTTGGTGGATGAAGGGAAAGTGGTGGATGTAGTTTTCCAGGATTTTAATAAGGCTTTTGATACTGTGACTCAGCATCCTTGTAGACAAGCTATCCAGATGTGGGATGTATGGATTCACAGTGAGTTGGGAGAAGAACTGGCTGAACACTGGTGACTGGTCACCAGTGGTTTTCCTCAGGTGCAATTCTAGGACCAGTCCTGTTCAACTTATTTATCAATTATGTGGATGAAGGGGTTGAAGGCACCATTAACACGCTTGCTATTGATCCCAAACTGGGAGGTACAGTTGACTCTCCTGAAGGACAGGAGGTTTACAGAGGGATCTAGATAGATTGGAGCTTTGAGTTATGATTAATGGGACATAATTTGACAGGTTCAAATCCCACAATCTACACCTAGGATGGAGCAATGCTGAGCACAGGTATAAATGAGGAGAGGAGTGGCTGGAGTGCAGCTCTGTAGAAAAAGGTCTGAGGGTGCTGGTCAGAAGCAGCTCAACATGAGTTAGCAGCGTGACCTGTCAGTCCAAAGGGCAAACTTCCTCCTGGGTTGCATCAGACATCACATTACCAGCTGGTTAAAAGACGTGATTATACCACTGTATTCAGCGTTGGTGTGGGCTTACCCTCAGTCCTGTGCAGTTCTGGACCCTACAGTTTAAGAAAAATATGAAGGTCCTTGAATGTGCCCACAGAAGGGCAACAAACCTGGTGAATGGGCTGGAAGGAATGTCTTATGAAGAGCATTTAAGGACTTTGGATTTGTCTACTGTGGAGAAAAGAAAGATGAGAGGCAAGCTCATTGCTTTCTGCAGCTTTCTGAGGAGAGGGAGGTACTATCTCTTCTATCCAGTGACAGGATGTGTGCAAACGGTTCCAAGCAGCACCAGGGTAGGTTTAGACTGGATGTTTGAAAACAATTTTTTACTGAGAGGGTGGTCGAACATTGGAACAGGCTTCCTGGAGAGGTGGTTGAAGCCCATGACTATCAGTGGTTAAGTCACATTTGGACAACACTATTAATAACAAACTATAGCTTTTGTTCAGTCCTGAAGTGGTCAGGCAGTTGCACTGGATGACTGTTGTAGGTCCTTTGCGATTGAAATATTTCACTGTATTCTATTCTGTGCTGTTCTGTTCTATTCAGTAAGAATTAACCTCTAGAAAGTCTGCTGCTAATGAAGTTAGTAACTTTAATTTTTAAGGTTTACATTTAGCCCATGGTATCAGTCTTCTAGACATTCCCATCACAATGATCTCTGATTTTCAACTTGATAAATATATAAATATATAGTAAAGTAATGGTATAGTGTAGTAAAATAAGTAGTTGTTTCCCCAACAACAAACTGTGGAAACCTTCTATGCATATTACTAACTTGATTGATCATAATAGTGGTCTCTCTTCAGTTTGATTAAAAAGGCTTCAATACAGATTATAATACTTATGTAAAGTTATAATTTAAAAAAATAATTACTAGCTAAGCAGAAATGAGATCAAATATAAATAAGAACCTATAGGTATTACAGGTATAACAAATAGGTATATAATTTCAAACAACATTTCAAAGAAAATAGAAAACCTGTGAAATAATACAATACAATTTTTTTTCTGATATTATGAAATATTCCATTCTTATGAATGAATTTATTATGAAATATTTCATAATAAAAGAACTTTAAGTAATGGCAACAAGAAGAATAAAGATAGGAAGGTATTGGCAGAAAAAAATTTTTAAAAGTTTATAACGTTTCAGAAACAAAGAAGGCATCTCAGTAACTGGATGTTGATTGCATGAGAAAGCACTAGAATTATCTCAGTGATGTAGTTTCAGACAACTGAGGAGAAGTCTTTAAGGATAATATAAACGTGTCCCAAAGTCCTCTGTCCTTCAATTTTTTTTTACTGTGCACCATCCTAAAGTGTAGATATGTTAAAATATATTTTAAAAATGTAGCTATTAAAAATAATCTAACACAAAACCAGTTGAAGAATATATTTTAACCTGGTTTGCATCTTCCCCTTCCACTGTGACAAATTAATTTTAGCTGCATGTTGCCAAACATTGAATAGCTTTTAAGGCCACAACATTAGAAAGGTGGTATGAAAACTGAAGAATGTCAGTTTATCATCTGAAATCTTCTTTTACTCACCTGTAAAGCAACCTCAGAGGAGCATGTGCCCCAAAAAAGGACTGTGCCCTCACCAGGAGCTACCATATCATGTTGGGAGGGGGGGTTTATTTTTGTTTTGTTTTTTGTTTTTCTTTCATCTACTGATGCCACATGAATATTTCCACATCATATATCAGTCTTTACTTCAGGCCAGCATAGGGAGGAGCAAGGCTAGGAATCTTACCTCTATTCATCCTCCTTAGGAGTGGTTGTTCCCAAAAAACTACTGAGAAGGGATAACTTCACAGCCTAGGCAAACTAATGAGTTGCAATTTGTCTGACTTTTATGACTTATTCTCAATATTGGTGTAGGGTCAGACCCCTGACTCATATGTACATAAACTCAAATTAACAAGATGAATGCTAATACCTTATGTTATCCCCAAATTGCTTCTTAGGTAATTGGTGAATTCAGTCATGGAAAGAGGTTAAACTAGCATTGCTCTTTGGAGACAATATTACTACTAGGTAAACATAACAGTGAAACCTGTCACAGAGTCATACATATTTGTATGGCACTCCTTTCCACGAGAAAATGAAAAGCAAATTACATTAAATTGTCGGGGAGAAAACATTCAAGGGGACATAATATGAACAAAATGCATACTCTTAGTGTTTGGTTTAAAGTTAGAGACAGATTTTGCAAATGTAGAGAATGCAAGTTTCTGATAGAAAACAAGTTTCAACTGCTATGTTAGGTGGTAACACTCCTTTGACAAACTAAAGTATGACCATGCTTATTTAGTAGCACAGTCTCAATACACACTTACAAATATGAATATCTAGACCAAGAGACACTGGGTTTGACTTCTGTTCACCTATATAAACAACACACAAAAACATTTGGTGAATTTGCGGCAGAATTTCAAAACCTTTATTTCTAGTAATGAAACCAAGTAGACCAAAAGTATGAAGCAATGGGGAATAGCTTAATTATACTAATTATATTAAAATTTTGTGTTAGATCTGAGACAATGGTAGCAGATTATGCATATGCACTTTAGTATTACTTTAAATTGTTATTTCTAGGACAGATTTTCTGGCAATTATGTACCCTCAAGAACATTGTTTCAAGCATGCCTTTCGCCACTGTTGGACAGATGGTAGTTGGTTGATGACAAGAATTTCTCATATAGAAATGTTTTCCTCAGTAAAGAAAAACTTCTGTTTTTATAGTCAGATGTGCTCTCTCCACCCTTGAGGAGAGACAAGACAGAGAAAAACAAGATGATAGCAAAGCAACAATAATAATGACCTGTGATGTGTGGCTAGTGATGGCCTCTGTTGTTTGTGTTTGTTTTTTAGTTTGATACGCTCTTCTCCTTGAGAGAGAGTTGTGCATTCTGCTGAAGAAATATATGAGATGTGCATTGAAGTGAAAGATAATACAATGAAGCATACTTGCGAAGTAGTGATGCGGATGTGAATGAGGTGAACATCTGAATCTCCTCTTGTGTAAAAGAAACTAAAATAGAAAGCAAAGGAAAAAGAAGTTTTGAATGTGGTCATTAAGAAGTTTTCTTTCAATGCTGAGACAATGAAGCAAGTCTCTCTTGCCCAATACAGTTTCTTAAGCTTATATTAGCTTTTCCCACGTTTTGATCATTGATTTTTAATCAAAACTCTGTAATAGTGCCTCAAATAATTTAACAAATAATCCTAAATAAGTTAAAAATAATATTAGGACTGCAAAATTAAGAAATAATAAGAGCTGAACAGTTTGATTTATTGTTATTCACTTTGCACACACTATGACATTATGGTATAAAGTTGTTTTCCCCAAAGTCTGTGTCTTGTCCAATAAATGGATTACTTACTCCATATGTCTTTTTGTTATTATTTCTTCAAAGTTTCATGAGATAATGAAACACCATTCTCAACCTGTCTGTAGCATGATATGGACATAAAATTTCATTTTACAACTGTAAAAATAAAGACAAAATTGTCAGAAATATTTAGTAAGTATCATCAAATGTATGCTTTTACAGAAACTTTCTCATAACAGCTTCAGAAGTTTAAAACAACTCTGGTTAACTTCAGGTTTGATATGTCAGGGCCTTTGCAAATCAGTCAATTTAAGTATTCAGAAATGAATGATATCCAGTTATTGGAAGTCCCGTTCAACCGAGTTTTTCAGAATCATACAAGGAATCAGGAACTGAGACAGAGAGAAAATACAACTGTTTTTAATGGCTTTAATAATTTATTGTTCACTATCTTAGGCAAATGTACTTGAATGCTCCAATAAACTCCTTAACCTGTTCATGCATCTCAGTATTCTCTAAAGAAGGCTGTAAAATTAATTGCAACATCAAAAATTCCAATAAGAAATAATATTTAAACTTAACCTGAAGTAAATGCACAAAACAAACACAGAAGCAACTTAGAACTGCATTTCTATAATATTTTCCAATAAGTTAAAGAATTGTAGTGACTAAATTGTCTGTACTTTGTATTCACAAATAATTCAGGCTGGAAGGATTGTCAGAGTAGGGTCAGATACGGGGTCATTTCAGGCTGCTCAGATATTTATTGAGTTGTGTCTTGCAAAACTCCAAAGACGGAGACTGAACAACTTTGGGAAAGGTGCTCCACTACTGAACTGTCTTCAAGGTGATTTCCACCCCTCTTATAGTGAACCTGATCCCCCTTTATTTCACCTTATGTGCTGTGAAGTGTCCAGTTTCGTCTTCTCACAAGTATTGATGGGGTACTGCTCAGGTCACCGTGAAACCATCCCTACAGGTTGAAAAAGCCCTGGTCCTTCAGCCTCTCCTCATAGAACAAGTGCTCCAGATCCCAGCCAGATTAATTGACTTCAGTTTATCACTGTTGTCCCTGTCTTGGGACCTTAAAAGTGGACTCAGTAGCCGCATGTGTTTTCATGAGCACCAAGTAACATCCACAAACTTGTGAGCCGTTAAATTTGATAAATATTACCCTTGGTAAATTCTGGTTTAAACTTTGAGTAGTAAAATAACTGATCCTGCTTTTTTTGTGTAACTAAATAGTAAGACTGATCTACTTAATTCTATGTACCTCATTAATGTCCCAAGTTAGAAAAAACATTTCAAATTTATACATTTTGCAGGTTGTGAGCAGATCTATTAAAACTCCATTAAACAAGTATAAATTTTTAAGTGAATTTAGTGCCCAGTTGGTGTTGCTCTGACAAGGGACAAGGACAGTTAATGTAAGTGTCATGAATATCTACCAACATTAAGCAGCTGTTTTACAGAGATTTATGTTTAATAGTGTACTGCACTGAATTTAGATTTATTGACAAATACCCACTTCACATTACAGTGGCTGACTTACACTAATTGAAGTAATAAAATAGTTCAATTGAAGTAAAAAAAAAATGTTTTTCTCAAATTCTAATCAAGATTCTGATCTCATTAAACAAAGTTAAATCTACCACTGGGATAGGATGTATGCAAACATAGCTAATAGATCCATTCGCTAATCCAAATAACTTCAAGGTGCTTGATTTCCAGAATTGTACAACTAGAATCTCCTTTCAATACAGTTTCATCTCATAATTTTGAAAGGTGAAAGAAGCAAGGACATTTAAGCTTTATGAACCATTATTTACAAATTACAGATTTAAATATTCATAATAAAAATTAAGAATTTAGAAATAAGATGTTAATTAAGCTGTCAAATGTAGAAATGCCATTTGTGGATAATTTAGGAGACCATGTCTTCATTGTCCAAAATGTATAAACATTTGATGAGAAAGAGACTGATTAAAGACAAAGAAATACATGAAGATAAAGGGCACTTTGGATGACTTACAATAAGAGCAAGATGCATAGCTTTGTACATTTACATAGATGTTGCACACAAGGAACAAAGAACTTGTTAATGTCCACCAGGAATAGAACATGGAGTAAGAGGCTTAAATTGAAGCCTTAAATTTGATTATACATTAGTAAAACCTTTACCTGTAAAGTTAAACACTAAATTAGATTGAGGCTGTGAGATTTTCATTACTGGAGGTATTTACCAGGATTTGAAATAACTGTCAAGAAGTTGAGGCAAGAGTATAAAAAGGATGGTCTCTTTTGGGAATATTCTTTCATATTTGCCATATAATGTAAGATTTCTTTTTCTTTGATGCATCTTTGAAAAGTAATTACGTGTTATGTACTGTGAAATCTCTTCTACTAGAAGAGAAACCCCAGTCAACCTCCCAAGACTCATTTTTCTAAATTATGTAGAAATAGGAAAAAGCTATGTTCCAAGGATTGCCACAAATAAAAATGGAAAATAAGGAGGATTCTTAGTAGTATTTGAGTACAGCATTAAAGGGGAGATAGCTAATACAAAAAAAATATTGGTGTTAGAAGCACAAGGTTACCTGTCTTGTCTGACTTTCAAGGTTTCAAAGGTATTTATTAACAAGTGGGAAAGGTATTTATGAATTCATGTACAAGTCGTCTGCCTCACTATTATTAGCAAGATAATTTGCAGTCTTGTAAGAAATTTCATGAGAGAAGCCAAAGACTAAATAGGCCTAGAGAATTGACCCTCAAGCATGTTCATATCTGGGGGGAAAGGGGGTGGGACAGAAATAAGACTGGGAAAAAAACCATCTTCACTGTTGCTTCTATCATACTTCATTTAAATAAAGAATTTACAGGGTTGTCAATCTACAACACTTCAAGAAGAAGAAGGTTACGTTACTGATGATTCTGAAGTATTTCAGCTATTGGGCTGCTTTTTAAAGCTAACTCTAATGAGAAATATACAGGGAAATGTTATGGACAATTAGAAAGTAATGAAGACCATGACATTGCAGCTGATGACAAAAGATATTGAAAGGCATTGCTATATATTGCCTGGATTTTAATCTACTAAACTAATGCATTTTTCAGAGGCTGGATTTATTTTATGAAACAACTCCATTAATAATGCAAGGGAAAGCATAAACAGAACATTTGTTAAGGGAGATGTTTCTATCACTGGGGTGAACAGACATTGTGAAAAAGAATCTAGAGAGGAGAGGGATCAAGAGATGAACTACAATGAGATTCACTGAGAAAATACATAGTCCTAGAAATGTGTGTGTGGAGAAAACATTCCCTTCTCTCTGTAGTGAAGGTCATCACACTTTTTCAACACGAGACAACTGCTTCTGTGTTATGTCAACAGTCAATGAAGTTAATCTTAGGATCAATCCAAAAGTGTACTGGAGGCAGTTGTTCCCTCCAGTTTACCAGCCAAGAGGCAGTTCAAGTGCAAAACACAATGACCCTCAAGTGCATCTCTGCAACCATTCCAAGTCTCATTTATGTTCCTCAGACTAAAGTGAATGTAAGGGTTAGTGACTGGCATGAACCAGGTGCATAACCAATTTATAAATTAACATGGTTGACTCTTAAAAGCCATGATATTCTAAGATCTTTAGAGCCATGATTTTTTTACCTCAACTAAGGTTTTTAAAAAAAAAAAAAAAAAAAAAATTGTCCAAAGCATCAGAACAAACTCCTCTCAAATTTCACTGTTTTTCTCCAGTCACACTGGTGATGTCAGTAATCGACATTTGTTACCTGACATGAGAGCTTGCAGCTTGTGACTGCTCTAAAACAACACGCTCAGAACAGAGATATAAGACAGAGATACAACCTCTCATTATATTTGACACTCATCAGTGCACTTAACTGTAATCATGCTCCTACAGAGTCACAATCTTTTGAAAAAAGAAAATGGTTCTAACATCAGAATCAAGACTGCCATCCAATGCCAAAATGTACAGTCATGAATTATGCATTGTGTATCTAATTTGCCTTAGAAAGACATTGTGTAAATCAAAGCTTTTCTGTGTATCCAGTACACAGATATGAAGCACTAACCAAGTATTATGCTACCAGATGGTTTAAGTTTGTTCTTTAAAAAAATTAATCCACATGTAAGTACAGAGCAGAAATATGAAAAGAATAAATCTATAAAAAAACTTGTATTTGCTCTCGATCTCTCTCCCCCTCATCTTTTGAAGGCATTTATCTCAAGTTTTGAAACTCTTACTTTAAACAGTCTAGAACTTTAAAAGTGTTTAAATAAAACTTTTTTCTGAACTGGAGAGCCTAGAAGCAGATTTATCAGTAGGAAGAAAACATGACAGTATTTCATTAAAAAACTCAAAATGCAGCAAATTTCCATACTCAATTTCAATCATAAGGGAAGAACATTAAAGCAAACCTGTTGAATATCAACCAAATAAGACTGAATCCTTGAACACTTCGATGGAGCAGTAGCTCCTGCAGTGTACATCTCAAAGACCTACTCAACTGAGCATGATGAGAATGAACTAAGGATGACTGTCAGACACAAGACTTACTTTTCCGTTTGATAAATGCATAGGTCTCTTCTGCTTGTCTCCTAATAATATCTACAATTGATTGCCTACAGAAAGAGGATGTTACAAGCTTGTTATGTTAAGTTTTTACAAAGAAACTCCAGAAACCCCTGTGTAGTAAAGAGCAGGTCACAACAAAGGAATTTTCTTAGGAACAAATCGTGTCTTGTGATGATCTATCTAACCACAGAACTGGAATGACATCCTGTAGCAGGGAAACACATATTATAATTCTTTCCATACAAGAATAAAGTTCCAAGACAAAGTTAATTTAGTCGTGGGCCTCACTACTGTCATTTGGAAGGTGGTTCCAAAACCTTTGTGACCCTAACAGGTAGAAAGCTTTTCATTACAGGCTGAATTTACTCAAAGTCAGTATATGTATATTTATTTGCTCTTGGGTAAGTTATTCTTTTGACATTTCCTCTTTTTTTCACTCCTGTCACATGATATAAGTAGAGACAGTGACCATATTCTTCTCCCAGGTCTTATTTTATTTTGGGGCAATATTTTCCATTGTTCACCATTTCACAGATTCATTCAGGCTGGAAAGAACCGTAGGAAGTCTCTAGTCCAATCCTCTACCGAGAGCTGTGTCAGATTCAGGGTCAGATGAGGTTGCTCAGGGTTTTGTGTGGTCAGGTCATGAAATGTCTTCAAGTATAGATGCTGGAAAGCCTTTTTGGGCAGCCTCTTCCGTTAGTTAAGTGTCCCCACACTGATCTTTTCCCTCTTACGAATTTATGACTAATTTGTGTAATTCCTCCCTTCCAATTTGTGACCATTACCTCTTCTCCTCTGGCTGTGCACTTCCATAAAGAGCCTATCTCTCTCTTCTCAGTAATACCACACAGATACAAGGAAGCTACTCTTAGGTTCCCCTGAAGCCACTTATTGTCCAGGTTGAACAAACCTTTTTCAGAGTTAATTTTTTTTTAATGATCCCTCTGTTCCCCACCACCTCGTTGGGTCTGTCTTCTGTCTCCATTTCTGCCTGTGTTCTGTCTGCCTTATTGGCCATTTTAGTTTGGTTCCATACTCTACATTCTCATCTTTACTGAAAATCAAGGTAAAAAAGGATTTTCTTTAATTTCTGCCTAATTCCCATTACGTAACAGTCCCACTACTTCTTTCATTTTTTTCTTATTTTATGTGTACAGAAGGTAAACAAGGATTTTCTTTAATTTCTGTCAAATTTCCACTGCATAAAGTTCCCAACGTTTCTTTCTTTTTTGTTCTTATTTTATGCATATAGTTGGAGAAATCATGCTTTCCATTTTAATTCCTCTTACTTTACGCATTACTGAGCCTTGAAATGCATGCTTATTTCCTTTTCCCCTTTCTAGTCAGTCCCTTTTTCCACAGTCTGCTTAATCCTAATATCTTTCAAGATAGTTATTAGTCTGATATTGCCTATATATTTGTTCCTCTTTTAATGAAAGCAAGTCTCAGATTAAAGCAAACCAAACCATATTAAACCAAAATGAAATTCGAGTAAACATAACAACAGTACCTGGACTTCAGCAAAGCCTTTTACACTGTCTCTCATGTCATTCTCCTAGAAAAACTGGCAGCCTGAGCCTTGGACAGAAGCATTCTTTATTGGGTTTAAAGCTGATTGCATGGCTGGACCTAGAGAGTGAGTGTGAATGTGCTACACCCAGTTGGCAGCTGGTCACCAGTGGGCTTACCCCAGGTCCACTATTGGGCTCAGTCCTGTTTAATATCTTTATTGATGATCTGGATGAGGGAATTGAGTGTATCCTCAGTAAATCTGCAGATGATACCAAGTTGGATGGGACTATTGATCTGCTGGAGGGGAGAAAGGCTCTACAGAGGGATCTGGACAGGCTGGGTTGATGGCACAAGGCCGAAGAGATGAGATTCAATATGGCAAATTGCTGGGTCCTTCACTGGGGTCACAACAATCCAATGCACTGCTATGGGCTTGGGGAAGAGTGGCTGGGAAACTGCCCACCAGAAAAGGACATGGAGGTGCTGTTTGACAGATGGCTAAACATGAGCCAGCAGTGTGCACAGGTGGCCCAGAAAACCAGTGGCATCCTGGTCTGTATCAGGAATAGTGAGGCCAGCAGGACCAAGGCAGTGATTGTCTCTCTGTACTCAGCATTGCTAAGGATGCACTTCGAATTTTATGGCCAATTCTGAGCCCCTCACTGCAAGTAAGACATTGAGTTCCTGGAGCATGTCCAGAGAAGGGCAGTGAAGCTACTGAAGGGTCTGGACCACAAGTCTTATGAGAAGTGACTGAGGGAGCTGGGATTGTTTAGCCTGGAGAAAAGGAGGCTCACGGGGAGACCTTATCACCTTCTACAACAATTTGAAAGGAGGTTACAACCAGGTGAGGGTCAGTCTCTTCTCCCAGACAACTAGTGACAGAATGAGAGGACATAGGGACATAGTATCAAGCTTTGCCAGGGACATCAGGTAAAATTTCTTCATGGAAAATATTGTCCAGCATTGTAACAGGCTGCCCATGGAGGTACTGGAGTCATCATCCCTGGAGGTGTTCAAGAAATGACTGGATGTGGCACTTAGTGCTATGATTTAGTTGACATAGTGGTATTCAGTCAAAAGTTGGACTTGATGATCTTAGAGGTCTTTTCCAACCTAAATGATTCTGTCACTCTGAGAACACTGAACTAAATTAGGCCAAACTATGCTAAACAAATGAAATTAAATTCAATTTATATATGCATGTCAAAACCAGCAATATTGGATGTGACCCTAGGTCAAATACACTGGTGTATCTCCAGTTTCAAAAACTATAGAGAACATGCTGATATATTGCCAGAATAACTATCTGCTTGTTAACAGGTGTAGGAAAGAGTAATCATGCAAAACACAAAGATGACTCATTTATTTTTCACTGTTTACATTTTTAAAGGTCTTTGCTCTTTATTATTCCGTAGCTCAAACAGACTATTGAAAGTTAAGAGTGTAATAAAGTGTAACACACATGACTATTCTTCCAATTTGAATTTAAAATTTCTAGGAAGTATCTATTTTTTAACAAGTTAGCTAAAACATAGAATGGTTTGTGTTAGAAGTGATCTTAAAGACCACCTTGTTCCAACCCCCCTACTGTGGGCAGGGGCCCCTTCCACTGGACCAGGTGGCTCAAAGTCCCATCCAACCTGGTCTTGAACACTTCCAGCAATGGGGCACCCACAACTTCTCTGGGCAACCTCTACCAGTGCCTCACCACCCTCACATAAAGAACTGCTTCGTAACAACCACTCTAAACCAACTCTCTTTAAGTTTAAAACCATCACCCCTTGTCCTATCACTCCATGCCCTTGTCAAAAGTCCTTCTCCATATTTCTTGCAGACCCCTTTAAGTACTGGAAGGCTGCTAGAAAATACCCCCATAACTCCTCGTCTCAAGGTAGAACAAGCTTAACTCCCTCAACCTGCCTTCACAGGAGAGATGCTCCATCCATCTGATCGTCTTCCTGGCCTTCCTCTGGACTTGTTCCAACAAGTCCACATCATTCTTGTCTTGGAGGTCGCAGAGCTGGACACAGTACTGCAGATGCAGTCTCTCAAGAGCAGACCAGAGGGGGGAAATCACCTCCTTCAACCTTCTTGCTATATTTCTTTTGATGCAGCCCAGGACGTAGCTGGCTTTCTGGGCTGCAAGCACACATTGTGGACCCTTTTCGTCTACTAGTAACAACAAGTCCTTCTCCACAGGTCTACTCTCAACCCCCTTGCTGCTCATGCTGTATCCATGTTTGGGATTGCCTTGAGCTAGATGCAGGACCTTGCACTTAGCTTTGTGGAACTTCATCAGATTTGTTCAGGCCCATCTCTCAAGCATATCAAGACCTTTTTCCTGTCAAACAGGTCCAGAGGTGAGACTGACCGTCCTGTAGTTCCCCATGTCTTCCTTTTTTCCCTTCTTAAATATGGGGCAAAATTGCAATTTCCTTTGATTATTTCTTATTAAAAGACCTGTATCAGTTTAGAAGGCAGCATTACTTGGGGAAGAACAAAGAATTTTAGTCAATGTAAATCTTCTGGGTATTGGAATATATTCTGAATCAGTTTGAAATGCACATCAGTCTGTGCGTCTCACTTCAGCCTGTAAATCACTTCCTCTTCTGAAAAAAGATTAGCATCACATTGTTATCCTTGGAACTATATGAAAATGCTTTTGTTGGAATAGATGGCATCAGGAACAGAAAATACAGTAAAAGTGTGAATTAAGGTTGTAAATAGAAGCAGAAAGAAAGGTAGTTTCATTTGAAAAATATGTGACAAGAAAAGCAATACGGACGAAGAAACTACAGGTAAACAGACTCAAACCTATCTGGTGTGGTGGTTTATTCCCTTTTGTAATGCTTTGTATAAGATTAGAATCACTTCTGACTTTTGGTTTTAGAAATTAAAGGCTATGTCTACTAGTAAAGAGCCAGACAAGAGTATAGTGTTGGTATGGCTTTAATAGGAAGTAAGGTATTTAAAAAGATGAATAAAGTACATAGTTCAAAATAGGAAGACAGCACAATGATATAGGTGATTTATATGCAAAATTGTGATGTTTAAAGGCAAAACACTGAGTACTTTATTTAGATATCCTACACTTGGGATGTTTTCTTTCTTAGATCTTCAAAGATCTAAGGTTTGAAAAGCTGAATAAGGCATAACATAGACAATAAACTTTTTGGGGCAAATCTGCTTCATTATACAACTGGGCATTATTTAGCAATACAGAGTTCATAACGTAAATGTGACTATCAAAAAACTAATTCTACAAGACAGTTTTATGGTATTTCAGCATTAGTACCTCTTGTCTAGCTGTGAAGCTATGAAGAAAAACTTTCCACATACTGCATATATTTAAGTCCATCTGATAAATAAGTATTGACAATAACTAGATATTGGTCTTTTACACTGTTTGTTTTTTCTCAGAACTGTCCATGTTGTGATGCACGCCCTAGGGAGTCAGATGTAGATACAGTGCTCTAGTAAGAAATGTAAATGCAATAGTAGAGAAAAGGTGTAGAATGGAGGGAGTTAGAGGTTTGGGTAGCAAAAAATTAGATAAGAAGCAGGGAAAAGGGTAAGAAAAACAGCACCTATAATCAAGAGCACATATGTTCTCGCAGAAATCCATAAAGTCTGTGAGTCTGTAATCTTAGACTGCAAAAACTATTAGCAAAATTCCCTCTTGGCTACTAAATAGGTAACCTATTCAGAGGCCAGTCTACATAACAGCCTAGACTGACAAATGGTGGAAGGAAAGTTTCCTTTGTACATCTGATGGTCTGAATCCTCTTGTGACTGTAAACATGAAAGAGCTTAAAACTCTGAAAGAATTTCTGATTGCTTATGGTTTTAAGTATTCTTTTGCTTATTTGTTTTATGTATATGAACTGATGTACAACAATACACGGGGACTTCAAAGGCAAGGAATCCCAGAATTAAGATGTTCTGTGCAACCTGAATTCAGCGATCTTATGCATAAACTCAGTGAAATAGTCTTTTAAGGAATCATGGAACGATCAAGTGTTATCAACGGGAAACAAATGTGCCTAGTTTTGAAAGCCAAATTTTCATGGGAAATCTCCGGCAATTCTTAGGCATGAAGGAGAAAGTATAGAGTAGTAATTTAAAATACTAGCCTGACCGTTTACTGTTGGGATCTTTTAAGTGCATTCTTCTGCTTCTTGCACGCATTTTTCATGCATGTGTATTGGTTTTTATGAAGAGGTCTAAGAGGAGGATATTCCCCAGCAGCTACATACTGTTACCTTTTCCTTCTATTGATACACCCCCAGTCATCAAATGGATAGTCTCCATAGATCATTCTGAGAAACAATAAAGGACTAAAAAAATCCTGGGTTCCTTCTCTTTTATTGTACTGAATAATAATACAGGTAGCATGTGCCTTTCCCTAAAAATAAGTGCCATCACCAGTATTAGAGATACCATCACTGCCTCTGGAGACACTTTATTTATTTTCCAAAGGTTTTTTATATTTTGTTCTTTTTACACTTTCTCACTGTAATTTAAAACCCACATAAATTCAATCTGGTTTCTGCTGGCTTTACTTTTAAATGAACCTTTAAATTTTCAGTAACACAGAAGGACAGGATAGGAGATATAGACCACTCAATCACATTGTTTTGCTTATAATTTGATAACAAAGTATCACCACTCCTAAATGAGGTTTCTATTCCTAATAAAAACGGAAAGTTAGTCTTTCAAGTCATCCAAGTAGTCTTGATGCTATATTAAAAGAATGAGAAGAATACAACTTAAGTACAGAAATATAAAAATACTAGTATAAATACTGTTGCTATAGATTTCTCCCTTTGTGTATGGATTACTACTTCTTGTCTCATGTCACCTGGTAGCTGAGGAAGAGAGCCAAGAATGGAGCTTTGACTTTGGCACAAGGCAGAGCACTATTCAAAGAAAAACACTTTGTTCTATATCACCCCTTCACATATTTCCACGATTCAACATATTGTTCTCCCGACACCCCTCTTCTTCCATCTGATAGACTTTTTTGGGCAGTCTATACAGATCTCTATCATTTGAATTGATACTGTATGGCAGTACCAATACACTGAGAATTTTTGTCAGTCAGACAATAGATGAGACCTGCCAGACCTTTTGTTTAAATAACTACTTGCAATGTGGGCAGAGAATTTCTGATCCTGAGAATTTCCAAATGATTTCCCTGTCGTTTAAAAGCATGACATAGTTATTGACACTGCAGACATTTTCATAGACTTATTAAAAAAGGTTCCAAACATTGTTACTGAATTAATTAGACTTCAGTCAGGCTAATTAAAAATTGGGGGGGGGGGGAATAGGAGGGAGAGAGAGTGTGGGCATCTCTTCAATAAACTATTTCTAGTAGTCTGACACCTGAAAAATTGAGATGATAATCAATATAATCAATTGAAACAATATCCGAGCTACTGTATATGGGACAAAACTGGCACTTACAATCCTTTTAGCAAATGGTTTTAGAAAAATATTTCCTTATAATGGAATTGATACTAATAAAGGTATTAAAATTCTTAGTTTTCAGAGATAAGTATTATCTTTAGGACAAAAAGATAGCGGTCTTGATTGACCTTCTTGCTTGAAAACATTGTGGTTTGGCCTCGTCCAATCATCATTTGCCAAAACCAAGAAGCAATGGAATTTTGGGGACAAAAAATGCTCAGATTTTTTTTTTTTATTAGTAAAATTTCTGTCTTAAAGCTTGTTTCACAAAAAGTAAGCCTGAAGCAGACAAAAACATGGAGTATTTTATCCCCAACAGTTAAATTCTGGCAATACTAAACACAGACAGAAGGAAAGACTTATGACAGAAAAACTAATGCAGAATTTAATATTGATACTCCTCTTTTTACCATGATTTAACAACCAGCCAGTTCTTACAGTTACTTTTGAAGTTAGTTACAATTACAATTTTACAGATCTTGGTCTGGTAAGATAGTGACTACTTCCTCAGAGATATAAATTGCCCCTCATATTCTCTGAAACCTCCAAATATCTTGCAGGACTGAGCCCATAAATGCCATTTGAAAGTGGGGGGGGTTGTTCATTATATTTATGTCCTGTTGTTTGTGTGCAGCACTCATTTCAAGCATGCATTTTCAATGCAGAAGATTCTATCAGCAGCAGCAGATGTGAAAGTAATGACAGGCTGAGAAATGATCTGCTGGCTGATTTTGGAAAGTACTTTATTTGGCTCAGAACAAATTTGGTTGCTTAGAAGATCTACATCATAATCATACTCAATTTCAACTTTTGGGAAAGGGAAAAAAAAAAGAAAAAGACAGAACAAAAGTTTTTGCCTATAAAATGATTACATGCCTAAATTAAACTCTAACATAAAGTATATTAAAAATGGCATTTAGGAGAATGCTAGTAGAAAGATGAAAGGGTCCAGAGTCAGTAGAATTAAATAAAAATAAGTGAGGAAAGCATAAAGGGAGAAAAGGAATAGAAAATAAATCATAGTAATCAAAACATGAGGAGTACTAAGCTAATTTACAAAAAGATATAGTGGAAGAGAGGACAGAGGACAGCAGTCCTGTGCAATATGCTTATTTTGCTCATAGACTTTAGCAATAATCTTAAGTTTCAGGGAGAAAGGAACACTCACCATGACCTCTTTCACAAGATACCAACTGTGAATGTAAAAATCTTTCCCAGAAGTCTCTAACAATTACAAAGGTTTTACATTTTTTGCTGTTGCAGAGCGATGTTTACTTTCACCCCTACCCTAGAGCTCTTTATTTTGTCTCCTGTCTTAACTCTTTCTTCTATCTTCACCTCTAGACAAAGCTCATCTACTTGAGTCTTGTTTAGAGTTTCTGAAGCTTGGACACAATATGCATTTTTCAAAAATCCATCTGTAGGTGATTTGTATATTGCTGAACATTTTGTTTGAAAAACCAACGACTTAAAATAATGAAAGAAATGTTAGGCTTAGGAATTAAAAAGAAAGAAAGTATGTAATTTAGTAGGAAATAAAAAGCCCTATCCCCTAGGAACTCAAATGCTTGCTAATCCCCTCAGAAATGACCCATAACAAAACTTGTTACATTCTTCTGTTTTAATTATTGCTGCTTCAAGAAGAAAAACATGACATATTCTGACCTCCAGAACATCTTCAACGTTTATAATTAGAGACACAGAAAACAGTACCGTTGTCTGTAAAGGTTGCAGATTAATTTCTCCATGTGTATATATTTCCTATCATATGAGAGTAAGATAACTTAGAAGGTAAATGAGAGGACAAGAACTGTTAAATCAGAAAAAAAATACTCCTGTAATTCAAGTGGAATTTGGTTAATATTTTGTCTCAAGTTTTGCTAATCATACAAAGAGTCTCAGGTATTCAAAGCCTTTTCTTGTATTTTATGTTGTCCAGGAGTTGCACTTGCTGCTTCTGTCAGCCTCACCTGACTGAATTGCTACTGTGCTCGTGGCTGCCCCTTGTCCCTGTGCCTTGTTCCACTGCACAGCTGCTGATCAGCAAACAGCCTGTTCTGGTCCAGGGCAGTGTCTGTGATACCAAAGGACTGCTGGGTGTAATCAAACCTGAAAATACTGGGGTGTTTTAGCAACTCCCCTGATTCAGTTCCACTAAACTGGCAACCTTGGATACCTTTGTTATAATCCCCACATGCCACACTGCTACACAGACTTTTCACAGCTTAACCCCAAAATGAAGGAGATGAGAAAAAAGCTCAGCCAGAAGCACTTTCAGGACATCTAATACCATGCTATAAAGCTGAAAAGAGGTAAGGATGCAACTGCCCTCTACATACTAGGAAAGAAGGTTAAGAGGCAAGAAAGAAACAGGAGTTGTTGGGAAGGAAGATGATGAATCCAAGGAGAGGAAAGCAAGTTACAGATGTTCAGGTTCCAATGCAGTTCCTAAGTAGTGGAAAAGAGCTAAATGAAACCAGGCAGACAGTAGAGCTGGAATAATGTGAACATTAAAATGGCTGCAATTGCCCATATGAAAGGTCTGTGTAGTCTGAAATCCTGAGAAGGATGAGCAGCAGACGCTGCAGAAAAAAGAAGAAAAATCACAGAAAATGTTAATTCCTTGAGAGAAGTAGTTAAATATTTAAGAATATACCTGAAAATGAGATTGTGTCTGGGTGACATTTGTTACTGGTCACTGCTGGATGGCTACTAAAAATATTTTTCGCCTTGATAATATTCTGAGGCAATCAGAGTTACTTTTAATCTCGCACCTATAAAAACACCAACCTGTTTTGTTTTCTTTAAAACTACCTAAACTACCACTGCATGTTCCCTTATTCTTGCTCAGTGGAAAACATTGAAAAGCTGTTTCGTCCTCCATTTTTTTTTTAATTATTATTATTATAGTAGGGAAAACATTTTAAATAGAGAAAGAGATTCTAGATTTTTCAGAGAGATATTTTGATAAGATCAATAAGTCAGAAAGACAGTTTAGCAGATAAGAACTAGGTTCTTTTCATAATGATGGATGTAGGGTATTTATTTTGGACTCATTGTACTCTGTCACTCACTGTTAATTTGTTACTGGGCTCACAAAAAGATCAAAAATGAGAATGCTATTATCATTATCACTCATTCATGAACTGTCTTATTGTAATGTTTTATCTTTCACCAGGTAAATATACTCCCTTTTCAGAAATAACTGTTAGTTTCCTGTAATTACATACCATACATACTTCATTTCTGTTTCCGTCAGCTAAAATGATTGGGAGATAATGCTGGCAATAAAAGAAATAATAACTTCCTAGAGAAAGCTAATTTTGGAAAGATTTCTGAATTGTTTTAGAATATACAGTCTCTGCCAAAATAGGTATTTTTCATCAATTATCTCTAAGTTTTTACTTAGGCTTTCTTAAAAACACTGAAAGTTAGAAGCATACTTTTACAGAGGAATTTTAAAAGGGAGAGTTTGGATGTCCAATACAACTCCATCATGTGTGATCTTGAAATGCGTACAGTGCATTCAACAACTGGAACTTATAAGGAAACAAGACATATGAAAAGTTAGTTCCCTTTCACGTTTTCAGCTTTTATGTTTAAAAGTTATTATCTTATTGTAAAAGCTGTAGTTGAAACAATATAATCATGTCACGCAATGATGCTTCTCTATCAAATTTTGTCTTTGAGAAAATTGTTGTAACAGCTGGAAATGTGGTAAGTATGCAAAGTATTTAAATGTCAACAAATTCTTTCATACCTGTTTTATCATAGCTATTGTTAGACATTAGTAAAATATCTTTGGGTCAACTCTTTCTTTAGAACTTAAAGACATAAATAATATATATATAAAAAGGGCATGGAGGGGAGGGAGTAATTCCTATTGCTAAATAAAAGCCCTTGCTAAGAGAATACATCTGGGCAATCAAACAAAAGATTAAAGAACATCTAATATTTTAGAGAAAACTCTGAACTGTTCCTTGCTGGGAAGAATGTGAAGCACTGTTTTGGAATCTCCTGTGTTTCTTGGATTACATCCACTGTAGTCTTAATTTCTACTTTCCATGAAATCTACAGAACATGAATACAAGTATACATTTATTTGTGTAGGTATTTCTGCTTTCTGTAGGAGCAAATCAAATATCTTTATTCATGATTTACTCAGAATTCCTAGATATTCATCAGGAGTACTTTCCCTGAGTGAATTGTGATTGACCCTATGGGCTGAAAAAATATACCACATACATTAAAAGAGAAAAAATCAGGAATGTGAATAAATCAATTATTGACTTGCTAGGGAATTATTCCCAAGGGTTTACTAATTATAAGTAGACATACTTTTTCATCTACTCTGAGCACAAAAGTATAAAAGTCTTAACATTTAGTTTAATAATAAGTTTAAGAAATCTTGCTTTTATTTTGCATAATTCTTTAGACCAAAATGCATGTGGATATTCAAAACTTATTCTCCTAAGAGGAAATTTCAATTACATTCATACTATCCAAGTTTAAGGTTAATCCAGGAAGTTTATTTTCATTTAAAACACTACCAGAGGAAATAAATAAATAAATATTAGATTTGAGAAAGTAAAATATTTTGCTATAATTCAGGAAAAAAAAATCAAAAAAACCCCAAAAAGTACCTCAAAAATTTACACAGAAAAACATGTCAGTTGGACTGTTTGTACAATAAAAGTAGAAGTTATCCAGAACTCATGTCTGCATGAAAAGCTTAAACTGTGTGATAGCCATATGTAAACCAGAGACTGGTTATTATGAGTCCACATGGATGGTACCCCCTATATTCCCGAGACTTGATAATAACTGTTTCCAATTTAACTGTCCAAAGAACAGAAGTTGAATATTGTTGGATGTAAGTGCATGCAATTTAATGTACAATCACTGCTGTTGGGCTTTGTAAGCTCACGCTGCTGCTTCTGACATAGATGAAATAATTCCACTGGTTTAATACCACATATGTCAATGAACAAAATGTTTTACCCAGTTCTACATATTAATTTTATGCGAACTGAATAATGAACTGATTATGATACAATCATTCTAAGTAACTAAGCAATCAGAAAAAAATCACATCTTAATTTTCCCAATCAAGATAAATAGAGCCAAGTAGAAGTATATTTGTAAATAAACTTACCTGAGATAAACAGAATCAGTCTAATGTAAATTTCAAACAACTCAGTACCATTAACTTCAGCGAATAGACTTTTCTTTTACATAGGGTCAACACTCCCCTTAATATATATTTTATTTTGGAATGATAAGAAAATGAAAGTTAAGCAACAAATAAAATAGAGAGCTAGGAAAATGTATTATTTTGTTATTGCTCATTAGATCTAAAGAAGAAATACCAGTTTATTTCTCTAGAGATAGCACCACAAATTAAGATTTTAGATTCTCAGCTGCAGAAAAATATTTAAAACATATTAGTACCAATTGTCTTACTGAAAAAAATTACCTGTATTGCCCTTATAAATAGTTAAACTTTAAGTTCTAAAAAACCATCCAAACAACCAAATTAAAGGAAAAAAATCAAACCAAAATCACCCCCCCCAACCATCTAATCAATCAAACAACTATGAAAATAAAAGGAAAACAAGCACAAGGATGTACTCTTTTCTCATTAGAATAAATATTTTAGATTTTCCACATGGTAGTTTTAAAGTAATTTTATAATTTGGGATTAATTTTTAAAATTAATTGAAATTTATTCTTTAGAAAATCCCCATTGTTTTTTAAAAATTTATATTTGTCAGAAGGTGCAGATAACAATGTTCTGAAATGTTTGTACAATTGTTCACCTCTATTGTAAATATGACTACTGAAGACTTTCACAGAATCACAGAACGGGTCAGGTTGGAAGGAGCCACATTGGGTCATCTGGTCCAACCTCCCTACCCAAGCAGGGTTGTCCTAGAGCACATTGCACAGGATAGTGTCCAGATGGTTCTTGAATATCTCCAATGAGGAAGAGTCCATAACTTCTCTGAGCAATCTGTTTCAGTGCTCAATCACTTGCACAGTAAAAAGCTTTTTCATCACGTTCAGATGGAACATCCTGTGCAATTATTATACTTGACTTACTACATTTGACTACTTTTACCTTTCGTTATACTAGAACCTGAAGATCAAGGCCACATCAAACTATAAAATGTCAAAAAATATGATAACTGACAATTTAGACTGAAAAATTATATTTTTTTTTTTCTTTCTGAGGCTGGAGAGCTAATTTTGATTTAGATATTGATTAGCTTAAGACATTGGGCATATTTTTGGTTTTTGTCATATTCAACATACTATATACGCCAATATTGGTAACAAAAGCCCTGACATTTCTTATAGACACTCTCATGTAGTTTGGAACTTAATTTTCATTCAAAATCAGGAGAAATGGTGGTCCCAGGTTATATTTGTTCTCTATGTTAACTTAGGTCTTGAACTTGCCCTCACCCACCCCACCCCTTGTGGTTCTGCGGGTTGCTTTGGATAGTGGCTCTTATCTGACTTTTGCTGACAGAGCAGCTGTATCGTACTACAGGGAAGCTCTGGCACAGAAGGAGACTGATAAAGATATGTTTCACTAGATAACAAGATATGCTTTTTCACAGACGACCATCTGCCATTTCCTCAGAAACTCATATAATTTTGTTATAACGGAGATGTCCTCTGGTTTGGAGAGTTTCTTAAGAAAATGTTTTCTTGATATCCCAAAAGACTAAAGAGACATACAAACTAAATGTAAAGGACATAAAGACCTAATGAAATTGTAGGCTTACAGAGGCTTTTTGACCGTTTTTCAGTAGTGCCACCCTGAGTTTTATCTGTGCTATGGGAACTGCATGATTGAGAGTAGGATAATTACCAGTACACTGAGATGATCAGTGAGTTACAATGCAATGTCTTATCCTTTTCATTCAGAAACTTTGTTGAGGCCTGGAAAGAGGGAGAGAGCATGATATGCACATTACAATCTGGGATTGTTATATTTAAGTTTGAGGCTTCTGTCTCCACCAATTTAAACAGATATTAACTATGTGTTATTCTACCCCTAAATTTCTGCATGAATGATGAATGGTTGTATAATATAATATATAGGTGGTTTTTTTTTTTTAGTTATTACTGGCTTTATCAACCTGTAGTGACACAACTGGGAGACCATATGATTTCACTGTAGTCTCTTTCCTTCTCTGATTGTGTGTAGTACTGGTGATCATTATAATCCACCCCAGGAAAAATTCTTTGGATTTTCTTGTATTTAAAATTATAATTCTGTACATCTAAATTGCTCCTTACATTTTTAAATATCTTCACATAAATCCATCGTATAATTTCAACAGTGGTAGTGGTGATATTCTGGATTGGACCAGATCAAAGAATGCATTGCTAAAAAGTTGTGTCATTTCAATAAACAGCTCTGTGGAAGTAGATACCCTTAACTTACCAAAATAAGTTATAGTCATTTTCTAATCTACTAAAAATGCCTCGGGCATTATCCCTCATATATTCATGTTGGTCAGTTCAGGATCACAGATAGTAGTCACCACACCACATATTGTAGCTAAAAGATTTTTTTAATATTTCTGAGGAATTATTATTTCTAAATAGTTCATAGTAAGAACCATTTATTAATGACTGATCACTCCCAACAAAAACAAACTGATAATAAATATTTCAAATTATCACCAAGGCACAAAAGCACACTGAAAGCATTCAAATAAGAACAACTTCCTTCTGTATTGATTGGTAACTGCTTCAGGCAATCACCAGGTCCTAAACTGTGACCTCTAGGGTGTTACTTGTAGCTATACTATACTTTTATTACAGGTAGAAGACCCTTTTTTGTGGAAAAGTTTAAAAGTTAACAAGAAAACAGCATTACAGCAGGACCACTAGTAGCAACAATATTTAAACTTGCTTAAATTTTGCTATTTCAATCCTGTGTTTTTATTCTTAAATTGATTGAATGTTTGATCTCCCTGGATTTTATTGTTCAAGCAATGCCTTGCCCAAGCGTAGTCATTCACACATACAGAAGCATTTAAAAAAATTAAACTTTACATTAATTTATATGATTTAGTTTTTTAAGTTGTTCTGACAGATTTAAGACTGGAACAGGAAGTAAGTAATTTTGTACAAAGAAGTATCTTTATACTTCTCATATATAATATTGTAACAGTACAACTGTTTCATGAGCTCTATAGCGCTGGCCAAAAAAGTAGTTTCACAAGATTATTTAGCAGGCTTGATTGTTGAATTCAAACTACTAAAAACAAACAGTAAATGAGGAACTTTAAGGGAACTTGACCAATTTACTACATTTTCCAAAAGTCAGCTTTAGCCATTTGCTTAGATTAGATAATGACCACCTATTTCTATTAAAATATCAGTCATATTATTAATACTCTAGTGTCATGGCAGTATTTTTTTGTATTAAGGTATTGATAACCATTAATAGCTATAAAATGTATTCTACAGTCTTCAGTTGCTGCTCCAGCAAGGTGAAATCTAGTAACTGAGGACTCATACAAACAAGATTTCACTCTGATGTTGCATCCCTTGCTGATATGACTTGTTCCAAGGGCAGATTTCATGCTGAGGTTCCTTGACCTGTACAGAGCAGACAGTGGCTCTGAGATAGGGACAGGTTTGTCCTGTCTTCACCTCCTGTGCCAAGCAAGGACAGGAAGTGTGACATAGAAACTCTGATGGGAGATCTCAGGTTTTGTTAGCTGGTACAGGACAGTATAAATAAAGAGGTTCCCGAACAGCCTTTCTTTCTATCACAGGAGTACACCAGAGGTACTTGCTACACACACAAGCAGAAGACTAGAAAGTTTTCATACCATCACAGAACATATGTTATGCTTGTTTCATAATAATAAGACTTACTGAATTGTAACATTTGTCTCTTTACCCTGCTCCTGCAATAACTAGACATTACATAAAATTGACCCTTGAGATTTATATTTTTACCCCCTCCAATTTTCTTTGTCTATGCCAAGAAACTGAAAGTGTTTCTCTGGTTTCTCTGTTCTCTTTTTTAGTGCTAAAAATAATCTGTGTTTAATCTTAATGGATTAATTTTCTTGAAGGTCATGACCAGCTGTTACTCATTGTCTACTAGCCGAAGTCCCTATTTCAGAGGGTGCTTCAGAGCAAAGACTGTGCTGCTGGACTTTTGTTTTATGCAAAGGAGCAAGGGCTGAGAAACCACTTTTACGTCTAGCTTTAGAAGATCTGCATCTGTGAGACAAGTCAACATGTGCCACAAGCTGTTTTTATTATTGATTTTAAAGCTACTGTCTTGGTGAGGGAAATACCTGTGCATTCAATGACTCTTTTAGCAGAGGACTCCGAGTGTCAATATTTTCTTTTTTTTTTAAACTGGTTAGGAGGCAGAGATTGAAGTCCAGGGCTGCCTTCGAGATATGCATGATACATATTTTCAGTCTGAATATGAGTTTGATGAGGCACATAATAATTGCTTGAAGCAAAGTACCAATGTTAAAGACTTAATATTCATCCTTGAAAGTACCTTGTAATAGTACAGTTTAGACAAATGCTTTTACAAAAATACAAATATGCTTGATACAAAGCCGAGAACGAATGCTGTCAGAAAACTTCATTAGTATTCTAGGTTTTATAAATTGTTCTTGGTGTGCAGAATCAGTCACAGGATAACAAAATAATTCCTACTGGAAATCATATGTCACTGTGTCAATGGATATGCTCCTTGATGATTTTTTCAGTAGGTGTCATGGTATAGTAATACAGGATAATTACTTCTTTGCAGTGCTGCAAACCTAGCTGTTCCACATGGACATAGAGAATGAAGGCACACTTCAAGTACGTAGTACAAAGTACTTACGTCCTCTTTCTAGAAACATCCAAATGTGAAATGGAAAACATCCATTAATAGTCCCTCTTCTCCAGCAGAGAAGGACTGACCTCCAAAGACAATTAAAGGTTTCTAGTCTTTAAAGGGATGCATATTTTACTACTGCTAGGGGAAAAAAAAGATTTCCATTTAAACAGAATAACAATTATTTTTGCAATTAAATGGCTTTTACCTTTATTTGTTTCTTTCCCTATTATTTCATTGAACAATGTTATAATAACTGCATAAATAACTCCAATCAACCCAGATAAAGTAACAGGATGTGGTCACACTTTGGTCAGATTTCTAAGGGTCTATTATTGTCATTACTAATGTTCTGTTGTATAAAAACCTCAACATTGCATTAGTCTTTCTCTGCTGCTTCTTCCTGATGTGCTCACAGAAATGTAGCTGTCCCCTGTGTTGACAGTAAACCTTGTTCTTTCTAGCGTTACTGCCTTCCAGCTGACAAAAAGCATATTGGTTAGTTTTCCTTGGTTATATTATTTGTTTCTCTCCCCAGGATGGCTTTCATCCTGTCTTTTTTTCCATGTTTGAATACCCTTTAGTTTCCTATTCCTCTTTTTTGACAAATGTTGACAATTCTACCCTAGTTTGATATGCAGTTTTCATTGATAAACAGTTTATCATCTCTTCTATGTAATCTATAAAGGTATGAGATATTTCTAGAAAGATATTTTTCCTGTGAATTGCTGGTATTTTTATGTTTCTTTCCTATCTTCCACTTTTTAGATATTTCTGCAGAAAGTGACCTATTTCCACGTGATTGTGAATTTGGTAAACATTTTTTTCAGGTAAGATACAGAGTAGTCTAATTTTGTTTATTCTAATAAGATATGAACATTGGATATTTGCTTAAATCATCAAATTGCTTAAAAATTCAGTCTTAAAACTGACTGTTGATTGGTCAGTTTTAAGACTGTCTGTCTCTTGATTTTGTGCTTGCTTACAAAACTAAAAGGTAAAACAAAGTTGTTCCACATAACTTGAACATCATCTGGAAATCATATTCTTTGGTTGATCTCAGCTACTGTACAGGAAGACAAATTGTTCTTAGACTGGAAACTAAGCATAGTTATGGATATTTATCTGGAAATTGGTATTTTGAAAACAAACTACATTTTTAGATAATTGATGCAATGTATCTATATGAAATCAACCAGTAGCATTTGGGTTTGTTAAGACTTTCTATTTATCTTTTAGTATAGTACCATTTAAAACATACTGTAATAATCAGTTAAAAGATGACAACTGAATAAATTGTTGTCATGAGGTCTGCCTATGAAGAAAAAAGTTAAAATTTCTAACTCAATGGATAGAAAAGCACGCAAGAGGAAAACGATTAGGTGCACATGCCATCAGTGCTCTTGAAAATCTGATTTGATTTTACCATTTTTCACTGAAAATACTGTCTTCTCAAGGAAAGTAAGATAAAATGTGAAACACTTTTGATTGCTGCTTTGACTCACAATTGATAGTCCATATTCAATAAATGTCAGAAAGAGTTTTAAAAAATCAATGTTTTATTTATTTGTTTTAATCTTTTATCTTCTTGGAACATATTTCAAAGCTACCTGAATGACATTTTAAATTAGTATATTATCTTTCTACTGTTATTAGTAATTTATCGGGCACTAACATTGCTTCTTTTTATGGAATTTCGCTTATTTTAAGTAAAGTAAAACAACAGCAATATTCAGGCAATCCAGTTCCAAAAGTCAATGCTGCAAAAATTTATGCAAGTCTACAGAAACACATGTTAAACAGAAATAAATGGGATAAAACACTATATTTAAAATCACTATGCAGTTTGAGTCAAAATGCTGGGGCTCTCTACCACAATGAAGTTCATAGTGTACAAGTCATTTACTTAAGTCTGCATTGCCCCTCTTAACTGCACAGTTCCATGGTTATATTAAACAAAAAATACACTTGATAGGTATGCATGTAGGGGGTTCCTTTAATACTATCAGTTGCTTGACATAAGAAGGCATTTATGCTGATTTACATTCTGAAAGGTAAATGAAGTTAAAGATCTAATGGAAAACTTCAGCAAATTTTGTCTTTATCTTTTTTTTTCATTGAATTGTAGTGGTTCCAATGATAAAACTAAATTAAAGCACTTATTAAGGTCAAACTATTTCCATGAAAGAGGATAAACCAATTGTTATTTTGGTTTTTAATATCCACGCTATCAACAAAGTCACAAGAATTAAGAAAAACTGTAGTAAAGATTTTGGTGAATACAGACTGTTGAAAAAAGCTTTACGTTAACTAAATGTAACTAAAAGACAATTTTTTCTGAAAAACAGCAGTTTTAATTAGTGAGTTCATGATTCCAATTCTACTGCAATGAATACTATGCATAGCTCCAATGGAGCTGAACTGCTCTAAAATATGACTAGAAACTCAGAATTTGCACAAGGAGTGCTTAGTAAGGACTAAATAAAAAGTCAGCAGAAAAGAGCAAGAACATCATGTTTTGGCCAATATTTGCTTTTCAGATACTTTTAAGTGAGCAAAATTCTGTTTAGTAGGTACAGATGAATTTTCAGCAAGCTTTATAAATAATGAACATAAACCCTACTCAGCTCTTGTCCCAATGCATACAGAAAACTCTTATTAATCCAAGTGTCAAGGGATACTGAGAATACAAACAAAAAGAGTAGACCGACAGCAAGCTATACATTTGTTTGCAAGGCTCTGTTGTAGAAAGCAGAAGCAGTTATCTAATTATCCTGTTATTACTTGTTCTTCTAATTCAGACAAATGCTTTCCAGTTACCATGGAATTGCATTGATACAATGGTCGTTCTACACTCTTTATAGTAAAAAGATCTAGTAAAACATAGAAAAATTAACAATATTCAAGCTATGCGTCGAGAGACTTGAAAGTATAAAACAGTATAATATACTTCTAGCAATATACTACAGATTTTCTTTTTTTCCTCTAAAAATTGTCTATAATATTGCTACTTTCCCCTTATATATTAAATGGTTGCTAAAAAGGGTCTCTCTGTCTTCCATATTAAGATTAATAAGATCCAACTGTAGCAGGTATACCTTTGGGAATGGATTATTTATTCAAGAGAAAAGTGCTTTTTTTGAGAAAAGAGATGTTAGAATCTAAGAGAATAAATAATTCAAGATAGTTCTCTTCCTTTTTGTTTCAATACTCAGGTGTATGTGTCTCATCCATAAGAAATTCCACATGCTTCTTCAGTCAACTTCAGATTCATACTGCTGTGTTTGACCCTTTCATCTTTATTCTGGGAGGCAAATCAGAGAATTTCTGCAGTCAAATAGAATAAACATTTCTAAGATTGCTAACCTATTTAAGATGGAAGAAGGCATTTTCACTGAAGAGATAAACTTGAAAGTCTAAGAATACTAAAGAAGAAAACCTGAACCAAAAGGTTTTTGTTGATGTTACTAGAAAGTATATTTTTAATATTTATTTTATGCATTTAATGCAAATATCAAAATATTCTTTCCTTTTACATGGTTTGAAAAACTTAAAAAATGTAGGTCTGTTATCTATAAAATTATGCAGAAAGAGAAGAAAAGCTTTTTAGTATTTTTAACCTAACAAGATAGTCTTTTTGAATTATAGGGATTCTAAAACAAGTACAAATCAATGCAGAAAAACTTAATCTTTGGTCTTAAGGTTATGGTGCATACTCTGAGGAATAGATAATAATAAGTATTACGGAAAATCCTTTGGAATGTTTCAATTGTAATATATCTGTACATTGCAACATCTCCCTGAGAAGTACAGGGTCACATATAATTATACAGCACCCAGAGATAACACAAAAGACCATCTGGAAGCTTTGAACAGATGTAGCCTTTGAATACTTGAGTTTATTGTGGTCTTAACATTTTTAAACCTCAAAACAAGTGCAGCTTCAAAACCAATACTGGAGTAGCAACAAAATCAAAACTGGAATATTTACAGTCCTCTGCCAATTTTTTTTTCAAGTGAATCTCCTTAAAAACATACAGACTGACTAAGATGAATAGAATAGAATAGAGTAGAACAGAACAGAATAGAATAGACTACTTCAGTTGGAAGAGACCTAGAACAATCATCCAATCTGACTACCTGATAACTTCAGGGCTGACCAAATTGTTAAGTGCAAACACTTCCTATACACTGACAGTTATGGAGCATCAACCACCTCTCCAATGTTTAATGACCCTCTTGGTAAAGAGATGCTTCCTAATGTCCAGTCTAAATCTCTTCTGGTGCATTTATGAAATATTCTCACATCATCCTGTAACTGAATACCAGGGAACAGGGATCAGGACCCTCTTTTCCCCTTCCCCTCCTCAGGACCTTCCCTGCCCCTTCTTTCTCAGAAATGTGTGGAGAGTGATGAAGTTGTCCTCAGTCTTCTCTCCAAACTAGACAAACCCAAAGTATTCAGCTGCTCATAATGTCGTAAGACATTCCTTCCAGCCCTTTCACCAGCTTTGTTACTCTGCTCTGGACACACTGAAGGACTGAAGGATCCTCCCACGGTGAGATAACTTTTTCAGATGGATGTTGGAGGAACAGTGTCAAAAGCCTTATTAAAATCCAGGAAATCTGCATCCACCACTTTCCCTTCATCCCCTAGGGGAGTGATCTTATCAAAATAGGATATCAAATTAGTGAAACAGGACTTTCTTTTTGTGAAACCAAGTTGATTGTGCCTGATTACTGTATTATTTTTTAAATATTATTCTTTAAATACCTTTCATTAGTACCCAGTGTGATATTCTGCATAACTTTTCAAGGAACTGAGGTTAGACTAACAGGTCTGTAGTTTCTGAGTCTTCTCTCACACCATTTTTGTAGATTGGAATAACATTGGCTAGCAGATTAATTTTATTTCATTAAGGCAGCAAGAAATGGTGCAAAGTACATTGTAGGATAGAGTTTGTTTTAGGAGTCAAAGGAAAGGGAAAAGAAAAGGGGATGGGCAGAAGAAGAAAGAAGTGACATAGTGCGAAGTTTTCTTTCAGGAAGACTGAAGGGTAGAAAGAAGATAAAATCCTATAAAACTTACTAACCATGCACTATAGAGGTAGATCTTCACACATCCTGAACTAGCTTTAAGGATGGTTATGAACGCTTTGTCCCAAAGGTATCATATGCCTAAGTGGAGCTGGAGTTTCACCGAATAGGGCTAATCAAAAGCATGGATTTAATGATCCTGTACTTACACCTGGATAAACAACAAATATCATTCTAGAGTGCTGTCAGCTTGGGATACTTTGTAAGCAATGAAATTATAACCAAGTTATTAATAAAAGCTGATTTCTTCAGTTCAATAATCACTTACTATGAACAGAAAATACCTAAATGGAAAGTAAAATGCATACTTCTTGGTTTTTCACATGCTCATAAATCCCTCAAACCATAAATCTATGAAAGATAAAAGCCAAGGTTAGAAGTTACTTTGTAAGAAGCTGATAACGGAGGCATATGAGAACAAAGTTATCTCTACAGACTAATGGAAACTATAGAAAAACACTATTTCAAAGACAAAACTTAAAAAGTTTCTCCCCATTTACAGATTTCTTATCTAAGAATAGTGAAGGAAAAAAGAAAAAGGAAATTCAACCAAAATACCCACCATTTGCATAGATATAAGAGCAAAGTAAACTTTTCCACATAGAGAAAAGTTTGTTTGCATGGGATGAGATATCAAAAAAATTAGATTGACTTGTAAAGCTGTAAGCTGAAAACAAAAACATTTTGACAAGGATGGAATAATTGCAAGTTTTACAGTGTATCTTAAGTTTCTGAAGACAATGAACTAACCTCTTTCACTTTCAAATACATCCCATTTTCCTAACTGTAGGCATAATTCTAAGGTGCTGTTTGTTTGGTAAGCCTTCCATTTATCTCTAAATGGCCAAATATTCATCTATGGTTTATCTGTTCCTGTGCCAAAAAAGGGCCATGATATCCTTCATTTAGTATTCTTCTTTCCCTTGTGAACTGTGAGTTAGTTTAGAAAAGACCTGCTTGGAAACTGGGAGGCCTTATATATACACAACGAAATACAAATAGAACAATAGAGTTTCTTTAGTCAGTCTTTTAGAGGTTTGATGTTGGGTTTATTTATTTATTTATTTTAGATAACCTACATATAATAACTGGAGTAGATGTTCAGCTCAGACTATGGGAAAGTATCAATTCCTTGACATTGAATAGTCTGACCCTCATTAGGAAAAAACATGCAGATTCTGAGTTCAGAATAGAATAGTTCAGACTAGAATCTACAATCTTTTTCTTTTATGTTTTATTTTTCTCAGACAAAATCTTACTAGATTCTTGCCTGCACAATGAAAAGTTGTGCACACACAATAAAGACCTTGAAAGACAAGTACATTAAGGAAGATACCTAGAATGTATCAAAAGAAATCTTACTTCTAGATACCATTACAGATGGAAAACAAATACATTTTTGGACATGGAAATATAGGCATTAAAAACTTTGTAATTTAAGTGTGGAAACTTTAATTAACCAATAGAGATATAACCAATAAAATCAGTGAATTTCAGAGAACATATGTGAGTTTGGTCAGCTGATTAGCTCCCAAAGTTTATGGTTGTATAAATTAGGCACTTGACTAAGTTGTTCAATTTTCTACCGATATCAGAAGCAAGTATATATGGTATTTCCCAGAGGCTGATATGGATGACATAAGTTTAGCATTACAGTGGTTTAAGATTTTTAACAATTTTGGGGAGAAATAAAATCTTAATTTCTAAGAACGTGTGTGTGTATGGAGGGGGGGTACGTATGTGAATTTTTAAAAACTAATCAACATTTTATGGAAAAAAAAGTTTATTATTTATTTTCTGAGTGTCATAACTGTTATTATTAGCATGTGCACAGTTGAAGTTAACTACTAATTAATTAAGTACTACTAATTAATACTTTTTATGTATTAACATGGGAAAATCCTTGCAGATCATGTTAATACATAGATATTAGGGAAAAATACAAACAATAAATGGATTTAAATAAAAATATTTACCTTAGAAAACAAGCATAAGTTAAAGCAGACTAGTAACATTTCTGTAATCTATAAATAAAATTGATACATTGTTGTGTTTTTTTCTTTCAAGTGATTTTATTGTTCAGATGATGAAATAGTTAGATAGAAATAGTTCAGATAGAAATAGTTAGAAAAGGTAATATAAGGACATATTAAAATATTGTATTCTGTGTAAAACACAAATGCATACACAAATAGTCCAGTCCTTATTCTATCAAAAAATTAGAAGAGTAGTAATTATGTAATGCTTAAAAACACTGCCAGTATGTGCTAGGCACCTAATAATTTGTGTATTCCATAATTTTTCCATGGTTTTAGAGGGATGTTTGATTTCTTTCATGAATACTGAGTACTTATAATTTATTTTTTTAACTAGACTTACAGGTCATTTTAATTTTAGAAACACATTGTGCTTCTATTAAAAACATGGAAAAATATTGCTGGGAAACCTGAATTTATCTGATCGTGTTTGAAAAACTGACTCAGGATAAAGTATGCCAGAGAAAGATGTATTTTCCTTTTTAACTGAGATTGTTAATATTTTAACTTCATGTTCATGATATTTTGGGGGAAGAAACAAGTAGATAAGTGGAACTCTATTCCATTTCTTAATACTAGAAAGATTTATTATAATATTAGTTTGACTACATTTTCTTAGATTCCAGCTTATTTTATTAGCTAACCAGGAATTGCAGATACTTCCAATATTTGAAAGAATGTTTACATGGCAATCTATGCCATGTAATCAAGTCTACTAATTTGATTCTTGAGTTTCTAGTTTTTGGCAAATAAGGTTTTAACGATACAATTCTAGGACATGATGAGTTGCGATAAAAGTATGGAATTCCATTACATGTATGTTCACCACTGAATTCTTATTAATATTTACTAATTATTACTATTCTCTAATCCCTAGCTACCTTGGCAGCCCAACTATAGTAAAACAACAGTCACCTTCCCTGCAGTCAGAATGAGTACATTGCAGTCCTAACTGATTAAAATTTTACCAACAGAATACATTTTACATTTAAAGAAAAGCAGTTCCTGAAAAGATGTTACATAAGCATGTTCTTAAACTTCCATTCCACTAATAAAACTATGTCCTACTAATTCAGACAGAGAAAAATAAAAGGTCAGAAAGATTTAAAAGTCATAAAAATGTATTAATTGCCAGGGCATTAAGCCATCTGTCGTGAAGCAAGAGTCTTTGCCCTCCGTGGTGGACTCAGCTATATCAATAGTGTAACTGTTGTTCAATAACTATGTGTTAGTTTAGCTCCTCCTGGAGCAGACATTTAATTGAAACACAGACTGGCAGAGTACATGGCTCCCTGTTGTTAATTGGTCTTTAGAGACTGTTAAGAAGTATGCCAATTATCTCTAACCGCAGTCCCAAACCAACAAAAAAAAAATTAAAAGACAGAAAATAATAAGGTCACCTTGTCTTTTCATTTACAAGCACAATAAAAAATTTGCCAGTTTTTAAGTAAATGTGTGACATTTTATTTACACACAGACTTGAACAGAAGTATAGCACAGTAGTTGTTCATGTACCACTAAAGAAGGTGGCCTGGAGATTGTATGAACAAAACAAAAAGTCATTTTTTTTCCCTCTTCAGTGAAACATATTCTTTTTAGGATCAGGTTAAGAGCCTTTATTTAAGATGTGTAAAAATGATGCACTGCAGAATGTCAAGATGTCTGGAGAAGATGGATGGGAGAAATAAAGCAACAAGTGATCTGTGAGAGAGTCCTAACACCCTTCAGAGAAGATGACTTTAAGAGTTAATTAGAAACATTTTTCAGTACAAGCAGTTAGCTGCGTTTTCTGCCACAAATTATTTAAACTTGGAAAGAGGGAAGAAAAATATTCAACAATCACTTCAAAATACAAGACAAAAGAATAGAAAAACTCTGTAATATGCAATAACATATTTTACCTTTTAAAAACACCATTTTTGAGAAAAAAAAAATTCTTCTTTAAACAATAAATCTTTCCTAAGAAAATATAAAAAGACTTTAAATAACACATTCACATTTTTAAAAAGGAGTAAAAATTTTCCTCTATAAATAGAGGACAATATTTATACTACACAATAGTATAAATCATAATAGTAGAAACATTTATTTTAAGAAAAAGTAAAGGAAAAAAAGTCCATAGTCAATATATGTAGTCAATAGGAATTCCTACAAAATTAAATGTGAACGCATACAAGATTTTCCATCTCTCCAGGACAAAAATGATGTTAAGAATACTGTCTCATAAATGGATCCTCTTATATTTACAAACAGAATATTTAATGTCCATATCTAGGAATTTAAGTCTACAATTGCCTTTGTCTTAAAATTTGAGTTGCTTTTACAAATTTTGCTTTAATTTTTGGAAGAAACCTTTTTACCAGGAAGAATGTTCAGGGAATACTCTCTTCTAACCAACCTTCTCTATATTCATTGATGCAAAAATCTGGTGAATAATAAGAGTGCCGTCCTGCAAAGTCTTAAGCATGTAAACACCGCACAATGCTGCTAGAGGTAGCAGAGATACTTCACTTTTAGCTGGTCAGTGAAATCATTTTACATTTGATGAAAGACAGACTGCTGATGTAAACAGTGCTGCTTAGGGTAGTTTTCACAGAATCATATAACATGTTGAACTAGAAGGGACCCACAAGGATCATCAAGTCCAACCCTTAGCCCTGAACAGGACCAGCCTCAAGAGTCATATCATGTACCTGAAAGTATCATCCAAATGCTTCTTGAGCTCTGTCAGGCTTGGTGCTGTGACCACTTCCCTGGGGACCTTGTTCCAGTGCTCAACCACTCTCTAGGTGAAGAACCTTTTTCTAACATATCTAACCTAAACCTCCCCAACACAACTTCAGGCCATTCCCCCGGGTTCTGTCGGTGGTCACCACAGAGAAGAGATTCAGTGCCTGCTCCTCCTCTTCCCCTCATGAGAAAATTGTAGACTGCAATGAGGTCTCCCCTCAATCTCCTCTCCTCCAAGCTTAACAGATCAAGTGCCCTCAGCAGCTCCTCATATGACTTCCCCTCCAGGCACTTCACTGTCCTCGGTGCTCCCCTTTCTTTCCTCTTTAAATGATTAAACAACCTAATGTATGCCTATGTTACGCAATGAAACAATCTTCAGAGCCCTGTGAAGGGCTAAATGCAGAGCAAAAAGCAGAATAACTATGTTAACTGCTAGTTAACCATGTCAACCATGTTAACAGTTGTAGCTAATACATATTGGGGCACGCCACATCAGTGCAATGGTAACACTTTTGGGACTTCATGTAGTGTCACTGAAGAGCACTGAACCGATCAGCTACTAGAGGACTTCAGCAGTTCCATGTTTAAACCTTAGGGTGAATGACAGATGGTCTAACTGAGTATTTTAGATGGCCTTCAAGTAGGAGACTCTTGGAAACTCATGGCAAATCACCTTGAATAATATTGAACAAGGACTGAAGAATCCACACTTTATTTCTGTGAACCTTGTTTCCCAAAGGACAATTTGATTGTGAGACTGAGTCTGCTTCATGGCATGAACTAACAGATCTGGTCATTCAGCTCAGAGAAGAGCTTGTAAGAAGAAGTCCTGAGTTTCCAGCAGATGACTATTTATATCATCAGGAATTAATTGACACTGCCTGAATCCAAAAGTATAAGTATCTAACCTACTGCTCAATATTATTAGAAGACAAGAAACCTGAAAAACAGGCTTTATTAGCACTGGTCTGGTATTAAAAATTGCAGCGGGACAATTTGGTGTAATAAACTTTAAAATCGCCTTTACTTTTACTCATTTGTAGGAGACAAGCATATTCCCTCAGACATGATAGTGGAAGAACATAATTCACATGCTTATGTCTTTGGTTGCTCATTATATTAAAAAAAGAGTTCTGGCTAATTAAATAAGACTGCTTTAAGGTAAATCTCAGTTCTCCTTCAATAAAGAGAGGCATGAAAACTTCCAGGTAAATACCCCTTACTGAGTTCTAAATTTGCACATATCACCTTGAGGTCCATTGCATAGATTTGAAAGTTCAGTTTTTAGAATTCTATACTGCTTTAATGGTTCGTATATTTTTATTTGTTGTTGTAAAAGTGTATCTAAAAGCTTAGATACTTTTTGTGAGTTTTCTTTTTCTCTGTTTGTTTTTTTTTCTTATTGCACAGGACAGTAATTGTGAACTACGCTTCAGATCATTCCCCTTTACAATTTTGGGTACTGTCTGTCTAAAAGAAAAAAAACCATAGAAATATATTCTCAAAGACTAGGAAGACCAATAGAGGAAAAGAAAATTTTGCACTTTTCAAATCTCTGGCAAAATATTAATTTTTTTTTGCAGGCCTCCTTCCAAGTGACCCACATTGGTCACTGTTAATGATCTTTTTATCATTAATGATTCTCTCAATATTTGCACTAGTTGAAAGCTTTGTTAACGTACAACATAGCAACATTAATAAGCGATAATTTTAAATTTGACAGAATTACTGATGACTCAAGAATCATTAACCTTCTACTTTGGTACATTTTATGTGTGAGGGAACACAGACTACCATGACTATGGAGAGAACATAAATAAAAGCATTGCAGAGGACTAAGCTTGAATTTTTCCTGTAACAAATCTGAAAGTCATTCTGTTGACCATTTAAAAGCTACTTCTTTTAAGTGCCAGGTTGTTACAATTATATATTCATGAAGAAGTTGTAAAACCTCAAACTTAGTTAACTAAAAGCAATAATAAGTTTTATTCTGGAATGCAGAAAATCTTATACTAATTTTTCTTTTTCTTACCATTGATGTTGTTGTTAAAGATAGCTCTTTAAAGTGAATTTATGGATTTTTGAATTAGTTTTCACCGGATGCAGTTAAAGTAAATTAGCTGTATTATAAGGTAACATAGAGGGCTAAATAGAATTCACTATTCCCTTTAATATTTAAAGGAATTCCTGGTAATTTTTAAATATTATTGGCTATTTCTTAGAATCACACAACCACAGAACGGTGCGTCTTGGAATGGACCTCTTACATCATCCTGTCCGGAAGATGAACTATAAGGGTATGTATAATACCTTAATTTTATTGACAACATATGAAATAATATACTTTATATTTATCCAGTTATGTTCCAGACACAGTTCTAACCCCAGTTAAAAGTTATTAATGTATTAAAGTGATTAAGAGATGTCGTTATGGAACAATTACTCACTGCTTCTTTGTGTCTTGTTTTTCCTTTGTTTTTCTATTAAAAAAAAATCCCCATTATTTAAATAAATGATTGTCATTTGTTTTCCACTTTGATGTTGTTAGTGCATAGCAAGAAAATCTGTAAGTGATTAAAACTGAAGGGAGTAATATACCTGAAATGCCATTAGAAATGACAACTGTTAGAATTAAATTTGTCTTCTCAAATTTTTCAAATATTCTTTCCTGTGTCTAGATAGTCATGGAATGCATGAAAATTGTCATGACCTTTTTCTTGGTAAAAAAGGATTAAAAAAATTGTTGTTGTTTTTTTCCCCTCCATCTGATGTGTTTCCCAAAATGCAAGTAATTCCTGCAGTTCTTTAGTACTATCTTTTTAAATTGTTCAGACCTCTTCTAAAAAATCTGTCAGAAAAAAGCTGGGTATCATTCCTGTTATTGTTATTATTATCATTACTATTATGGGAACAGATACAAGAAGTAAAGCATATTCTCATGTATTCTGTGAGCTGGGAGCAAATTTGAGTCTAAAATAAGAGTGGCATTTCAGAAATACTCAGGAGATGATGTTTAAACTATTTTTTTAGGTTTTTTTTAACATGATAACTGAAGGATTACATATTTTAAAATTGTTCCTGGCTACAACAACAACAAAACAAAACCAAATTTTCCGTTAATTTATATGACATTAAGAGCAAAAAAATTAAATGAAGATACAATATCTTTGGAGTAGCTGCAAGCAATGAGAATGTGTAGGGTTTTTTTGGGGGAGGGGGCAATTAAAGTGTTATTTTGTCAAGAAAAGCAGCAACTTTGAGAGAGGAAAAAAGAACAGATGGAGGTATTCCGTAAATTACTAGATGCTAGATTAAGAAAGGAAAGTTTTGCAAATAATGATCCATATTTATCAAACTCTCTTTTCAGAATTAGTTTCCTACTTAAGAGATAGTAAAACTGGGTTTGACTGAATTACAAAACAATACATAATGGCTTACAGTACAATATCATTTCAGTGTTACTAAAAATATATGTAGCAGAACACTATTAGTTAGGTCTAACTCTTATGTCCCATCCTAGTTTTACTAGCACCAAACATTGATTGCAAGGATTTGATGTACTACAGAGCTTTTTCCACTGAGAGCTTCTGTAATGAATGTATTAACTTCTAGGGCAGAATAACTAGGACAACCTTTTAAATGTACTTGGAAAATAAAAATAAAATCATACAGTAGCACAATGTCATTTTCTGTATTCATAAAATTTAGTACTATATAAAATTAGAGTTTTTAGTATTTAGGACAAGGTGTTATTTTAATGGACATTTATTTCTTAATATATGCGAGATGCTTTTACTGCTTTTCACCCTGTATAAAAAATTCATACTTGAAACATAAAAATGGATATAAAATAATCACATTCTAATTTGTCTTGTATCTTCAGAAATTCTTTCAGTCCCCTCAGTGGATGAAAATTAAGGAAGAATCAGGCCCAATATGCTTCAATTATTATTTCCACTTCCATATTTAAGTCTAACAAACATGCTGTTTCCATTGAAACAGGTTATTCAAGAGCAGAATTTGCTTCATGTTGCAACACATTTATAGAAATTCTGTTTGAAAAAAGGGCAGAAGGAGAAATCTGTTATTAGAATAAAAAAAAGAAGCAGACACAATATCAAATAAAGTGGAAAGAAGCTAGATAGCAACGTAACTACACAAATATATCCAATACATCATTGACAAGGTGAATATTTTACCTGATGTATTTCTTTCACAACCTAGTATTTCAGCTGTTGTTATGTCAGTTTTTGACTGTTATGGGCACCTTAAATACATTTTTCAACTTTTAATTCAGTAGCATGAAAGCAATTTTTTGCTTAAAATATCCAAATTCTCACAGTAAATACAAATTATAATCCTTCCTCAAAGTTAGTTCAAGATATCTTTTCAAAATAGCAACCTTTGTACCAGAAACTCAGTTAAAAAAAATCCAGGAAAGGTTTAAAAAATATCTGCTAAATGCATCTAGTCTAGCTCAATAAACCCCTCATTAATAAAAAACTTAAGTTCTTATTTTAAATACAAAGCTCTTTTTTTTTTTTTTATAATAACAATGGAAAAAGGTGTTTAATATAAAGAGAAACTTGGTTTTATGGTTTATACTTTCATCATAGCTCTATCTTACCTTGTCAAATAATAAAAATGGCTTTTACACATATAAATCACAGTTGAAAAAACTGACTGAAAAACATACACTAAGTCTAATATATTTAAAGTTAAGGATTTTGCAAAAAAGCACGTTTTTGAAAATCCAGCTTGGATTGACTTGATTTAAATACTTAAAAATCTTGAATTCTACCCACATATACCCCTTATTTGTCAGTATGATAGGTAAATTTCTCTAAAAGAAACAACTGTTGTCTTCTTCAAGGTTATTTATAATGCTCAACTTTTTGAGTTTTATAAATACGAGAAGAATTCTATATAGAATTTGAGCTGGATAAAGGAGTTCAGGAATTCTTGAGTAGTATTCCTTGCTAATGAATCTCATACACAAGAAATAAATTCACTGTTCGCTTTGAGATTTCTCTGTATAATATTGGAGTGTTTTCATTCTTACACTAGTCTTACTCTACCATTTCTGTCCTATCCACAACAAAGGTTTACAGCCTTGTATCTTTGGACATACTAAATCAAAGGACAATCTCAGCTGCAAAAATTATAACATTGGAAATTTTCTTTCTAGTCCCCTTTCTTACGAACACAGAAAGTTGGAAGAAAGAGGTATTCCCTCTGGGTGGTACTCAAAGTAAATTTTGATGTCTTCTAATTCTGTGAATTACCTATCACAGCAGACAAGTCCCATTCATTCACCATAATTAGTACTCCAAGGTAAGTACCTGTTTCATGTACTACTACAGCAGGAATTAGAGAGAGGAGGGGAAAGAAAATTCTCCCAGCAGAACTCAACATGATAGACTGTACAAATCAATTTTAATTAATTCTACCTCTTTAAATCTGCCTACTCTTTTGGAAAGATTGCTATCTGCGTCATGCACTATGGCAAGATAATTAACAAAAGCACTGCAGGGCACTGATAGTGCTAGCAGCCAATTTACTTGGCAACATCTTGGTTTTATAAGAGTGCCAGGTTAGAAGGTCCATTGTATTAAGAGTGGGATTTGTGTTCTATCTTCATATAAAAATACTGATCTTTTACCAAGGAACACCTTGTGAGGTTTTAATTATATGGCTCCAAGTAAGAAGTAATGAGAGAGAACTTCTGAAAAACACCTTCAGTGTTGTGAGGCAGAGACTGCTTCAATGTAAGATTACCGACAATGAAAACCCAGGGTGTCAGAGCTATAAAGTTCATACTGGGAAGCATAAACTTATAAAGAGTGATTTTGTTCTATTTTGTTTTTCCATGCTATTTGGCACACATTTCAAGCCAGTTACTGTAGAGAACTGACTTTTCTGAAACAATATCTCTGTTACATTACATTGCTTCATTTCCTTGTAAGGCACTTGGTGGAATGGTAAAATATACTACGTCAATAATAATATGTCAGTGGACTTTACCGACAGTAAACTGATTTACCTTTGTGTATTTTGTAGTGCAAACATTTCAAAATAGTGCCCTTTTTCAGAAATAACAAAGCAATCAAATGCAAAACAACGAACAAGAAAGTAAAAGTATTGTCTAAATGTGTCATTACAAATAAGATTACCGGTCTGGTGTGTGTGAATATATATATTTGTGTGTGTGTGCATATAGATCTAGATAGACATATATAGATATCTAGATACAGATATATACGCCCACATGTATATATACACATGTGAAATTTGTATTTTGCAGTAGTATTTCATGATAATTGAGGGAAAAATTAGTATATATATTCCAGAAGAATCGGGATAGTAGTTCCATATGATTCAGATTCAAGTTAAAATAAAAAATGTGGATCATATTATACAAAACATTTTTTGGTAGAAGTTCAATCTGCTATTTAGATAATTTTAAAAAAAAGTTATATTGTCAAACCAGGTATCATCTACCTTCTGCAGCTGAGATGAAAGGCTAAATTAAGTAAAAATTGAAATTTGTATTCTGCTTAAGTCAATAGATATGTGACTGCGTGTTGATGGATAATCCAGGTTAAATATCTACTGATCTGTCTACTGTGTGTACAGACAGTGGTCATACAAACATGGTATTTGAATACAAACTCTTTTCAACAATGACAACATTTTTATTTCCATTTATATAACAATAAAACATTACATTTAATTTCAAGTGGCTTCATTCACATCTTTTGCACAATGCTATAAGTGCTTTGACATACAAGTAGTACCATTAAGAATGAAACTGATAATATATTTATTTTGCTAAATAAGGATCTCTTTATGTAATGGTACGGATGTCAAGATTTGGTAGCGAGGGTAACCACAGGGGTGGCTCCCTCGGGAAAAGACTGGAGCTGCCCTGTGGTGGAAGTACCTGGTTCCAGTCTGCTGAAGTAGTTTTATCCAGAAAGACTGAAGCTTGTGGAGACAACCCTCTCTGGAACAGGGGAAAAGGGTGAAAACAAAGAAGAAAGAGAGAGAAAACTGCTATGTACAGAAGGTAATACTCCTCCTTCACCCATTCCTCCCCATAGTGTCAGGGGAGGGCTTAGGAGTGAAACAGTGAAGTTGGGCATAAGAAACGGGGGAGGACAGATGTCTTTTGTTTCTCACCATTTAAATCTATTTCAGTTAACAATAATTTAAATTAATTTCTTCCATGTAGACTTTTTTTTTACTGTAACAATAACCGTAAGCAATCTCCCTGTCTTTGTCTCAACCCATAAGATTTCTCATTTTATTGTTTCACTTTCTACTGCAAAGAAAGGGGAGTAAACAAGCAGGTGAGTGGGTATTTGGCTGTTAACCAAGACTAACCCACCACACTCCTAAAAGAACTTGGATGAACTTCATATATATCCCCCTACATTTATCTTTACATCTTCGTCTAATAGAAAAGTAAGCCCCACTGTTTTCTTTTCCTTATAGCCCAGTGGGACAATATTTTATTTTGATTAATTTTATTTTAATTTTTTTACCAAATCACTCTGTTGCTAGATCATTCAGCTCTTTCATTTACATTATGCACTCCCGAAGGTGAAAGTATGAATTCAGAATCTTTTCAGTTCCCTGGGAAATTCTACAGTTCTGTTTACAGGGATCACATACAGAAAAACCCTGAAGATTGACATGAGAAATTTTTCCTATATCAGCAATTATCTCAGTGAATCATGTATATCTCCATAAGAGAAGCAGTCAACTAGAACTCTGTCATGAAACACTGCATACAAAATCTAAACAGTGGAAGAAACCAAAGTACAATATTTGACTCATGCTGTAGCAAAATGATCAGGCTTATAGCACATTCTGTTTATTTGTTTTGTTTAGGTTCCTTTATCTACAACACTGGCATATTTAGAATTAAAAAAAAAAAAAAACATCAACAAAAAGAAACCTGTGCACACATAAACAATAAAATGCAATTTGAAAAATTCCTATCAGAATGTGTAACTGGCTTTTTTTGCTAAGAAAGTTTTCAAAGTAATTCTGAGGCCAAATAATGCAGTTTCTGTCTGTCCTATAGATAACAATAAAATTCAAAAGTACTTAGGCTAAGATCAAAACATTTGTGTAAATCAGGATTAATATGATTAAGTGAAATCAAATAAAACCTGAACCATTCAGGTAGGAAAATATGATCAAGAATGGCAGGGGTGAAAGGGGTGTTTAACTGATGTTGTAGACTGCAAAAATTTAACACAGCTGTAAGTCTCTCCTCATCACTGTAGAACACTATTTAGTTACATTTTATTTCAATATTTGAAATGTGGTGCTATTGTTTTGGCTTTGTTCCATATTAATCTTGCAAGAAGTGGTGAGATTTGGGGCTGCACCACTCTACATCTTCATTTGTAACTGTATGTGTCAGTATTTCAGCTTTCTCTCCAAACCTATCAATGAGAGTTTCCTATTGATGTTCCTGAGTGCTACAACACATATTCAAATTTCAAGTTTCTCCTAACATCCCTCCATGAAGTTAATTGAAAATGGTCAATTGTGAAAGACTTTATGTCATTTTATAGCTCATCTACTCTATACAAAACCCTTTAATATTTCAAGGATGTAAGTCTGTTCCTTGTAAGTGTAGATTATAACTGCTTAATCATGAGAGAAAAATGTTCTAAAGATAATTCATGAGGTCTTGAAGACACTAGTGCTCTCTCCATCATTACAATTGCTGTTCACTCTTCCGAATGTCAGGGTATTATTAATGTGTAAGAAACACCTCCATGCAAAGGAAAACGGTGGAGTTCATGCGCAGCACCACTTAAGCTTTGCCTAAATGGAAATGTTCCAAATAGTTGTATTGATGATGAACTCTTTCTCTGACTACCCCGGCATATTATTGGGGTTGCTTGGTATGAATCAGACCAGCTGCAGCTATGATAGTTTTACTGCTCCATGGAAACCAGCTGAAAAGAAAGGGGATATTACAGTTGACACAAAACTGAATATAATCCAGCAGTGTCCTCTTATCACTAATAAAGCAACCAGCATGTTAAACTACATTGTGAGGACTATGACCAGCAAACCACTTATCCCACTTTACTCAGTGACAATGAACCCAAACCTGGAATATTGTGACCAGTTCTGGACCCCACTGTTGAAAAAGGTGGAGAGTTACCAAGACAGTCAGCTTAGAGCTCATGAACTCCAAGAGAGGTTGAGGGAGATGGCCTTGTTTCATCTGGAGAAGACAAGGTCAAAGGAAGGGCAATCTAGGAAAAAAATCAGAGTACTTGAAGGGAAGTTACAAAGATGACTGAGCCTAGCTCTTTGTAGAGGTGGCAGACAACCAAGTTAAAGGGGAAATGGCTAAAATTAGCTACCTGAGAGGTTCGGATTAGGCAGTTGGAGGCTCTTGCATCTGTGGAACAGGTCACCCAGAAAGGCAGCACAGTCTTCATCATTGGCAACTTCCAAGACTTTGTTAGACCAAATCATAGTTGATATGATCGATTGGTGATAATCTTGCTGAAAGCAGGAGTTTGGATGGCTTCCATAGGTGCTTCTAACCACCATTTCTATTACAAACTCCTAAATGGTATGCAATACAACATGTAAAAGTTAAACCAGTTGCCCAATCATTGGATTTGGGGCTTTCTTTGTCATATAGGGTTGGTCCTCTTGTAAATAAAATTAAATGTTAGTAAGAAAAATCACCATCCTGATATTTTCTCTCTTTCTTACCCATTCTTTGAACTTCTTTTAAAATCCTGTAAATTATAGAGTTATGTCTCTAGCAGCTCTTCCTAATCCCTATTCAGTTTATCACAGAGAAACTATTCTGAAACTTCAATTTAATATGTATACAGAAATATTTTTGAAATATTGAAAAGAATGTTTTTTCCCCCACTACACCAAGAGCAGCTGTGTCTCATTTACTACTGAGTACAACATCCAAAAAGAAGAGAAACAATATTTCTCTTTGAAGTTCAGTTCCTTGAGAAAGAAGTGCTAGTGGCCAAACTTCAAAGAGAAATTGCCCTTCCTATCTGGCTGTAGCACTTCAGAGGGAGTTAATTTAACTCTGTGGTGAAATGAAGGCCTTTCAGCAGCTGAGCTGCCCAAGAAAAGATGTAACTGGTGGACTCCAGAAATAGGTGACAATTTTCTTTGAAGTTTGACTGCTCATCTCATTAGCATTTCAGACATTGAAATGATTTACTTTCCAGTTTTATTTCATATAGAAAGACAAATGGAAGCTCCCAACTTAGTTCTTAAAGCTGTAGCTGGATTTTAAAAGGCTTTAACATTCTTAGGTGGTATTATGGAGTTCTCTGACATACATGGTGAAGGCACCCAATTTTTGGATTTTTGCAATACCTGGATTGTCATCCACAAGTGACAACATCAATATCTGTCTAACAGTAGTCAACAGAAACTATTTGTAAAAAGTGGAGGGTCTAAATTCTATTAACAGCGATTCTATAGAGATGATGAAAAAAAATCAACACCTTTTTGAAGTATACTAGGATTAAAATTTACCGAATATCATTGCTTTGTTTAAAGTAGCTGGTACTTTGCACTTCATTATATCTGTATGGTGACATCTACACAACTAAGGAAAAGGTCAGACACACTAGAACTCTGCTGCATAACAATGTTCTAAGTGGAATATTTTTTTCTGGGTGCATTATACACTTTTACAGTTGACTTTCACTGAATTTAAAGGGCACAGCTCATATGGTCTATGAGGGCTTAAAATAACCAGGATATCTCTTCAACCCATGAGGGACCTGGTAACCCACAAGTAAAACAGTTGTCTATATAAGATTCAGCATCAGTTTCTGTCTTTCTATAACTACCATTTTTATTTAGGGCATTTTTATGAAGTGTCTCTCAAAAAAACCCTACAGGTTCTGGAAAACTCTTAAAGGACATCTTTAAGAGAAGAGCTTTTAAGAATTATATGTTCAGACATTCAATGAATAAATGAATAACTTGGACATCTCATCTTTCTGACTGACACTTCTATCCCTCAAGTTATCAGAACTGTAATCTTATAAACTAAGAGCTTGGCACAAGATACACGTCCATATAACACATATACACTGACTTCAATCTATCTCTTACAAATATTTTCAAGGATGGACTTAAAAGGAAAGAAGGGGGAAAGGGAAAGGAAAAGGAAGGACCAAAAACATTGAAATAGCAGTTGTCAAAGCACTTAACTGGTTTCAAATATAAGGATAATTGCAGTTGGCGGTAAACCCAAAACAAAACAGGGAAAATTGTGCATCAGATAGAGAACATTTGCTTTAATGGGAAACAAAAAAGTATGTGAAGAACTGGAAAAGTGATAAAAGGAGAAGGCAGAGCTAAACTGCAAGGAAAGAAAAAAGTTATACAAAGGTAATACAGGAAAGAGGATATAAGTGAAAATATTCTGCAAAATAACATGTAATGAATGAAAAAAATACTATGGCAATAAAATAATGGGTTTCCTATTTTATCCTTTTACCGTGAAGATGATTTTAATTTCATGTAGTAAAAAGTAAACTTGAGAGAAAAAATGTTTTAAAAAGATAATTTAAATAAATTAATTGATGCTTAAAAAGACATATGGTAATAATACTAAGAGACTCCTGAGCATTTTTTATTAGCCTATTAATAGAAACGTCAGGTGATAAAAGCACTCGGCCATACAACACACCTGAATTGTACATTAATTGACAAAGAAAACACACTTCGCTGAGTTTCAGCACTTTACTATTATTGGAAGTACTGTAACTAAATGTACAACAAGCCCAATTTTGTTCACAAAACACCTCTAAGTGCTACAGCAACATTGTTCAACAAAAGGAAAAGTATTAGCTAAAAAGTATGTTTCCTCTTTTAGAAATAAGGATATATAGATTTTTTTCGTCTACCGCAGCTTCTCAGGAGTCACATCTTAAAGACAGTAAAATCACTTCCTACCTTATTTGGTGTCAAAGGCATGGACAAGGGTAGTTGTTTTATGCTGAACTCAGACAGATCAGCCTCAGATTCTAGGTGAGAGAATATGATCTAACCATAACCTTTACCAGTGTTCAAAAAAAGATAAAGTTTAAGATATCACAATCTGGCTGTGATTTGTGTTATTGTTCCATACAATGTATCACTCCCAAGGGGAAGGAATTCCAAATCATCACTATCATATCATGAAAATAAGGACAAGTGCATGAAATTAGTAGCTTTCTGCCAACATTTTTAAAAAGGCTCTTAAGTTAGACTGTCCCTGTCACTTTCCCCTGTCTCTACCCATCAAAAGTCCCAAGAGGAGTGTGTTCTCTCATACAGTACAATTTCAACCCCCTGAAGTCAGATTCAAAGTATTTCTGTAATAGTGTGAAATTCAATAATACAGTACCAGGTTCACAGTGACAAGTGTATACAATTTTTTTTTCTAAACCGGAATTAAAAAAGGAACTAGACTTCTACAAAAAAGTATAGTATTACTGTGTTTCTGAAAAATACTCACTGATTAAACAAAAAGTTGACAAAAACTTTGATAAATAGTGGGGCACATAGTACTTTTTTTGGATACTTTCTAATTTCTAGAAAAATGCTGACCATCCTATAATCATGTTTGGAGTTGTAATTTTTCACTATCACTTCAGTTTTGATGTCCTTGGCAAAATTTTAAAAATAAGTCCCACAAGCCAATACAGTTATCTGTATTTATCATAGACGATTATGTGCTTCCTACACATTGCAAAGTGTTCGCGTACCATAGTAATGTAATGGATTTTTCCCTCAAAAAATTCAAGTGAGAAAGGGAAGTAAATTCCTGGATTCTAAACACTGAAATAGCAGTCAAAGAGGCACTTCAATCAATGTTTAAAAACCTAACAGACTTTATTCCACCTGGACCATTTAGTTGAAATTTGAGTTTCAAAATTTTTCATTCAACAAACTGTTTTTTTAATTTCTATTGTTTTTTCAGTCTCTGGGAAAAAGAATCAGCTAAACACAAACCCAGTTATTTCATAATTAGGGAATTATAATAATTTTTCTGATTTTCAGAAGTAATAAATTAAAAAGTCAAATATTATATAAACAGTAAATTAATATTTGTTAAAATTAATAATTAAAAATAAACGTTTTTATAAATATTAATAAAACTTGATGCAATATTTTTAAAAAATAGCAATGAAACAGGATTCATAACTCATACAGTAGTTGTCACTTGTGACAGTATTTGTCAAAAGATATCCCACAATATCTAAGCTCACACATTTTCACTTTATAAATAGAAACTGTAATAAATTTACCAATTGTGACTATGTGAAGTCTCTCACTGAACAAATTTTAAAAGTTCAATAACCAAGTAGCTCTTAAAAAAAATAATGTGACCATTGGGAATTGAAAGCACCCTACTGACCTTCCCGTGGTTTTGTGTTGACAGGTCTAAAATCCCAAGCATCACTGAAATCTAGGCAAGTTACCTCTGCTAGCAAATGCCTTGTTTAAGAGAGGTGAGGAAGAGTTCATGATAGAGCAAGTCATACATACAGAACTGTTAAATTTATAGAAAGTACATATGCCTCAGGAAGTCAGTGATCTGAACCTTGAGTATGGAGCAGTATGAGCCCCAGAGACTGATATCAGGTCAAACAAGTGTCTATCATCTCTTTACCAGTGACCTGTGTAATGGAGGTAAGTTTGGAGAAGGTCCAAAACTGGGAGGAGTAGTTGATACACCTGAGCATCCTTCTGTCATTCAGAGGGACTTCAACAGGCTGAAGACATGGGCTGACAGGAATCCATGAAGTTGAATAATGAAAATTGCTAAATCCTGCATGTAGTGGGGAATAATCCCCTACATCAGTACACACTGGAGGGTAACTCTCTGGAATGTAGTGTTTTCTGGTAGACCTGGGGGCTCTGGTGGACAACCGGTTGACCATGAGCAACTTGTTTTAGCTGACCCTGCTCTGAGCAGAGAGATTGGACCATATTTCTCCAGAAGTGTCTTCCAACCTCAATCTTCCTGTTTGATTCTATGTGTTGATTTTATTTATACTATTTTAGGCTTTCACTTTCGGCCATTGTAAGAGATGTTGAATCAATGTTTAATCTTCCCAGATATGTCTGCTTTGAAAAGAAACTGTGTCTTGAGACAATTTTTTTTCCCTTTAATCTATGTAATATCAAGTCAGAGGTGAATATCCAGTGACTGTTGGCTGTCTGTAGCTCAAGAAGCTCAGCTGTGTGCCAAGGGTAGACCATCAGTCAAGGAAGGTGCTGTATGGGCAAAAGGGAACTGAGACACCCAGTTGTGAGAGAAATGAACCAGCAATGACTGTTGATAGCCAAATTGTTCATGACTCTGGCTGTAGGCTAAACACTTGTTTTTAGAGCAATCCAATCACGTCTCATTCTTCAGCACAGTAGAACAAGCCCTGGAAAACCACAGTTTCTTACTTTCTTTGAAGTACTCACATATTTCTCCTCTGCCGATCTACATAGTATGAAGTATGTCTTGTGGTTCTTAGTATGACAAAAACTTCAATATGCTGCTCACAGGGTTAGGAGAAATAACTAATTAGGGACTGACAAAGCTGAAGTAACCTAAAGCCTCTAACACTACCCTCTTATCTCTCAGTAGACAATAGAAAATAGCCAAGATGAAAGGACTTTTTACAATTCTAGAGGGCTAAAGAGACAACTAGTAAATTTGACACTCAAGTTTAGGTCAATTAAATGTATGCATAAACTGAAAAGTTACTATTCTTGGCTATAAATTTTACCTAAGGTAGGAAACTGGTATATCACTGGGAAAAAAGAACAAACCTTTTTGCAAGTTTGGAATATTAGGATAATTTACCTACCAGGAAGCTACTTTAATGTCTGTATGACAATACTTTATAGACAAATTCATAGTCTTAATTGTTCAATTTACTCCTCTGCAGTTATGGCACTTAAATATATATGATATATATGGAAATACATATCTTTGTCCAAATTTATATATAATATACAAATATGCATACCATATATACATGTAAATTATACCTACATGTATATGTGTACACACTTGGATAAGATGTAACCTTATTAAAACTGGTTCTATCAGACTTTTTCATTTCTATCATGCAGTCAGATAACAGTCTTGTGAAATATCTTCATTTTGAAAACAAAAAGAATAAATTAACTACATCCAGTTCCTGGAACAGAACATAATAAACTAATGATAAGCATCTGTAGTAACTAATGATAGTAAAACTATTTGTGTATTCAATTTATCAGAAATTGGCAAAAATTATAACTGCTATTCAGTAAAGTTAAATATACTGAGTATTAGTACTTAGTGTCCTAATAAAGTATATATTGAAATCACATCTGTATCTCAGGTGTTTGCATTTTCACTGTATGTGTATACTTAGTCTTGAGCCTAAATCCAGTGCTTCCTGGATCTGTATATTTCAGTATTTCTTCTATCTTGGCTTTCAATCCTATCTTTTCATCCTAGCTGAAAGATAAGGAACTCCTGATGAGGAAATATTTGAGTGAGGGAAGTATCCAACAAACTGTGGAACATCCAACAAACTGTGTTGGTAATTCATCTGAAAGAACATCTTGTAAACTGTACTCATGGCTGAGTGTGGGGAAACACCATGCCAGAACAAATAACATCATTTAGATAAAATTTTATCAATTATATCCAGAAAAGCTTGGAGGGTACTTTTCCTGATTAATAAACCAGAATGACTCAGACACAATTCCACTTGGAATAAATATTATTTCTCTTAAGTTAAATCTCAAAACTTTTTTATTGTTTTAAATAGGAAAATAATTTTTGACAGACTACTTTAAGTGCTGAAAAATCACATAATTTCAACATAGTCAGAGTTCATGTTAGTTGATTGAATGCACTCATAGTGCAACTTGTGAAACTGAGATTCTTTGATTAAAAGGAAGAAAATTCAACATAAAATTATACTATCATTGATTCTGTTAAACTAATTTCGTTTGGTTTGGGATTTTGGAAATTTTTTTTTGTATGTAGAGGTTTTAATCTCATTGAGAAACTAGATGTGAACTATTTTCCCCACACCCATTCTTGCAAACCTTGAAATCCATTTTAATAAAAGTCTGAAATGCCAGAAATGTAAAACTCCCAACTACAATAATTTACAAAACAATTTAAATGTCATTTAATTTTTCTTGGCTCTAGTTTCCTGTTTGTAGTACTGTTTTGTATTGTACTTTCAGTACATCTGTTTAATTCATATAGATCATGTGAAATATTTGACATCTTTTCAAATAAAAAATACAGCTATTCTGTAAAGCAAATGTAATGATCTGAAATTCTTCTGTGAATCATGATGTAAGGATTTTCAGCACACTTCTCCTGAAATCTTCTGTGTGTCAATAGTATTGTATAATGAACTTGTTTATACAGGAACTAATGCCACTCCTTTTATCTATATGAAACTCCTATATTTTAAAGAAGTGGAAGTCTGTTTCGCTCCTCTAAGCAGAGCTCTCCCACTCTTACAAGATAAGAGTCAAAACTTCTAGGTTAAATCTTGATTCAGATTTAACCAAGATTTTATTCTTTTTTTAGTCTTGATTTTATTCTTAATTGTCCTTTGAAAAATTTCACTTTGAGGAGCAGCAGGCCTTCAGCATTCCTTAAAAGTTTAGTGGAGGATTCCACAGTTCTTTCTTGCCTACGCTTTCCTGTCGCTTTAGGCAAAAGAGAAAAGCAGAGATGTCATAAAAATATAAGCTGTACTACTACTGACTGTCTTCTCAAATGCAGTGGAAGATTCAGAAAAATAAGAACTTTTTGCTCCAGGCTAACTTATGCATCTTTTTTTCTGTCAATATATATTTCTTCTTAGTTAAAAGGGATAGAACACTGAGATGAATCTGAAATATTATGCGGTTCTTGGCCAGGGAATTTTAATAATATTTTTCCTTCTCATTCTTTTTTTAGACTGTATCATCCTCCATTCTGTCTATTCTTTTCAATGGGAAAAATATTTCACTTGTAAAATGATCAATCCCATCTCAACAGAAAATCACATTATCTGTGGATGTATAACGCCATTTTAAATGTCTCAAATAATATAGGCGCAAACTTACATTCAAATATTTAGTACATTTCTGTAATTGTTGATGTAATCAAACACAGAGACTCCCTCAAGGACAGAGAGGCCCTGCAGAGAGACCCCAACAAATGAGAGGGCTGGGCCATCACCAATTGTAGGAAGATTAACAGAGGCAAATGCCAGATTCTACATCTGGGATGGGGCAGTCTTGGTTTTGTGGTGGGGAAGAAGAGGCTGAAGAGCAGTGCTGCAGAAAGGGACCTGGGGGTCCCGGTCAATGGCAAGTTGAATATGAGTCAGCAGTGCCCTGGCAGCCAGTAGGACCAACTGTGTCCTGGGGAGCATCAGGCAAAGCATGGTCAGCTGGTCAAAGGAGGTGATTGTCCCGCTCTGCTCTGCACGAGTAAGGCCTCACCTTGAATATTGTGTGCAGTGTTGGGTACCACAATATAAGAAAGACCTTAAGCTTAAGCGTCCAAAGGAGGGCGATGAAGATGGTTAAGGGCCTTGAGGAGAAGCCATATGAGGAGTGGCTGAGGTCACTTGGTTTGTTCATCCTGGAGGAGACTGAGGGGACACTTCATTGCAGTCTTCAACTTCTTTGTGAGGAGAAGAGAAGGGACACGTACTGATCTCGAAATGGCATGAAGCTGAGTCAGGGGAAATTTAGGTTAGATATCAGGAAAAGGTTTTTTACTCAAAGAGTGGTTGGGCACTGGAACAGGCTCCCCAGGGAAGTGGTCACAGCACCAAACCTACCAGAGTGCAAGAAAGATTTGAACAACGCTCTAAGGCACATGGTATGATTCTTGGGGTGTTCTGTGCAGGGCTGGGAGTTGGACTTGATGATCCTGATGGGTCCCTTCCAACTCAGTATATTCTATGAGTCTGTAATATAAGTTATATGCAGTTTAGGTAGAGGTTTATAAAACCTATAGCCTGAGACTGGAGTTTGAAAGTCAGCATCACACTTCCATCTGCAGCCTGAGCTCATCACAAATGCTTTAACCATTCTGCACCACACAGAGACTGAGTTCAGATTCTCCTGGATCATCAGGCCTTGAGAGTTCTTAGTATGAGGATAAACAAGTACAAGTCTTTATTGTGAGTAACCTGGCTGATATTCATCAGTCCTGTAATCAGTATTCTTTTCTTTTTTTCAGTACCTTTTCTCTCCTTAGCCATTATTGTACTACTCTTCCCTATTTAGATTCTCTTGCTTTGAAAACACACCTTCTTTTCCCTTTTTGGGTTTTCTGTCCCCTATGACAAGTATTCTTATATAAATGTGGGTCCTCTCCTCCCCTTGACACATTTAAAGAATTTATTTTATCCTTGCCACAACATCTGCAAACACTGTGAACCAAGACCTTATGCAAATTTCATTTCTCAGAATTACATCTGGTACTGTTCTCACTTCTGTGTTCTTGCATGCATAAAGTGATACTTTTTTTTTCCATTTTGGAAGCCCACAATTCTGCCATTCTACAATGACAGTAATGGTCCTACAGATATTAATATCTTATTGACATTATTACCTTCCACAAAAAAGATTCCTAGTGATAAAAATAGATTTTTCAAAACTGAGTGAAAGACAATAGGTAAGATAGTTGTTTTATTCACCCACTTCTGAAGTCTAAATTCAGCAAAACTCTTAAGTGCTTGCTTTAAATGAGCAGCATATAGTTAAATTCCCAAACTGTTTCGGTGATATGAACTATATAATCAGATTACTGGGCTTGGTGGCACTAGTTTTCCTCACTATTTTCTCTTTTTTTCTCAACTAGTTGACTTCTCTGAATAGAGTCAATGTTGTTACCAGTAGCTATAGTGTCTGTGGAGATAAATAGACACATATGAATGTGAAAGATAATACCCCATTGCAGGTAAGATATATCCATCTGCTTTATCTACTAGTAGCTCATGAACCAGGCTGACCTCTAGCAGAGTTTGGGTTCTCATCCACTAGCTTGAAAAAGGGCAAACCATTGAAATGCAAGTAGGAGAGAAATACTATTTAAGCATGAAAATTAGCATCACAATGCTTCATTTGCATTAACTCTACCAAATGCAAAACATTGAAATTGATCTGAATTCAGAACAATCTGATTTCTTTCTTTTTTCCTAAACATACCAAATAGGCCCTTAATATGTCCTTCAAAAACGCTGATTATTGCCTTTATATTGAATAACTGGGGCCCTACATAGAAACAAAAAACATTCTTCACATAAAATAAAATTTAATTCTTATAAAGGATAGATTAACCTCAACAGGGAAACAGATATGTCTGGCTAAACTAATGATATAGTCTATAAATTATGTATTAATCTGATAATTTCTTGGCATTTTTTGGTAATTTAACAAAAGTGTTGTTTTAACTGCAAAGATTGGACTAGAAACTTTACAATCCAATCTTGAGAGTTCTCTCACAAGTCCAGTAAGAGTCATGAAGAGAAATTGAATACACCTGAACCCCTGTTATTATTGAAAATAAAAACGTGATCCTCAGGCTTAGTGGGAAGTGGGTTATAACTCTTAAACCAGGCATGGTCACTTTCACGCTTTCCCTAAAACACACAGGACTCTCACCTCTCCCCATTTAGCAATGTAACTCTCTAGGAATCATTTCACTCTGGATTCTGCCTATATTTGACAAACATCCAGGTTTCCCTGAGGCACTTGAACAAACATTTTTTACTCTTTCTTACTCTTGCTAGAAATTAATTAACTGAAAGTCAGATATTGCAAGTCCAAAAAAAAAAAAAAAAGTGAGTACTTAGTACTGTGTGAAGACCAACTGAGTATATGAAAAAAGATATCTATAATGCAAACCCCTTTCTGAAAAATTTTCCCTCATAAAAGATCTTCAATGTTAATACTAATTAATGAAATCACATGAATTAAATACTAACCAGTTATAATTTAACCAAATAAGACAAGTAATACAAATCCTGGGTTTAAATTTTCTTTATTTTCTTCAAATTAACAAACACAAAAAAACATGAGATTTGCCAGTCATTCTACCCCAATTTTAATCTTTTTTTTAATTGAAGAGGATATACAAGATGTGTTAAAGAATCAGATTCTCACAGCAGAATTATTTTTAAGAACACTTATATGCATATTTTCTCATTTACACACAATTTTTTATTAAATTCTTTCTAATTCACCTTAATTCATCTTAATAGGTAACATTAGGAAAACTGGAGTGTGAAATTAAGGAAAAAATATAGACTTACATTTTAGAACCTCATCAGGGCTCAAAATATCTGGGTTTGGTGAGAGAGGTAATTTATTTTCAGCACCTCATCTTGTAAGAGTTCTTTTCTTGTAATAAAAACAAAATTAATACACTAGTAGTTGTGATTCCATACACAGTATACACAGCATTCCTGGTGTGGATGCATAAAATAGGAAAAAGAGAAAGTCTTGGTGGACAATTTGAAATATGAGAGAACATTCCTATTTAATGTTGGGATCTCAGATAGTTTCAATTATTTAAATGCTCAACTCTGCAAAATCTAAGAGAGTTAGTAAAACATCTCTCTAACAGTGTAAAAGAAAATCTGTCTAAGGTCCACTGTACTCTTAAAGAGCCAGATCTCAATCCATCAAGAAAATTGAGGCCTAAATACAAAAAAAAAGAGTCTGTAAGAAAATACACTACCTGGAAAGCTATTATTTAAAGTCAAGGCAGCTCAAGCCCTGACATTCTTGCCAAATAGGAAGTTCTGTCTACTGATGACTCAACATTTCCTCCAAGGCATGGAGTGCCTGTGGCAGGCTGATGAGGAAAGAGCTGAAGTAATCCAGACTAAAAACTTTTACCAAACCAGCTGGAGCGACCAGTCACATCAGTTTTTCACAACTTCCCAGCCAGTCATTAAGGATCAATCAGAATTAGTAAGGTTTAATTTGAATCTTGACTTCAGAGATCTAATGTTGAAAGTCACATAAAGCAGAAGAAAGAAAAATAATTAGTATTTTTCAAAAGGCATCACAGGTGTTCTGTGATGCTTCAACACCTACCTATAAAATATGAACAGCAGTACATCCTCTGTATCTCAACGGAATGTTGTATCAATTCATTAGAGAGTGTACACTGGTAAAGCTATAATAAACATGTCTGTATGAATACCAAAGCCTGAAAGAGAGAGACCAGACTGTCCCTGGCTCATGCATGAGGCCACTTGGATATGCCAGATGCTCTAGCTGCAAAGGAAAACACTGTCACTGAGGACTCTATGAATTTAAGATTACAGAAATCTTAGACTGAAGGACAGTAGCACAGAGAGTTTACATGTGCAGAAAAACGACTCTATAACTAATGGGGGAGATTGGGGAGGGAAGAGCAAAGGAATAATGTAGCAACACAAAGTACTGATGACCTATATAGGAAATTACTATTATGAAGTTAAGTTCAACTTTAGAAATGAGAATTAATTTTATATTTGGTAAAACAAAAATTAATGCAAAATTATTTTTAAAAATTAAAAATATTACAAGAATTTAATTTCATGCTTGACACAACATTTCCTGGGTTTAATTTTATAATATCCCTGATTTATGTAAGATTTTAAGTCACATCAGATAAGAAAACATGGTTAATATTTTACATGCTACAAGAAGATTTTTATGTAAGAAGTCACTTCACAACCTGATGGTTTCTAATATAAATGTTGTTTATGTTCCTAAGTACCAGCCAATACTAAGACACTCAATTCTACATTTCTGGAGAAGAGGAAGGGGAAAGTAATGCTAAAAATCTAAAGTGCCTTTCTTGGTTTAGCTTCCTTCAAAACTGTCATCTTTACATGTTCTATTTTGACTGTTCTACTCTACGGCAGTCAAGTATAACATGTAACTAAAATTATATTCCCCAAATCCAAAACAAAATCTGTTAATCTATTTTGGTTTTTCAATTTAATTTTTATTTTCAGTCACACAGTTGTTTAACCCTCCTTTACCCTTTTTATTAAAATATTTTATAAATTTAGCTAATATTGCTGTGTCTATAGCTACAGTGTTAAAATGTGCACAGAATTAAGGAGATTCAGAGAGGAAATAATTTTAAATAGATGTTATGATACATAGTATATGATATTCTGCTGCAATAGATTTTATTATCTTATTTACTGTTTTATTTTACTGTTGACTTGGGTCTCTGATACCATTGCAACTTTCTGTTCCCCATTTAACAATGCAAGAATAATCGTTCTATCAGGTAAAATTATTAGAAGATAAAAAAAAGAAAAAACAACTACGAGAAAACAACCCATATCTGGAATCTAATGTTAGCTGAATGTATCCTGCAAATGAAGCACATGCTTATTTCCATAATGGCAGTAATTAGCCATTGGATTGACTGGCATTGCAGAGAACAATTCAAATCAGGAATTTATAAATCAAGAATGATGCTTGATTAGAAATAATAATTAATCTGAGGAAGTCCTTTATTCAATTTTCCTTATGAAATCAGATCAGACCAGCCAATTGGAATAGTTCCTTCTGTCCTTTGAGTCTAAAAATCTGTCTTCTATAATCATAAGGGGTTTCCTAGCAACCTACCCACTGCCTCCAAGGTTATGCCACTGCCATGCTGTGGTATCATTATAGTATGCTGGTATCAGTAGCCATTGGAAGACCCCTCTTATTTTTGAGGCCAACTTTTAGAGGGATGGTTGTAGAACTGGGGATCAGGTTTCCACATGCTGCTTTTAGGGAACTCCTATCTCTGCAATAGTGTATTAGCAAGTATCGGGAAGGAAGAGATGGTATTTGTTAGCACACTGTCTCTAGATTTTGCCCAGTCTGAGGCTGATTTTGATTTGTGGTGAAGTTTCCTCTCATTTCATCCTTATTCATCAGGTTTTCTACTGAAGGCTGTCTGAAAATCTCAGCTGAACCAAAAACTCATCTTTCCTATGTTAAGGAGTTACTGTGGTGCACCATTGCCTCTGGAATGCTCCTTCCTGATGGGAAGAATACAAAGCTCTCATATAAACTGTATGGATGCACTTCTTCCTGGAAGACACAGAGGTGAGCATATGCAAATGAAAATACATAATTGTTAACTTCATGAATATTGGTGAAAGATATTAGTGAAACCAACTGTACTACTTATGACTGGTAATGCATAAGAGTAAGGAAGTGATGACAAGAAAGTGAACATGATAGTATATTTGGTATAAATACCTCAGAATATTTACTGAAAAGAGAACATACTTAGGTGCCATTTTTGTACAATGTGGAGTTTTCATAAAACATTTAAATTGTGGGAATAAACCAAGGAAGATGACTGGAAAAGTGCAAACAATAGTAACCCCATTCCAGAAAAAATGCTTGAGATTTTGTAAACCACTAAAAAGCAGGTATTTTGGTGATTAACATAATCAGTGGAGTGGTAAGAATTCCTAAAATCTACCAGGTATTTTACCAGCATCTCATACTCCATGTTTCTATCACAACGAGTATGCTGCAAGTTTATCAAAACAACATGTCTCTCTTCATCTAGTTTTTGAAAGGCAGGGTAGAAATTGACATGGATTCTATAGCTTTTTCTCATTTAAGAGAGAACCAGATTCTATAGGGTTTTGGTCATTTAACATATATTTGAGAACCTATCTTCCTCACAGATTTATCATGGACCTGTGAAGTTTTTGTAAAAGGATTGATTCATACATTCATTCCGCCCCCAAAAAATGTGTTTTAATAAACTAGCATAAATTATTCAGTTTGACAGACCTGTGGTTTAATACTTCTGCCAAAAGACTTAGCATACTCTGCATGTGAAGACAAGCACAAACTGTACCTTAAGATGGAGACTGTCACTGGAGAAGACAGTTACTAAAATAGTAAGAAAAGAAGATATGGCAACCAAGAAGAGTATTACATGATGAAAGAATATCTCTGTAGCCTTCCAGCCTTATCTTTTATATATTAGGCAGAAAAATAACTAAGAATATATAAACCCAATAAATTTTAGTGGGAAAAAAAAAAGAAAGTCACCAAAAAATAAAGAGTTCTAACCAAATAGCCCTCAGAAACCAAAAATCTATGATTATCTCTATGTCTAATAATGTAAATGGTCTACTCTTTCTCAGGAGATTTCATTAAAAAAATTATTATAGTCTAAATCAAACTGGTAAATGTAGATCTAAGTTAGAAAATTATTGTCCACATACTGGTTTTCCACAGTTAGCTGAGAAAGAATTAGGAAGATGGAAAAATAATACTTCCACACAACAGTTTTATTCCCAAAGGAAAAAAAAAACAACTTATTATTTTGATTCTCTTGATACTCACATAGTCCTAATTTTTTTGTCATATCTTAATCTCTGATGAACACTTGAATCTGATAACTTGTCTTCTTGAAACATTAAACAAATATTATTCTCAGGGATATTACGATGATTTTCCCAGAATCCCTGAGGAAAAAGGTGATCCCATTTATGATTATTGTAAAGCACAAGCATTCAATTTCTATAGCATGCAAATGTGCTAAAATGCAACATAACAGTATTGGTCCAGATAGTTCTGTTGGTCGAAGAGACCATCTTCACACAATTCTGTCTGACTGCAATATATGAAATGGATTGTGGAGTAGACAAGACCTCAGAGAATTAATTCTCTGCATTTTTTTCTTTAAATCTAAATTTCAATCTAACATAACCTATTTTCAAGTGTTAAGGGTTTAAAAAATGGTTCAGATACAAGAGCGGAAGAGGATACCTTAATAACAACCTGTTCGGTTGTTTTTTAAGAGGGAACATCTCTGTCCAGAGATGATTTACAGCACTTTAATCAATGTTTCAGTTCAGGTATCACTGACCTTTCATGCCATATGCCCTAGTTCAACTAGATACTATAAAAGAACAAGTACAACTGACATACTAATCACAGCTTCCACTTTTAAGCTTGATCTTTTAAGGAAGAAGATACAAGAGGAGCTGGAATTTAGATTACAAAAGAGATAAATAAGTTAAATAGTGTATCATAAACATAAGTGATCCAGAAATTAGAAGACAAAAAAAAACAAACCAAAAAATCAGATAACATAGTGACATGTTCTAAAACTAGACAGATCATGATTCAAACAGAACTTTGCCTTGAAGGAAGTGATGCTATTTATTATCTTTGAAAATGAGGCTATAGTAGGACTTATCTCCTCTTTTTAATCAAGAGTAAATTAGATCCACTCTACTGTACTGTAAAGAAATCCCCTACAAATGGTCCTTGTTTAAGGGATAATATTTTGTTACATCAGACACCTTTGATACTTATTCATATACACAACTTGTGAGACACTGAATTATTATACTGGCTCAGACAAACTCAAGTGTATGTGTATGGGGGAGAGGGACAAGTTGAATTTCACAGAGGCGAGGTAATGCCTTATTCCACATGACAGCCCTTGTGAGACTCTTGGGGCTGACATATGGAATCCTGGAACCTCTAACTCAGCCTCTGATTGTCTAGCACAGTAGGAGCACTACCCCTCACCCCATCCTGGAGCCCCAGAGTGGCCAGTGAGATGGAAGTCCTGCCTGGAAGGGGTGGCCACAGGGGGACCAAAGCAATAAAAGCAGTAACATGTAATGACCATCTTCGCTTAAGACCTATCATCTGGCCATGTGGAAGCTGGACTCTCACAGGATTCCTGTGGTAGCTATGATCTTCTCTTTTTCTCCCTCTTTCTTTACTTCTTTGTCTTCTCTTAATTTCCTTTCTTAATATGTTCGGTAACTTGGGATGGAATGAGTTGGATTTTGTTAAGTTGTATGGGTTAGCATGTGCTAACCAATGCTTTGTGGAATGCTTATGTTGGTTGAATCTTACCCTTTAAACTTTTACCAAGATCTCTTATTTTTTCTAAAGATTACCAGTAAAAGTACCCCCTGAAAAACGTGTGCAACATCTTCTCCTTTGGGATCTCTCTTAAGGTGTTAAAAGAATCAAATTCTAATAATTTGGTGGGTGAATTTTTGGAGCACTGTTAATTTTTCAAGCAAAACTGCCATGGTGAGCTGGTAGCTCCAAGACTTGGAGTCTTACAGAATTAGAATAAGTTCTATTTGTTCAGCACTTCCATGATACAGATCTAAGTGAAGTATATACTTAATTTTTTTTGTCCCTTATTTTAAGTTCACATTACGTATAATTTCTTTTGGAAGTATAATAATTGTTCAGTGCATAACCTAGTATTAAGGGGACATGAGTAGATTTTATTTGCATTTTAGTGTCAAAAAAAGAAAGAAAAAATTTACTGTTCCTTAGAGTTTTTCCCTGTCTAAATGCCTATAAATATCATTGTCAATCTTACATTCAACATAGTTGCAGAAAAACTTCCATTAGTGAACTCTGACACTACAATTCCAGTATAGTCTAAATTTGTTATGCTTCATGTGAAGACCATACAAACTAAAGTATAATTTCATAGAATCATAGAATGCGAAGGATTTAGTTGGAAGGGACCTCAAAGACCATCTAGTCCCAACACATCCAGCCATTTGCAGGCATACCTCCCACTAGACAAGGTTGCTCAAGGCCCTCTCCAAGCTCACCTTGACCATAAGGGGTAGTTCCATAAGGCATAGTTCCTCAAGTGAATGTCAAAGTCTAAAAAAAGTACTACTAGATTAAGAAAATACAGCAAACATTACAACCACTGAATAAATGTTTCTTCCTAACAGTTTCTTTTTCTTGTTCAAAATAGTCTTATAACCCTACTAGAGGGCATTGTACCTGAAACATTATCTGTGGAATACCTATGATCCAGATGTCATTAGAGGGAAAGACAGAAAGGAGAGTTACATGCATTTGTTAGCAAGGAAACAAACAAAATTAAAGTAATAAATATTTGAAAGATTAACTTATTTTTTATTGTATGGCCAAGGAAATCTATTGAGACAACAATGTACAAGTTAATCCTAATTTTAAAAATTACTTTTTTGGGGTTTAAAAATAAAAATGTCCTTAATTCAAAGAGATAATTTTATAGTTTTTATTTCCAGTTCTTCTATATTTTTGTTACCTTTACTGTCTATTGTTAGTATACACTAAATCTTATTTTTATTTCAATAGGACATATTTGCAACATTTGAAAAGATGTAAACTTACACTGCACAACACATATCTAAGGATTAATTAGGAGCATTGCCATCTTAACCCACTGGCATTATCAGTCACATATACCTGAGAAGTTGGGCAAAAATTGATAATTAATTTTTATTACAAAACAGATACTCTGAATGTATTTAATATTGAAACATTTCATTGCATTTCATCTCCAGTTCTAGTTAACCATGAGGTCATCAATGGCAACAGTAGCATTTCTTTTGTATTATGTATTATTTCAAATTAAAAGAACTTAACAAACCTACTTTGAACAGATGATTCCTGATAATTTATGATGGTGCACAAAAAAGAAATAGTCAATATAAATATGAAAACAGAAAAGCAGGAAACCTAACCAGGAAAATACTTCCAAGTACTTCTTGTAGTAATCCCAGTAAACATCCAACAGTTTGTTTTGCAGAGATAATCTCTGTGAATTTCAGATATTTTCAACGTCCAAAACCATATAATCTATTATCAGTACACATAGAATGGGCATGTTAATTTGGACTGGTTGAACATACAACCCCAAAGTACTACCATTGTCAAAATATTTACTAAAGGAGGAATTACTTTCAGAATGCTTGAGGAACAAGCTGCTAAGTTTGCAGAGTTTTCTGTTTTCATTCAAGTAAAAATACTGTCAGTGATAGTGATCGAAACTATCATAAGAGAAACCAAATAGCAACTTAAATTTTTTTCTGCAGCCAGAAAGAAGTTTTAATTATAAATATTTTCTTTAAATATTTATAATTTTCATGTGACTTTGTTTTTTGTATGAAGATCAATTTTACTTTTTAGATCAGTTTTAATTTTAATTATATTTTATTCCAAAAGGTTTGTATACTCACTAGGTTCTTCTGATCTTACAGTGTCTCATTCATGTGGAATTTTTAAATCAATCTCATGAAAACATGCAAGCATTATAAGTTTTGAAAAAGGTGTGCCTGGGAGAAGAGTGGAAGAACATGGTAACCATCTAGTGTGGTTTTTTTCCCCCAATAATATCGTCCCACCCTTCAACAATTTGTACATCAGGTATTCCTGAGACAAATGTGAGGTTTTGTTATTAGTAAACTTTGAGATTTTTTTTTTCTGCCACAAAAGAAAACCAATTGGAAAATTCCGGCTTAAAAAACTTGCTGCACAGGTCAGGATATGATTTGTTTTCCTTTCTCTATAATTACATTTACAATAAGTGTTACGTGAAATGCATGACAGCTGACAGAAGTTCTGACCAAAAGCCTGTGAGTAACTGGTACACTTAAAAAGACACTTAAAAAGCTGAAGCAGTGTCACCTGATTTATGTACCATTCAAACATTACAAGTAGTAAATAATAAAAGTGAAAAAAACCTGACTTAATCTTCCACAGATCAACCAAATGACATTGTTTTTTGCCCAATTATTCAGTCCGTTCTTTTATTCTCACAAGTGTGTTAGACAGCTAATACAGAATTAATGACTGTCCCAAAATAGACAGAGTAAAAAATTAAAGCTGAATGTAGCTTTATTAGTAACGCAGTCATTAAATAAGGTCCATGGGATGAGTAAGATTGTACATAGAGTAATTATTGAAAATTTCTTTTTGGGTTACATTTTCTTACCAATTATAAAATTTCTTTATTTGGATATGTAAATATAGTGTATTAATACATTTATATCTGGGTAAGTTTTCTTCTGTGTTACAAGTTTATGTTTTAATATGTCACACTGACATCTCTAAGTTGGACACCTCATCGACTTCAGTGGGATTTGGCACAGATTTGCAACTGACTGATGACTAAGATCAGACAAAAAGTAATTTTAGCTTCTTTTTTTTCTTTTTTTTTGTCTTTAATACAGGGAAATTATTTGAATCTGGATCAGCTGTTTCACATCAATACTTGGAGGAAAGAAATAGAAACTGTTGAGTACAACTGACCAAAATACAGGATGTTTCATAAGAATTGTAAGATTTTAGAATAACTTTGGAACTAAATAGAAAATGTTTTTGAAAATTTTAGTGAAGAAGGATAAAAACCCATTGAATCCAAGCAACTTTTATTCAGAAGATATTTCTTCAGAACAACAAAAGCCCTACAAACAGGTCTGAGCATGTATAAGTGCCATTTGTTTTCTTCCATTGATCAACAAAAATAACAGACAGCGTGTTCCACAGTCGTACTTGTTTTCTCCCAATAATACAATATAATGTTTCCTGTTGGCAAACGTGCTACCTTGTCCCTGTATGGCTAAGGCCACAGTAATTAGTCACCTGATCCACAGAAAACATAGGTGAATGTCTACTTTATTCAACTAGAGGATTTGATTTATTTTATACACTATATGCTCTGTGACCATGGAGCTTGAAAGTAAATGCCTTGTTTAATATTTTATTTTATTACACCTTTTAAAAATAATTAAATTCTACCTCTTGTAAAGAAATACTTTCTGTTTTTATGATGTTTGTGGTTGTCCCTTGCAAATCTCCTGTTTTAAGACTTTGATGCAACTGGAAATCCTTGCTCTATCAACTAGAACTGAAATTTCAACCTGAGACTTGTATATCAGAGGTGAACATTTTGGTTCCTGCATATTATTCTAGTTCCACAAACAACATCCGCACACAGCCTGTACCATAACACTCATAGGCTATCCTAAAACTGACAAAGTTTCTGGAGAAAATCCTGTCAAAATATAATAATTTTTGTAGAGGGAAAAAAATAAAAAAAACCCAAGTCATATCAGTATTTTCTGACCAGCTAGGTATTTTATTGCAAGCATTTTCTGCCAAAAGAAAGATTCTGTTATGCAGATATGGAAGGAAAGACCTTCTTAAGCACAGAAGAAAAGTATTTTGGTAATACCATTATATTTTTCTAATAAAAATATATTCTTAGTTTGACCACTGCCTATAGTTCTGATACTGTTCCACTTTAAACATCCATGAAACAAATCACGAAATTTTAATTATTTTCCATTCTAATAATTTCATTTGTGATTGTAACAGCTAATAGGAGCTTTAAGTTTTCTTAAGATTGCCTTTGGCTTGACATTTATAGGTTTCTTTTTAAATATCATTGCTTATTCTTTATAAAATTACTCCTTTTAAACCAAAATTTATATATGCAATTTGAGAGTTACTACATAAGGTAAACACCACTCTGCTTTCTTTCCAATACTACATAAACCTCAACTCTGCAATTCATTGTGGAGTTACAGAAAAGTCTTTGGGATAATTCACTGTTGAAGTGTGAGATTCTTTAGTTGAGCAACCTGCTCATCTGTGGCAATACCTCACTTGTTCAAAGGCTATGGAAAAGTCCGCTTCAAATTTGATATCACTATCCCTTATAACAAAAGTCTTTACACAAACACACACAAAATTCCAGCTGTCAAAGGTGCTATATATTAATCTTTTACTTACACTTGTACAAAAAAAGCTAAACTTAAAAAAAAAAAAAAACAACAAACCACAACAAAACCACAAAAGCACTTGTTAACTTGATCCCTTCTTAAAACAATTTCAAAATATGGGGGTTTTGGCAAGTTGTAATTTTGATAAAACTATAAATAATTCACAGGCATTTTAAAATTTGCAGATGAATTTATCTTTACTATAAAAGAAAAAAAGATGTCTTTGATCGAAATTCTTGTATGTTACATGAATTCTTAAAAGTTCTTTGTGAGCTGTTCTCCTGTTTCCCAAAATGTTCCAAATTAATTCACAGTGCGATAGTCCCAATGTTGGTATATTTATTAAAACAGAAAACAGCCATTTTTACTGTTTCTACTCCTGAATGTTGTAGTTGAAGAGACAATTTTTGAAAAATTTTTAATATAAGTCAATAACATTCACTAGTATTATTGCTGTACTAACTTTTATGCTGGTCCTTATTGTGTCAGAAAATAATACAGTTTGATCCGAGCAGGAAATAGAACCCTTCAGTTGCCCTTCAGCTAAAACCCAAATACATTCTCTGACACTGAAAAACTCTATTTTGAAATTTAAACTACTCATGGTTAGATATTTAAAATATAACTAATTAACTGTCAGTCTATTACATTTCAAATCTATTTACTTCTCTCAAATTTATTGCAGCTTTCATTGAAGTAAGAATGAATGTTTTACTGCAAAGTGCCTTTCGAATATCATACCTTCTAGCACCGTGAAACTGAAATGTTGGAGATCTAGAGTGGTGAGATAAACCGTCAGCTGGTCTTCAAAACATATAAAAATAATAGGTCCAGTTTCTAATCAGATCACCTAAAATTAGATATTTTCAGAGCTCTACATTCTGAAGCACTTAGGAATGATCTGAACTCAATACTTCTGTTTGCTGATACCAGAGCATAATTTCACACCAGCTATAAATTCAGACACTTCATGCTGCTTGAAACTAGGACAGCTACTGCCAAGAATCTGTGACAGTGAAAACTTAGTGCAGTTGCCCCAAAACAGTCTTTAATAATTTCTTCAGTTGAAGAAACAATTTGTTCTGCTTTCCTTGCTCATTTTCTCACTCATTACTGGAGAGACCCTCTTTAGTTTCTTTTTCCCTGAGGTGTCCCAGGTTACTTGGTCCCCTGTCCTATATATATGAATAAATCCGGAATAATACACGTTTCATCAACAATTAGGAGGTGTTGCTATATGTAGTGGAGAAACTAATAAAGAACTTTGAGAAAGCATGGAAAAGACTGCTTAATTTGAAGAAAAAGCTGAGGGAAATTTCTACAGAATAGGTCAACAGCGGGAAATACAAGAAACTGAAAATATACTGAACAATTAGCCTTTTTATTAAAGTGAGTTCTCAGAGTCTGGATATCATGCATGAACAATGCGTACAAGAAAAAGGTGTGATTCAGAGATGTGTATATAAAACCAGTAGCAATTTCACTGTTAATTCCAAAGTTACACATTTAATAAGCCTAAATCCAGCAGACTGAGATTGATCAATGGACACACCATACACTAGCTGCCTCTTGAAATTCTTTTGCATCTTAGCTATGGGTGTGTGCATATCAGTGAACAGTGATGTGTTGCTGTATGAAAAATTGTTTGCTGTTTTAGACAGCTTTGGAGGGTAATTATTCCTCTTCTTCAACATCTTTCTAAGGAGAACCCTGGGAAGTGAGCTGTGTAACTGAGAGACACGGGCATTCAAGTGTTTTAAGAGCTTAATGAAAGTGTACATAGACATTGTATCTCACCTTTGTTATGTCTGTAGGAAAGACATGTTTAAAATGGGTTGAAAAAAGTCTTTAAATGTCCTCTTCCAAGAAAACTTCCCTGCCGTGTAGATTCACCTAGTTATTATGGGCTTTACTGTAGGGATAGTGGATGACCTACCATAAGAAGAGAGATAACTTTTTATGCTGGGAACTACAAGCACAGTAAACCCCAACCCTGTCTGCTTGTCTGATGAAGACTTTTCTTTTCATTTTTAACCAGTTTGATTCAAAATAAGAATGACCTCAGATTGGTTTTGCTGTCATTTGCATTGCCCAAATTTGAAAACTTACTTGCTTAAAACCCTCAGGTGATACTACTGAAAAAATAATAGAAACAAGCGTAAAATCAAAAGTTATATTTTCAGTCATCTAAAAGCTTTCAAAGCCATGACTTCCAATAAAACTAAGCTTCAGTGGTCATTTAACAACAGTTATTTCAAGGAAACTGAAATTCAGGTGAGGTGTTCTAATGAATTTCAAAATAACAATGCTATAAAAGATTTTAGAGATAAATATTTTTTCTGATTCTGTAATAGCATGTAGCAGTGCAGTGCCAGATATAGTTTACTTTTTCTCTTCCCGAGTAACACTACAAGGTCTATAACAGTTCTATGGCAAATTGAGTACCAGTTCTATCACTTCAGTTTATCAATCCACTAATCCTTAACTCTGAAATGCTAAATAACAGATTAAGCACAACAGAGAGCCTGACAAACAACTGAAAATGCAAATTAACTGCATTTTAAGTGTTCTGAAATGTGTGAAAAGGGCAATCTTGTACATGGATATACATGTAGCAAATTTCATCTACTTGTAGAGATGTGTAGTAGCTAATTACACAGTGTAAGAAAAATATTTTATCTAATATATTTATGCTCAGTACGTGAACAGTAGCTACCAGTTTCTTTTATGTGTCTTTGCTTTCTGACCTGATAATTTTTAGCAAGCATTGCTCCAGAAATGGGAGGAATTCTTAATAATTGTGTGGGAAATTGCCTTAAAATATATTGATTTTAATAGACTTACTGTTTTTTTCTTGATAAAACTGGTCATTTTTATTAGAAACAATATTGCACAAATCTACTGAGTAAATGTGTGCAGAGGTTAATTTTCAGAAGAGTAAAATGCATCTTAGTCATCCCTATAACTATTTTCCTAATAAATGAGAATTAAAATCCAAATAGTCAACATTGCAGCTATAAAAGCCTCAGCAAAGTAATTTAACCATTAGGACAGCTTGAACATAAAATAGAGATTGAGAAAGACAAGAAAATACTGACAATTTTCTCCTCTTTCCTTTTACTCTGCTCATCAAGGCTTGCACCTACCTGAGCTAAGGGAACAGGAACTTTTGTCGAAGTAGCATTTCTGCTGTGGGTTCATTTTCGTCTCTGCCTGTCTTTATTCTGCTGCTGCCCTTTCAGATGTAACGCTTCAAGGGACACAAAGTCAAACACTGTTTTGATGATAGCTGTGGTAGAGTATTTGCTAACTGAGATAGTATGCCTGCAGAAGCACCCCCCCCCCCCCCCAGTTACTCTCTAGCTGGCATACTGTCTGCCTTGTTTCACTGCTACCTCTCTTTTTCTCAACACTTGGCCCCTCATAGAAAGAAAAATACTATACCAAATATGATAACAGGTGCCAAGTATAGAATTTCAGTTTGCCTGCTGCTAATAAAAAGCCTTCTAGAGAAAGCTATTTTAACAACCTGCACATTCAACCTGACCTTCAACAAGGCCGAGTGCCGGGTCCTGCACTTTGGCCACAACAACACCCTGCGGTGCTACAGGCTGGGCACAGAGTGGTTGGAGAGTAGCCAGGTGGAAAGGGACCTGGGAGTTTGGATTGACAGGAAGGTGAACATGAGCCAGCAGTGTGCCCAGGTGGCCAAGGAGGCCAATGACATCCGTACCTGAATCAGGAACAGTGCGGCCAGCAGGACCAGGGAAGTGATTCGTCCCCTGTACTCAGCACTGGTGAGGCCACACCTGGAGTACTGTGTCCAGTTCTGGGCCCCTCAGTTCAGGAAGGATATTGAGGTGCTGGAGCAGGTCCGGAGAAGAGCAACAAGACTGGTGAAGGGACTTGAGCACAAGTCCTATGAGGAGAGGCTGAGGGAGTTGTGGTTGTTTAGCCTGGAGAAGAGGAGGCTCAGGGGAGACCTCATCACTCTCTCCAACTCCCTGAAAGGAGGTTGTAGCCAGGTGGGGGTTGGTCTCTTCTCCCAGGTAGTTATCAGTAAGACAAGAGGGCATGGTCTTAAGCTCTGCCAGAGGAGGTTTAGGTTGGATATTAGGAAAAACTTTTTTAAAGACAGAGTAATCAGACATTGGAATGGGCTGCCAAAGGAGGTGGTGGATTCACCGTCTCTGGAGTTTTTTAAGATGAGATTGGATGTGGCACTTAGTGCCATGGTCTAGTAACCATGGTGGTACTGGATCAAGGGTTGGACTTGATGATCTCGGAGGTCTTTTCCAACCCAGTTGATTCTATGATTTTATGATTCTCATGGCAATACAGACTTGACCACAGAATCACAGAATATACTGAGTTAGAAGGGGCACACAGGGATCACTGAGTCCAACTCCTAACCCTGCACAAGACCATCTCCAAGAGTCACAGTATGTGCCTGAGAGGATTATCCGAACACTTCTTGTACTCTGTCAGGCTTGGTCCTGTGACCAATGACTTCACACTGCTGTGACTAAATTACCTATGAAAGTCTTATTCTGTTATAGAGAAGATAACTCTACCACTTATAACATGAACAAGTCAAGTAAGAGGGAATAAGGAAGGGGATCTTAAATGGATTTCTTACAGGAGAAAGGGATAATGCTTTTTTAGGAGCTAAGATGATCTAATAAATCCAACATGTAATGAGTTAAGTGAATGTGAAATGGAAACAGAAACTTGTTAGCACGGAGAAAAAGTGTTTTTGGGGAGAATTAAGTGCTCTAGTAAGCAAGGAAAGGTAAAAATAACTATTATAATTGTATGTACAAAAAAGTATTAAGAAATAAATTCTCAAAACTTTGAAGAAGTCATGAAGTCATGTCTTCTCAAAACAGGTGGAAGACATTAACTTCTGAAAGATTACTTGTAACAACACACTTTTAGGTCTCAGAGAATAAAAACAATACTCTTTCAATTCATCAAAAACAAAAAAAAAACCACCATGGAGACATATTAAAGACTGTGATGCATTTTTTTGCTGTCCAAAGACAGTGGGTTGAACTGAAGTTGTTAACAGGGAAATTATTTTGGGTACTAGAAAGGGCAAACTGTTTAAGGATATTCCTCTATGTGTCAAATTTGCTACTAACACATTCTCTAGCTTTAAGGACGCTATGAGACCTATGTGGCTTCTCCTCTTCCTCTTCAAATCAGTCTACCTTCTCTTGGGTTTCCTGTCAAAAAAGGGGTTCATAGTTTTCACATGCGCACAGATGCACAGAAAATTAGATAAAAGTACTATTTGACACAGTTCTAGATAAGACCTATGATCTTTGTCTTTTCAGTTTTAAGGTAGCAAAGTAACCGAAATATAATTTAAGGGACATTAGAGAACTGCTTGGAGATGAACTAATAATTTTATAAAATACACTATAGACTGTACTATAAATAAGGTGTCCATATAGTGAATAAAATACCAGGCAAAGAGTGAGAAACAAGACATTTTGAAAAAATAATTTGCTATATTTTCTGAAACACAGATTATGTAATAATAAATTATAAAATAGATGTATCTGCTTGCTCTATTTAGGACAGTGTATTACTCTATTAATGAAAATAATGAGAAACCTCTGAGACACCATTTCTTCTTCCTTGAACTCCGAAGTTCCACATAGGCTCTCACCTGCAGGCACACAGATGTCACAAACCCTGATTTAGGATGCTGCCAACTATGCCACTTTTCAAGGAGAGTATGATCTACAAAATATAGATTTATGATGTAATGTATAATCCCCAGTAAACAAATAATTTCCTAATGTTATCAATGCTATGGTTTTCTATCCTTTTAGCTTTCTATTTTATATACTCTGTGTGTTGTATCTGTATCCATCCATGCTCATTACATCTTGTCTGTATTGCTTTACTCTTTACTTACTCCCTGCTGTGTGTAAATAAGATTTTAAACAAAACCACGCCACATAAAGAACATGGAGGACCTGTTTTCTTTGTCACTATGCACACCTATATGGTCTGATCACCCTGTCCCACAGTTTTATCATCCCTAACTGTGTATATGTCTCAGACTTACACCTCAGGCTAAGGAAATAAGGAGAAGCATTTCAGAAAGTCAGTGTTTAGGAAGAAATGGTAAGTGGCAGCTGATCAGCTACTTATTTCTGGTTTGCTGTCTCGGGACTCCGTTATAGAAGAACAGACAAAAGGAAATTAATCAGCTGCAGTTTTGGGGTTAAACTGAAACTGGACACAACCTGATTTTCAGCTTATGGAAAAATAGTAAGGTAAGTTAGTGCCAAAAGTAATTATGCTTGGTGGAACTATCAGATGCAGTTTTACACATTTCTTTTAATTAAATACAGACCCAAATGTCTTTTGGAAAATAATCTCCAGCTTTTTTTAAGATGTGAACAGTAAAATTATGCTCCTTCTTTGTCTAATGACTTACATTTAAAGTTACTGTGCAGAGGTTTTAACGACATAAGCAAACAAAATATTATACACAAAATATTAACATATTCCATATGATGATTAAGCCACATTCAGAAAACAGGATTTGGGAAAAAATAAAGCAAAGATAGTTTTCCTTGGGGAACAAGTGTACTTGGAATATCTGCTGGTACCCTCAACTAGCAATTTTAAACTTGCCAATTAACTTCTGTGCAGTCACATAGCAGATGTTCAAAACTAGATTCTTCTCCATCTTCCCTTTAGAACCTTCTTGTCCCATCCTACTTGGTCATATGGGAAGCAGCATTTATTTATTCACCAGTACAAAGCCTCCCTAAACTAAGAAACAATGAAACATTCAACCTACCAAAACTATTTGTCACATATGCACTCTTTGGTCCAGATTTTCTAGTCTGAGAAGGCCACAGATCTTGGAATCCACCAGCTGTGGCACAGTCTCAGCAACATGACAGAGAAACCCCCATGTGGCTTTGTAGTTACAGTTACAGCCAGGGTTTTTACAGTATTAAGGATACAACTGCAACCAACATGGTCGACATGGAAACAGTTAATCCTTTTCCAAGGCTACTTGTTTTCTGTTAACATATTCTGAAGGATGCAGACAGATGGCATCACTTGCAAAGTTATTGTTTTAGTTTGTCAAGAGGCAGAGCAGCACCTGGAAAGCACTCAAAAGTTACCATCAAACAGGATAAATGCAGAATCTGTATGATTGACAGAAATAAGTTAAATTCTTCAACAAATAAAATATTAGACATTTTTTAAAGATTGCTGAGATGTCTGAATCTGTGTGGAAATTTCAAACACATCAGTTTTCCTTAACATCATGTTATAAAAGCCCTCACTGTGAGCCTCATCAAGGTCAGACAGTTGTCTGAAGTAAACAAATATAATAAAAACAATTCTGTACCTTTTAAAAAGTATAGGAGTCTAGACTTAGCCTAAATAGACTCTCTTATTTCTCCTATGCTTGTTTCCTAATTATTCAAGTGCCTCAACAACAAAACTTTTATTAGCAAGTATTTCTTCTGCAGTGAAGGAGACATGCTAATATGTAATGCTTTAATAGTCATCTGAATTAAGATTCAGCTTTGCACAATAAAATGTTATTTCTGCTATTTTGCAGAAATCCAGTTGTATTGATTACATATATCTAGGAGTTTCCAGCTTGTTTCTTTAAATAATTTTCTCAAAGATCAGTCTTTATGCTCAGTCAGATCATAATATATTATGTCCATAAAAACGTCCATTTAATATATGGACATTTTCTTGTCTTTATAAGCAAATATTTGGAGAGATTGGATGTATCTTCACATCTTCAATTCCATGGTGTAATTGTGTATTGCAACAAAGTACAGAAGTAAAAATAGAGATGCAATCAAATAGGAGATATCTACTAAGGTACAAATATGATACAAATGCAGATCACTACAAAAATATTCCATCTCTTTTTGTGCTACATCAAGCCTCAGGCCTCTTTCTCTGTAGATGATGCATTTGAGAACTATTGTTTGTTGCAGATGTGACCCAGCTTTCTTGGCATGAAGCAGAAGGCTTCTTAAATCCAATACAGTAACATTACTGTGCCACATTACCTCTTTTGAATGAGGGAAAAGAAAATACAGAAAGACAAGAAGAGGTAAAAATTATTACAAGAAATGAAATATACCAAAGAAAGAAAAAGCACAATTTAAAAAAACAATCAAAAGCTTGAATAAAAAAAAAGGATAATAAGTACACTAGGGGAATGTTGAGATCACAGGTGTGCGTATGTGCATAGAAAAGATGCCCTACATGTCATGGACAAGCTCTACCTAGAAATGGAGACAAGAAAGAATCTTACTGCAGACACAAAGACAGTTGTACAGTTTTCTACCATTTTCAGTGATTCCCAGATGATGACACACTAGTGAATTGATCATTTTTATGTGCTATTTGAAGCAGTATGAACCAATGGTTCATACTTATGCATTGCACCTACTTAATTTCAAGCCATAGTATCGAAGGAAATAAAAACGACCCCATACCTTGTTGTTTAAGCCCCCAGTGAATCACATAAACTGTTCTTCTGTGCAACTGTATTACAAGGAGATAAACATTTCCAAAGAATTGGTTACAAATATAACCAAAAAATTAACCAGGACCTTGAGAGTTTTTGCATTTTGAGATTAGATTCAGGATTACAGATCTTCAGATTACTATTTCTCACTGTCTGCTTTTTTTTCTTGAAGTATTTTAGGTCTATGCTAATAGAAGAGAAAATAAATGCAGCCAAAACACATCTCCTAGACTAGAACTCTTTAAAATAAAAAAATAAATTAAAAAAAAGTTAGATTATGAAATAGTTAAAATTTATCTTTTGCCCATTATACACTTTATCAGATTTCAAGTGGGAACACTCCTTACAGGCAATATTGAATCATCTATAAAGAGCCTGAAGCCAAATTTTAGACCAACTAATACTGCAGAAGGTAACTCGTGAGATTTAGGGAGATCCAGGTTAGAAGCCTCTGTTTGGCTCAATTCAGAACAGAAACCCGATCTGCCTCTGAAAGAGTGGGTAAGTATTCCACCCACTGCACTACTGAGTCATTTACAATTCTGGTCCCTACCAATGACCTTTTAATTTTTTATAAAAATTTAAATAACTTCCTTGGAGAGACAGACTGTAAAATATGGAGGAAAAGTTACTTAATTAAAATGAGAGTTGGGTTAAATCCAAGGGAAATGGAGATTTAAAATTTATTTTCTTTCATCCCAAAAGTGTTCCTTAACCACTGCCTACTGTGCTAACTTCTGCTTTGGTATCTTTTTTCCTATCTCTCTTTTCCTCTACCTGAGTATACAAAACATGTTGAAGCAATGACAGCACTTCAGAAAAAAACTAACTTTGACTTATCAGAATTTTCCACCTGGCCTGTTTGCCTGTATAGTTAACAGATTCCCATAAACAAACAAATCTACTCTTTGTATATGTCCATGTATGTATCACGGAGATATAAGTAAACTTGATGTCACCCATGTGAGAATATGGCATGGATGAGAACGAGAACACAACAAGGAAAAAGTACTTTCTCCTTATGTGCTGTATTCTTCCCCTAACACACACACATTAAAACCTAGACCAGCAATGAAGGTAGTAGAAGTACACAACAGACATCACAGTAAAACCAGAGTGGTGGAATATAATTGAATTACGAAAAAAAATCCACCTAAATAAACCAGTCATTTGGTCCATTTGACAGCTTTCGATGTTAAGTAAAGTATGCAAAATGCTTTTACACAAGCTCAAACCAAAATAAATGCATTGGTCTCAGGTGCAGTCCTGATCTACTCTGGTACTAAGAATATACATAAATATTGCATATTGAAAAAATGTACTCTGTCGTTTCACAAAAGAAGCATTCCATTTGTTGCAATAAATTACTAATCTGACAGATTGCAGTCATGTTTAAAATATTTCAAGGTTTGTCTTGTTTCCTTGTTCTTCTCTGCTGTTTTGACAGAGTGAGATAACTCATCCTTTTCTTTTTGTCTATAATGGTAGTGCAGTAAATTAAATCTGAGGTTATTTTAGCCAATCAGAAATCTTGATTAGTTGCAGTCTGATTAAGGAATAGTGAATAGGGAAGTAACAAATGTCCTCTATCTTATTTATTTTTGTAATTAAAATGCATACTACACATCAATCAAATAATCTACATTATTAAAAATTGCAGACTTTTTTTGGAACTCAAGTGTTGTTTTGTTGGCAGGAGCATTTATCAGGGTTTATGACCAGCTGTCAAGGAATCATAAGGTACCCACACGAAACTATCTGTCTGATAAATAACCTCAAGGAAAGATGGGAAATTATCAGCTCTAGCTATTACAAGAATGCCGAAACAACATACAGTGTTTCCACTAAGTGTAGAAGAGCATCAGGCCTTGATGTTAAGATAATTATTTAGGTTGTCAGACAACAACAAAGGTCTAATAATTCTTTCAAGCTCTTAAATGTCTACAATTTAGTCTGTGGTGTCATTTGTGCTCCTGTAAGTCTTGATCTGGACTGAAGTGATAGAATAAACTGAGTGCTGAATAAACCACACATGAAAACCTCTATAAAGAAGATGGATGAACACAACTTTCCACATTATTAAGTTCACAAGCAACAGATAACACATACTTTGGGGGCTTAAATCTTATGCGGAAAAGATGAAGTAAGGAATTAATTAAATAAGACAGTTTAGGAAAGTTTAAAATATAGGGATTTGCCTTTGAAAAATTTCAGGTTTTAGAGAAAAAAAATAGCCGAAATGCAAAATATAATTGGCTTAGATGTGTGTACATATTTTCACATGGCAAAAAAAATAAACAAGTTAAAAAATTCCTATGTAGATATTTTGTAATGATGACATTTACAATTTCTTATTTCTAGGGATGGATTCTACTGGCTTATATGAAAACAACAATAAAATCAACATTTTTTTCAGGACATCTTTTTGACTCCACTGTTTTCCATGTAAAGAAAATAAGGATATAGTGATATAGATATGCCACATTATATTTACTTGTTGAAGATAAAGATAAAAAGAAAAACAAAATGGAAAAATCCCATGCTTTGACATTATAACTGGTACCCAGTTTAATCTACAATTATTGCATTAACTCAAACTTTGAAACCTTGAAGTGTCTTTATATTTCATTACAAAAATCATTCTACTGTAAAATTAATAGGTAATAGTGACAACTATGGTCATGGTTTCAATGAAAATCTTTGTTTTCCTTGCAAAAAAATGCCCACAGGTGACATGTTCCCTGCCATTAGTCTGTTGCTTGAAAGATGGGTCATTGTATTCAGATTATAAACTAAGTCTGAATATTTCTTAGACACAATCAAAACACCAGAATTTTTTTTATACATTTATCACTGAAAACAGGATCTGGGAAGGAGGTAGTATGACCCTGGATTTTGGTCTTTGGAAATGGTGAGTTTGAATATCCTTTCAAATTTCAATAAGCCCTACATGCTTAAGAAGAAAAAATACTAGAGAGAAATAAGAAAACATGAGTTTAAGTTTATAAACACAGGAATACAATATTGATCCTCAAAAATCATTATGCTGTTGATGCAAGGGGAGGGGAAAGAAAAAAATCTCTTTTTATTAATGTTTAGTCCGAAACATTAACAAAGTCCCTACCACGAGGGACTTTGAGTCCTAATTGTGCTGCAACACTCAGTAAAATAAAATACTTACAACTTTTCAGAGTTCTAATGCAGTACAAATTTCAAAAGCCACTTTTTCACTATTTGTTTGTAAGTATATACCACCAAGCAGCTGGGAAATCTAAATAAGGTTTGAAATCTGCTTACAGTTTTGAGATTCTTGTCACTATTTCTGGGGAGATGTTTGTATAATACTTTTAAAGCAGAAAAAAATGCTATATTTGAAATGGCTTTACTCATTTATTCTAAGTGCCCACACTTCAACGTTATTCCATGCAAAACAGGACAACACACGAACATTATTTCAATCATAATTCTATTTCTAATGTCTAATTTAAGCAACAAATTCCATCGACAGTATTCAAACTCTTTAGAAAATGTTTTTATGTGTGGGTGAGAGGGTGGAAGGGTTAAAAAAAGTGCATTTTTAAATATTTCATCACTACTTGACCCTGTTGACTGTGGCTGTGTTTGTCGTTGACTAGAAGCAAAGAAAGTGGAAGAAACAATGTTAACTGGTGCTTTTAATTTAGAATTCTTTTCCCTATTAGTGGCTTTCCTTAGAAAAATGTTCTTTTACTGAGTAAAACTATTATCTCTCCTTAGTGACAGAAGCTGTTGGAGGATCTTTAAATTCAGCTATAACAAAACTAATTCACTTGAAGAACAGTGTTATTTCTTAGGGCAATTTCTTCTGTATCTAGGTTGCATGTGCAGTTGATAGCAAAGAAAGGAAGTTCATTTTTGCTATTTCTATAGGTCTTTGTATAAAAAAAAGCATAAAGAAACTATTCCTCTATCTATTCATGTTTTAGTTCTACTACATATTAACTAGGAATGGTTTACATTTAGGAGAGTTTAGTGCTAGTGAGGTTTATGACAGTTTTATTGGAAGCATTTAACAAGATTCAGTGTTTGTCAGCAGCTGGACCAGTGAGCAGCCTGAAGGCCACTCAGCATAAACACAGTGGTAAGTGAAAACATTCAGATCATCTGCAAAAATGAGAAGTAAAAATAAACCTTAAAAGCATTATATAAACATTTACAATCACAGTCAAAATTTCACCTCTTATCCTATCATTGAGACTGTTTTGAATTACTGTGCTAAGTGATGACAATCCTTCACTGTAAATGATAATGTGGCGGCACTGGAAAAAGAAATTATGTTGGTACTTGCAGAGTAGAAAACATATCCTGTTTTTCCCTTCTCAATGTGGCTACCAGTCTGAGTCTCTCCTGGGTGATAACTCCAGGAGGACAAAAGTATTGATGTTTCCTTCCTGTTGGAAATCGCTCCATCTTCATATTAGATACTCAAGCTGTTAGAGGGGAAAAAAAGTCATAAGTACTTGACTTGCAAATAATCTGTCACAGCAGGTCAAGGCCAACTAACTTTCCTCACCAAAAGAAAGGAAAATGCAAGAAGCAAAAGGCAGGGAGAGACAGATCTGATTTCTGCAAATGTCCAGCCCGTCTGCTCAGCCAGATGGCCAATTGAATCACAAGAGGAAGGTGTCACAGTCACAGAGAAACCTGAGACTTTCCTGCTTTATCATGCTCTAGCAAAAAATAATAATTCAACAGTAGCCAACAGAACCCTAAAGGCTTTGTGTACTAGCATGTCGAGCTTTCCTGTAATCACTGTGATATCTTCAGGAACAAGGGGTGACATGAATCATTATTTGGATGTGATAACATGAACCATACAAACATCAGGGGATAATGGGCAAGTCTGCACTCTGCAAATCGAATCACACCATGATCCATAATTAACCTAAGTGAACTACTGCTTTACTGAAGTAGCCCTGTAAATGAATAGGTCACAGTCTATTTAAAAGCTGAGAGATTTCTTAATGCTCCAAGGTCTTATATTCTATTAGAGCATACAGCCCAAGTACGACTGAGATTCTAAGTCTCCTCTTAAAGGACAGGTAGCAAAGAAGGGAAAACCTAAAATTTAGACAGGAATAATTTTAAAACACTACACTGAAACATAGTTATTTGCACATATATAGAAAGGTATTTTTATGTGTCTCAAAGTTTGTCTTAAAGAAGGAAGAAAATAATCACTAATTTGAAAAGTTTTTATTTCTCACAAACTTTTATAGTGCAGGGAGTCAAGACTTTGAGACTGGGTGAAAATTAATGCACTTCCAGTTAATCTGAATCAGCATTACATGACAAATTAACATTGCACTTCAGAAAAAAGCTTCAGAATTCAGCATAGGAGGTTTTCAACATTAAGGAAACTACTTTAGGAATGCTGGATTTTGTATAGCCCAGGTCTTAATATCAGTTCTTCACTGTTTAGTTAACAGAACTGAGCTTCAAAACCAGTTAAGACAAACCTTTCAAAGACTCTCACCCCCCTCCTTTTTTAACTGCATCCTGGTAGCTTTATTCAATTACAGATGCAACAAGGAATTATGGACGTCATCCTTTGAGACTGCTGAAACATAAATGAAGAAGGAATTATTTTCCTCTTAAATATTTCTGAAATAAATTTTAAATCAAGAATTATATATTTCTTCACAAAAAAAAAAAAGATCTTTACAGTTGTAATGATTATAGAAATTCTTTGCAAAAAAGGGGAGTAAATACATGAGTATTAGGCAAATCATTACATGCTAGCAAACCTGTTTTGCCTGACAGAGGTAGGAATAGGCTTAGCAGTTGAGAGGAAGAGATCTTCTCCAGGAGCTGCATGGGTACTTTAAGAGGAACATCTGCAGCAGAACTTGCTAAACAGTGACAAATCAGTAATCATCTTAAATATTTTTATACCTTTCTAGAAGGACAGATCAATAGCTTCCACTTTCTTCACTTTCACCTTGAAAAATTAAAAAATATCTGCAATTACTTCACCTATGACTCAGTTAAATAGTTGTTCTGAGAATATATAAGGTGTGTTAAGGGGTTGTGTCTTGTACTTTTTGTGAGTTCCAGAGCATCTACTAGAATAACTTTGGTTACATTTCTAAAGGTTTATCAGAGTAAGCCACTTAGTATTACTATACACACTCTTTTACTTATTTCTTGAGACATACTTTGGTCTTGATACTCAAATTATATGCTCGTTTCCTTTATACGTTCTCAAGACCCTGTGACATTTTCACCTGTTGGATTGAAATTCACTAGAGCATACTGCTTTTACTGACAAGAGCTAAGTTTAAGGGTGTTCAGTCTTTTTTCTCCAGTCACAGCTTCAAGGACATTCATATTCATGTTTAAACAATTCAGTTCACTCTACAACCTTGGGAACCAAATCCAGTGAAATACCTTTCCTGTGCATAATAACGAAGTCCCCATGAACCACATACAGCTTCTGAAGAATGTTAGACACTTGAGTAAGCTACTGTCTCAGACCCTTCTCTAACTTTGAAGTCTGATTTACACTTGTATTTCTGGAACCTCCCTGATGATATCTATGATTGTTCATAAAGTTTAAATAGCATATCAACTTCTATAGGTAAAAGTTGTTTACCCTTTAACTGTAAAAATCTTATGCAAGCCACTGATGACTCGTTCTTCCTGATTTCTATTTGATCTAGTAATTGGATAAAAATGCAATCCTCTCAGTGTGAAGGGACAACTAATAAATTAGAGAAGAGTATATAGAAATCAACACAACTGTTTATGACAAGACTTAGGAACACAAGGCAATAAAGCTGCAATCTGTTCTTTGATCGTCTCTCTCTCTGTCACAGTCAAGAAAATGGCACTGATATACAATTCTGAGATTAGCTCAGTTGGTTAGAACATGGTGTTAATAATGCCAAGGTCCATGAGTTTGATCCCCCTATGGCCCATTCTCTCTAGATCTGGACTTGGTGATCCTTGGTGGGTCTCTTTCAACTCATAATATTCTGTGAAATCTTAATTCACTTTCTTTTGAGTTGCACACTGTAGAAATAATAGTTACATTGAACAGAAAAGTTCACTTATCTCCTGGGCTATCTGGATAAGCTTTCAGAATCCAACATTAGCAAAATGTTATTTTTTTTTTCTTTTTTACTGATATTAGTTTTTAAATGAATAGAATCAGCCTTTGCTTCTAGCGCTGAGAACAGATACTATCTTATCAGAAGAAATAGAGAACGAATAGGAATATTTCATAGAAATATAGGATGATTAAAACTGGAAGGGACCCTAAAGATTATCTAGATCCAAACCCCCTGCTATGGGAAAGGGTATCACCCACTATATCGGATTGCTGGAAGTCCCATCCAGCCTGGCCTTGAGCACTTCCAGGGCTGGGGTATCCACAGCTTCTCTGGACAACCTGTGTCAGTGTCTCACTATTCTCTGAGTAAAGAATTTCTTCCTAACATATAATCTAAATCTCTTCTCTTTTATCAGAATGTTTTTAAACTAAAAGAGGAACAAACCCCCCTCTCAACCTGTCTTCACAGGAGAGATGCTCCAGCAGTCTGATCATCTTGGTGGCCTTCCTCTGGACCTGTTCCAACAGGGTCATACATTTTCTGTGCTGAGGATTTTAGAGTTGGACACAGGACGCCAAGTGGGGTCTCACAAGAGTGAAGTAGAAGTGGACAATCACCTCCCTTGACCAGCTGGTCACACTGCTTTTTGACGCTGCCCAAGATGCAGTTGGTTTTCTGGGCTGCAAGTGGACACTGCCGTGTCACGTTGAGTTTTTCACCTACCAGAAGCTCCAAGTCCTTTTCCACAGGGCTGCTTTCAGTGAGTTCATCTCACAGTCTGTACTTATGTTTGGCATTGCCTCGAACCACATTGGACTTGTTGAACCTCATAAAGTTCTCATGGGTCTGCTTCTTGAACTTGTCCAGGTCTGACTAGATGGCATCCTGTCCTTCAGATGTGTCAACTGCACCGTTTAGCTGAAAACTTGCTGGGTGCACTCAATGACACTGTTTATGTCATTGATAAAGATATTAAGGACCACTGGTCCCAAGAAAGAGCCCGGAAGGACACCACTCCTCATCAACCTCCAACTGGACACAGAGCCATGGACCACAACCATCTGGCTGCATCCATCCAGTCAATTCCTTCTCCACCGTTCAAATTCATATCTCTCCAAACTGGAGATAAGGATGTCATATGACTATATCAAAGGCCTTGCAGAAGTCTAGGTAGATGACCTCAGTCAGTCTTCTATGTTCCACTGATGCAGCCAGTCCATCATAGAAAGCCACCAGATTGGTCAGACACAGTTTGCCCTTATTGAAGTCATTCTGTCTGTATTGGATCATATTTGTTGTATGGTGCATTTTCTATAGATCTCACTCCTGTTACATCCATTTACAAACACCAGAAAGCTGTCTGTAGGTGCAGTCAAAAACCTTTGACCAACTTTACAGCTGGTGAGAGTACTCAGTTTTCATGTGTTAGCAGAATTCAACTAGTCATGTAGGTAAAAACCTAAGTTTCTAGACACAAAGACACAATCTGAAAGACTTTTGAAGTTGCACATGATAAAATGCATCTTTATAAAGTGATATGTGATTGAATGTGTCTGTCTTTTAAACAGAAAGATACTTGAAATACTTTCCAGATACAGCTATTGGAAAAGTACTCTCCTTTCTTTCTGCCTAGTTTATGTGGCTACTGTAGATCTTATGTACTGGAATAAGATATCCCTTTCCATGAAAATACTTATTGAATTAAGTCCTTGAAACATTGTGTGGTTTTGAGTCACACAGAGGCCTTCTTTAGACACACTTACAGATCTTTTTTCTCATTCATCTGTATGTTTTTGTGTGAAAATACTTCTGATCGTGAACCTAAACCAGAGCTTTAGACCTCAAGTAGGTTAGTTGATGTTTATGAGTGGTTAGAGAGGGAAAATACATGATGGGAAGAACCTAAAATATAGGTTACAAATTAAGAATGCAGAGAGGCAGGTAGTAAGAAAGTGGTTGTCTTGTATAAAACAAATCACCCAAGGCCATTTTAGGTGAATCTATAAAAGTTCACATATTACTATTAATTAGTGCTTAATTGATTCTTCATTTTTGTATATCAGACCAATCAAGTGCAGATGTCAGACAGCAAAAATTTCATAGGAGGATCCCTTCTGACAGAGACTGCCACCTGAAAGAAGAGGGTTAGACCCAAGGATTTCTGCTGGCTGTTGGTCCATTTCTGAGGAAATCCACAGTGCAGTTTCAGGGCTTCCCTAAATCATACTAACAGCAGCTTCCAAAAGAAGAACTTCCAGCATGTATGTAATGAGCAAGGCAGCCACATGGTAGCCATAATCTCTGTCTAGCCAAAGGCCTGGTATTTGCCAATAGCAGAACAGTATCATCTTGTGACTGAGGGAGGCTCCAGTCAAGGTTAAGGCAGTTTTATTCTTAGTCTATGCTCACAAAGAGGCTAGGAGGCTAGGGTCAACCTAAACTGAAGCATATTTCTACAAGAATAAATAATTACTACTGGAATGCAAAATGAAAGATCCTGATGAATCAAGCCTGTCATACCTGATCATTGAGCTGTCTCCTCAGTGAATCATCCAGGTTTATTTCTCTGACAAAGACCAGAACAAGGGTTATTTTCATCAATGATAGGAAACTTGAAGCAGAGAGTTTATTTAACTTAAGCTAAGTTTTATTTCTCTTCCACCTAAGTATTTTAAAATGAATACTATTATTTTCATATCTACTATAATTTTTTATTATGTAATTCAATCCATTGGATCCTTAATACATTATCTACGAAATTCATTATGTTATTTTGAAGTGCTTTCCTTCAGTTGAAGTAATTTTCAAGCTTCATTGCTATTTCCACAAAAGTCCCATTGTATTGGGAAAGTTTTCAATGGTTTATAAGACATAATACACTAAATAGAACTGAAAAAAGAGACTGCTTCTGTGGGTGAAGGTATTGCATAGTCAACCACCTCTGACTCTGCTACCAGAGGAGACATGATTGGAAAAAAATCTGTAATTTGGTAAGGACAGTGGGAAATGAAAGACAATAGGTACAACAGGAGCGTCTACTTTGAAGCAGTGGTCAGGGTATTTCAAAATTCAGTTTATAACTAAATTTTACTGTAGATAGTAAGAACGTCTGCATTGAGACAGAGCAGAGAAGAAACACAGTGCAAAGCAAATAAAAGAAACAAAATATTTGTTACAAGATTTCAAAAAGAAGGTAGGTATAACAAACTATGACAAAGTCCACTTGGTCTGTCAGGGAAAACCAACCGCTTTGTGGTGTCTAGCAAGGTAGTTATATGAACAGGTCCCTCACAACAGGCTTCACTGAATAGAAGAAAAAAATCAGTCAAGACAAAACAATAAAGAATAATGAAATGAGGAAAGAGGATCCATTAAAACAAAGTGCTAAGACAGTACCTTACCCCTGTTTATTTGATAGGAATGTAAACTTTTCAGTAGTGAGAGATGATTAGTATCTTGTACTGTGTCTCAAGGAAAAAAAATTACTTTCTTTAGCATACAGTTTCTTAAACCCATGATGACATATGTGGGAATTATGTCTTAATATTAGGCAGACTCTTAAGTGGCATCCTAAAAAGAGACAATCTTTTTGAAATTTAGGTCTCTGAGCAGCAACCTGTATTAATGGGAGCTGACAGAATCTGTATTCCTTTATCCTAGTTTTTACATTAAGAAGTATGTTGTCAGGTTTACTCTGTGGAATCTGATAATATCACAATATAAAACAAAGTACACTTGAAAATATATCCCAACATTATTTCCACTACTATGACACAACCACTTGTAAGTATCATACAGCTCCAAACTGCAGGCCAGGATGAGTGAATACACTGAGGGAAATGAATGTACCACAGTAGATCCAAATCCTCCCTCCCTATCAAAGATTTTTAGAAAAGTGAAATCTAGAACTGAAAAAAGAGGAACCATCTTTCATATTAGTTGTTATATTCCAGTCTCTTTAGTGAATAGACATTTGCCTAAGAAAAACCAAAAATCACATAATATTTTTTATAATGCAGTGTAATAAAACATAACATTTCAGACTACATACTTTCTTAAGTAGCATTTGTCCACTGTTATCACCATGAACCATAATTCATTTCTTTGTGATATCTCACCCTCAATGTGCTATACAAACTCAAATTATGTTCACATTTTAAAAAGTCTTATAAAAACATCTCTGTTTAAGAGGTACATGTAAACACAACCAAACGTGTGTATACCTAGAAATGTTTTAAGTAGAGGTATTTTTATGAGCCATTTAAAAGCAGAACAGTATTTGGCTTCATATGATGATCCTCACATTTAAGATCCCTCAGAGTACTTTGCAAATGAAAAACCTGGAAACCAACCAAGATACTGATGCAGTAGGTAAGTACATATGATTTGAAGAGGAGCAGACAAATGCAGAGGTATTAGGGTTTCTTAACACATGAATGAAAAGCCATGGTAAGAAAAATCAAAGACACTATGACGTCAGCTTTAATTTTTTCTTATTCTGGGTTTCTCTCCTGCCTCTTTTTATTAACAGTCTTTAATACACAGGTTCAAACACATCAGCTGTCAGAAATAAAAGACAATGTGTAAATGAGGTTAAAATGTGGCTGTTCTACCCAACAACATACTGAAAAAATATCAGTATATTTTATTGTTTAAAATAATGTAATTTAGATCTTGTAGAAATAATTTTCTTTATGCATTTAACACTAAAATTGAACTATGTTTCTTTTCTAGGCTTTCACAAGGTGTTGAGGAACTCCAGCAGGACTGTCATTAATTTGTTTATATTTGACTTTATATTTATAGTTTCTCATAGAATTGTTAAGGTTGGAAGAGACCTCTAAGATCATCAGGTCCAGCTATTAACCTAGTACTACTGTGTTCACCAACCAAACCACGTGGAAGTGCCACATCTACATGCCTTTAGAACTCATCCAGGGATGGCAATTCCACCACTTCCCTGGATATCACTGTTTGTCAATACTATGAAAAACATTCAGAAAACAATTCGGTATTCCTAAAAGACAGAAATAGAGTTGCTCAGCAAAAATACCTATATGTGATCATTTTTCAAAGCCTTATGATTGTGAATTGGACAACGGTGGTAACTTAATCAAAATGCAAGTTGTCATCACAAAATGATTTCACACAATACTCACATTTGTATTATTAACTATGTTGTCTGGTAATACAGTATAATGTAAGTATAAATAAGCAACAGAGTTAAAGAGTTTAATAAACTTTGTATATTGTTATATAAAAATTGATTTATATTGTTAGAATCAGAAGTAGGATGTATGACAAAAATAGACCTTTTAAAGTAAATATGTCTAAACTTAAAATACATTCTGTTTCTTTTCTGTAACAGTTCCAGGTAATTATGTTATAGCTAGAAAACAAGGAATGGGCATGTAATAAGCACATTCATTCTCTTATGAACTTTAAAAGCATAAGGATAAGAATAAGCAATATATTCCAGAGCAAAAGGTATGACGTCCCTCCAGGTAGACACTGTCATCTTCAGAATGATGTATGTGCAGAAATTCTTTTCATATACCCTCCTCAAGAAATTTGATATTTATGATGTTATGTCTAATGAGAAAACTGTGCTCCGAATAATCTTTGTTTTTATATTTTAGGAATCAGTCCTCACACAGGAAATTACTAGTGTCGTACAAGTTTTATGGTAGGGTATATGGTGAGGAAAGGCCCACTCCCCAGCAATGAGATGGTGGCACCATGTACTTCCATGGCTGTGATGTAGAGGTTGTGAGATACAAACCTCTATGCCCACCCCCTCGCCTCTGTTCTTCATCACATGAACACAGTGCAGTTTTCCACCCTGACTTTATCTTCTCTTTTTTACTGTAAGACTTTACATTGGATGTGCACATCAGAATAGTTTAGAAAAGTTAACACAGGACTAACAGATCCTTTGACCATGTTAAAGAAAATTTACTTGAGCTTTAGGTGATAATAAGAATATTTGATAAATTTGATAATGACACTTTGCACATTTACACGTAAGTTACCTCCTTCTCTAATTCTGTGATAACTGTTTAAATACTTACTTAATCACAAACTTTTTAACCTTTTATGAAACATTTATAACCATACCTTTAAGATAATGTAGTAGTAGCATCCAGATAAAGGCAATACAGATAAAAACATCATGACATTTTCCTATTACACAGGTGTCAACAAAGTATTTTAAATAAATTGAATACAGAAAAAGCTGTCAGTCTAAAGATCACTTAAGGAAAAGCAATTTAGGAATTTACTAACCTACAAAATTTTTAAATCATCTCAAGAACTACTATTGAACTAATTGGTTATTTAAGGTTGAAGAAAAAAAAATAAGCATTTACTTTCCTTCTGAATACTGATTACTAGTCATCTTTTTCTTCAGAAGAACAAAACTCTAAATGATGGATACAAAATGAGGAACTGCATATAGTAAGACAACCATAACATTTATATTTGCTATTCTGTTATCTATTCTCTACTGTATGTCATTATGACTGAAATATTATTTCTTCCTACATATTTGGGAAAAAAAAGACAAAGTGTTAAACACTGAGGGAATTCTGTATATGTATTATGAATAGAAATTTTGAGAGATCCAACACAGTAGATAAACAAATAACATAGATCTGACATTCAGAACAGTTTGGGGGGGAGGGGGGGAACAGAGGGGAAGGGCGCAAATTAATCCAAATAAAGCAGACTTGAGTAAGAATGTCATATATGTGATAGATGTGAGAAAGACAAAATAAATTACTTTTAAAAACAGTCTTTTTAAACAAAATATTTTTTTTCTTGCTTCCTCAAAAGAGAATCTGTTTTCCCTACCATCTCTCACACAGACTCCAGTCTCTAAGAAGAGCAACATCAGGTAACTAGTTTGATCACTCGCAACAGAAGCCTTTGGTCTGTATGCTGATATGTTCTGGAGCTCTCAAATCAGTTTAGCAATTAACTGCTTATGACTTCTTCAATGTAACCATCTGGCTTTCAGATCTGGGGAAATATTTTGTAAGAAGCCTGGAAATCCCTTGAAAACACACTGTGATCCATGGTAGTTTTAACAACGTGTTCAGAGGACTGAAATAAAGGCGTCCTGACAAATTTGTGAATTTCCTAAAAGCATGGTTTCATGGAAACATTTTAATATTGATTTATATTGTATCTGAAATGCAATCACACACAGAGCAAAAGCTACATTATAATAATATCTACTTAGTATTACTGAATTTTTAGTGTTTTGTCATTCATATTTGAATTTAAAAATAGGGGGGAAATTACCAATAATCTCAACCATTGATTGATGCCACGCAGCATCCTGTTCAGCTCTGTATAGATATTCACAAAGATAGGAAAAAAATTAACTGTCACTCAATAAACACAGAGATTTACATTAAGTCCATCATCACCACCACACCATAGCATGTTTTGAAAGGAATATTTAAAAGACAAGAAACATGCATCCTTCTACCTAGATTAAACAATAAGAATTGAAGTATCAAAACCACAGAGCCATTCACATAAAAAATTATGTGAAATATTCAAGATAAGTACTTACACACATCTCTGTTATAGGCACACTTGCAGCATGATTTGTAATTCAGAGCTAAACTCACCATTAAACCATCTGTATAAAGATTAAGTACCTTATACTGGTCATCACATGATGAATTTGTAGAAGATCAATTTGAAACATTATAATGAAAAATCACGGTTCGCATTTGAAAATCTTGTATGTCAAGGCTAAATTTTCTTTCTCACCATTAAATTTTTTCTGCAGTGCCTTTTTTTTTTTTTTTCCTAAGGGAGCAAGCTGCTCAGGTGCTTTCAAAGTTGTTTCAAGTCAAATTCACATTCCTTACCTTCTTTGTTTTTAATTGAACCTTATTACTTTAAAGGTCAATGCTGCAGAAATTCTCCCCCTGCCCCCATATTCACACACACAGGACTGAGCGCTTAAGGAAAAAAAAAAAAAAGGACATAAAAATATGGCAAATACAATTTTCAGTCCCACGAATTTCACACCATCTCTTAGCTATTTTCCCTCTCAACTGAGTCTCCCGTTTGGTACACTGTATTTTCCTTTTTATCAGCACTGATCTTCCTAGCCATCACCACAGAAGTAGTTGCACCCACACCTATGTACCTAGGTACTTCAGAGCCGCTGCCCGACCTGGTGGAGGGTTGGACGCCTGCAAAGCGGGAAGGGGAAAGTGCAGCTCCTTCCTTTCCCTGCACTGTTCCCTCTTCCTTTAGGTACTGTGGACTCGCACACTTTGTTTAGAACTTATTGAAGTTTTGCGATTCCAAACCGGGATGAGCAGGGAATACAGGCTGCTGATCCACACGGACAGATTTCTCGCGCGTGCCTCTGCAGCTCCTCCGTGGAGGCAGCTTCCCTTCGTGCAGTGTTCCAGGAGCCCCCACACCACAGCCCCAGCCACCGTAGTACCATCCCAATCTCTCCTCCATCCCTCTCTTCTCCCCCAAAAAAGCCGCCTTACCTGCTACGTGGAGCTGCAGCAGTACCAGCAGCACCAGCAACACCAGCAGCAGCAGTGTGCACAGCGGCAGAGCCTCGTTCTCTGAATCACTGTAGCAATAAACTGCCCTTTCTCGTGTTCCCCTTCATTCACAAAGGATCTCACAGGCAGGAAAGGCAGGTAGAACCCACTTTCTTACTGGAAAAGGTTGGCTCCCCTCTCGGATACGACCGAATCCCTTTCTGTGGTTCCCTACACATTTACCCTTCAGATCTATACTGCGCTTCAGCAGCAGCCTGAGCTCAACTGCAGCTGATACAGACCAGCCAATTGGTATTGAGGATTCCCTTTCTGTAACCCCCTCCCACAAAAATACACCGTCTGCATTTGAAATTGTATTAGTTGTGAAAAGTAGTTTTAACCCCTTGCTTGAAAACCACACTGTGTTTTTGGAGCTTCAGATAATCTGTTTTCTTTTTCATGAAGAAAAGCTCTGACTGATCAAAGTATCCCCACCTGGACTCTTTAGAGCTTGGTAACATTTAGTGAGAAAACTAAAATATCTGACACAGCAATCAACTGACTGGGAGGATGATGTGCTTGCAATCTAGTAAATCCAAGACAAAATGACAAAAGCAACACCCTCTCCTCCAAAAACAAAAACAAACAAAAAAATACCCAAAGAAACTACACTGTAATCCATCATCCAGATATCATCCTCATTTTTTTCCCCCACATAATTCCTGTATTTCTCACCACAAAACATGTCTGGACTACAATCAAACAAGAAAAAAGGACTTAAATAGTTACATGTACAGTCACAGTAACATACCTAGAGAAGAGAGATTTTATTTTGCCCAGTCCTGAAATTTATTTAGTGAATATGGTTAAAGCATTAAATGTTTTACATTTGAAGACATAACTTTACTTTTAGACCATTATAAATTTATTTCTAGACGTTCACAGTAAATATGTCATCTTCTTGTTTGCACTTCGATATTTATTTGCAGCAAGAACTGTTGTAAAACAGGTTAAACCTGAAAGTCTTTTTTTTTTTTTTAACTTAAAGGTATGCTACATGAATTACTGCAAGAATAGAACATTTTAAAAGGATTCTACATTACATTTTCAACAGAATAAAAACCCTGGCTAAAATACACCAACATAGAGATAAGTCAGTCACGTAACCTTAGCACTGCCCCCTCAACATGGACAATGCAATCTTCATAGTATTTCAATATTCTGAAGTTTGTACTTGTAAATTATATAGCCTGCCCAGTAAAAACACACTTAGGTTTCCTCAATTTAGTCAATAAGAGTGCAATGCTATATATAACATAATAACTTTGACAGAGGCAGGCAAATAAATTACAAATACATGCACGGATTTTAATGTGACAGGTAGCAACACCTTACATTTTAATCAAATAGGGAAATGGGGCTAACTGAACTGGGAAATACAAAGCAGCTATCACAGATGAGGCCTTCCTCTCAGTCAACTGATCTTCCTCTGGAAAAAGGGGAAATTAGTACAACTTTCTGAATTACAAAGGCATAGTTCAGAAAGGTTTGGCTTCTGGCTAATGGGCCATTTGCATTTCATATGACCTGTAGGTTCAGTTTCAGCAGTCCTCTTTTCCAAAAGTAACTTGTGGAAGAGGGTAAGGTATACTGAGCTGTTCTGGTAGTGGCTGCAAGACAGCTTTGAGTTCTCTGACTCTCAGGGAATTGCTTCTCAATGTGATGTCCATTCTGAGTATGGTACCTCCAACAGAAAAATCCACCTGGTCCATACTTTATCATTGGAGAAGCCTGAAAAAATCTTTATCAGTCTGCTCATGTATACTTCTGAGATCAAGTCAGAGAGCATTCTGCAGAAAGTAGTAAGTATGCAGGATATGTGCTGCAAGAAGTAAAAAGTATGCAGTATATCTGAAGTATACCAACATCGTGAAGTTCAGAAGCACAAGAGCCATTGCAAGACTGATCATACTATACATCTGTATTTGTACACACACATGCATAACTGACTATACTGAGAAAAGACCTCAAATTTCTGTCCAGTTGCAGGAGATAGGTAGGCTTTCTAGCAAGCCAGAAAGTCATAAAACCACGGATGTTTGACTAAGCTATGACAAATTAAGATTTTCTATCTTTACCCATGCTAGACACTATTTTACAATTGAAATCAGACTGCATGTAGCTGTGATACTTGATGACTTTACATTTTACTAAAACCAGATTCCTAGGATGACATGAAAAGAGGGCATTTCTTCTCTCGGAGTTAATAACTTGGGAGTTATGGTATAGCTAAAGGAACAAGACAGAAACAAAACCTTCTCATCCTAGTGAACACCAAGCTCACCGAGATGAAAGATTCTAATATCGATAGTAGGGAAATGGTCTCCTCTACAACTGGTGAGCCCCCTCAGTCCAGCAGCAGTCCTGTCCTATAACTCTCTCTCATCCTTTACAGATACGATGTGTGCTCAAAACTAATACATGAGCTATTCATCAATATCCAGTTTTCGTAAAAGTGTCAGTTACTGTGTTGTATGTGAAAATGCTGGTAGTCAACCAGAAAAAAACCCATATGCTCTAAGAGCTGTTTATATAGATTACCAAAACCACTACATTCTCCTCTTACAGTGTTGTTCAAAAAGACAACTAATGGAGTCTTATCCTTGGCATGGAAAAAGTTGTGAGTGTCATGACAGGTTGAAATAACTCCTGGGGACTTAACAAATGAAACAATTTCTTTTACTGTCCATCATGTGAATAAACCATGAAAGTGTCCTCCAATAATTGTACTTTAGAAGTATAGTCAGTGGAGAAGAGCTTAGGATATTCCATACTTTAAATCTGGGAGATCATCAGTAAGTAGTGGTAGTCAGTCCTATTAATTGATGACAAGGAAAATGTTGTTACTGCATTTCCTTTAATACGTGGCTTTAGAAAGTTCATTCAGTCTAGTTATTTTCTTATAATGAAATATACCAATAATAAGGCTCATACTAGCTGCAAAACTAATGCAACATTTAGAAGCCTGTTTAAATTATTTTTGTTTTAGCTTTACAGTATTATTTAAAGTTTGACAATTGAAAGTTCAAAAGAAATTCTAGAAAACAGACCAGTATCATTTCTACAGAACCATACAAGTCTTTGCAAAGTCACTAAGCTAAATTGCTAATTTTAGTCTCCAATTTTGCTATCTGTCATAAAGAATTATGTGTGTGTTTTAAAATTCCATTTGTTTTTAAAAATATTTTTTTAAAAAACACTGAAGCATGAACAACCCATTTCTTAGTGTCACTCCAAAGGGGAGATAGGGTTACTTGGTTATGAAAGAATACTCATTAAAGTTGAAAATGTGTGTAGGATGGAAGAAAACACATCCAGAGGCATTCGTATTCCCCCTTTTTGAAAAGGTGATATTCATCTAGATAACTCAAGCCTCTTGCTTTCTCTTCCTAGATGTTCGGAATGCTCCTATGATCCTTCAAAGATCTCTGTTAAGCAAATGCAGCCTGGACAAATATCCTTTATGGAGTCTAAAAGAAAGATTTCCCACTCCAGCCAAAATAAAGTCTGAGACTTTTAGCCTTACAGCTTCATGGAAACACATTTATATGAATAATTGAATTTATTTATGCAGCAACTTATTCATCTGACTTGGAGATGGTAGAAGTTAAGGTTTAGTCATTTATATGAGAATTCACTCCTCTACAGATGTTAAACTAGGATTTAAAATCCAAGTGCTGCACAACATAAGTAAAAGAGATCTGAGATTTCACCGGAGAACATCTTAAATTGATAAATATATTCATGTATATATAAGATCAGGCACGTAGTCTTTGCCTGAGAGTTTCCTTTTGTTTAGGTAACCTTATTCTAGAGTGGATCCAAAGATAAAGCCTAATTTTATAGGTACACTTACTAGCAACCTATAGTGACCTGTATAATTTCTGAAGCTTCTGCAGTTAGACCTCCCTAAACTTAAACCATTACACTACATTAATAAAGTGGTAACCTACTTCTTTAGTGATGCCCCACCTTGTTCACCACTTATCCATGTAACCCTCGGACTTGTGTTTTTACTAGAGTTCTTATTACAGATTGTTATAGTGACACCTGGAGAAACCAGCCAGAGATCCAGCATTATCTGTATAGTATTTGAAGTCCCTCCCTAAGATCACAAGCAGAGCAAATCACATCCAGATGATGTCTAGAAACTTCTGAGGACAGAGAATTCACAGTCTCTCAACTTGCCTCTTTCACATTTTAGATAGGTTTACAGGTGAAAGATTTTCCAGGTGTTTAACATAAAACTGCCTGGTTGAAATTTAAGTCCTCTGGGTTTTGCTCTACATATACTATGGTTTAGCATACTGTGTATTATTCTCTTCCTTTTTGCCATGATATTTCATATCATGCAGCTATGAAATACAGATATATAGTCTCTAACAATCCCCATTCCTTCAATCTCTCTTCACAGAACATTTTGCCTCCTAGATTCTGATCATTCTTTTTTGCTCTGCTCTCTTCCCTTTTCAACAGATTTCCTGTTTCCTAAGATTAAATGCTTAATACTGGATACAATAGGGCTGCAGTGCTCTGTGATGGTAAGGCACATCCTGAGGATTATTAGAAAGGTAATGCCTTCAAATTTGAGCACTGTCTTTATGCAGGGTCAATGCTATTCTTTTCTCTGTCATACTGTTATACTAATAACCAGTCCCTTCTCCAAAGAACTTGCATTTTAAACAAAAAATGAGAGAGAACTGTCAGATGCAATCAGTGCAGCAGCACAATATGAACTGAACAGTTCAGGCATCATTGACTGTTTAATTGTCATCTCCAGCACAGATACTGTGAGACAAAACAAGATGCAATAGTGTTCAAATGAGCATTTTGAACTTCTCGTGTTTCTTACTACATTCTCCTTCAAAGATTTCAGTTTGTCAATGTCCATGCCACTACCTTTGTCATATGCAACTGCCTGCTTTCCATAATGTCTATATGTCCACAATTGTAGTGGTTTTCATCCATCTAACACGGGAAGATGTACCTCTAAGACATGAAACCTAACCTGTAGCACAATTAATTTGTAAACTATTTAATGTAAAATATCTATTTACCTCTTTTTTCAGCTTTACAATTGATACCGTTTCTTAGAATGTGTTGTGGATTCATCAATTTTTTTACTCTTGTATCTTAGACAATGACATAATTACTGCTAAAAAGGGGAGAGCAGATTTCACTAGCTGAATAGTTTTCTTTGCTCATGATTCTGGCACTGAGTCCCACTTTGCCTGGCCTACTGCTGAAAACACGAAACAAAGCATCGGGACAATCTTCTGGAATCCTTCTATGCAAGCTTATCCTTGTTTAGGACCTGCCTACTAATTCAGTTAGCTTTACTCTCTGCCATCATTGTCAACACATACAAACAACAACTCATTCACTTTCCAGCAAAACAGTCATGTTTTGATGCATTCACAAAAGTAGTAAGTCAAATACAATCATATATCTAAATTATAAAGTTATGATATATGTCAAATTGATGTAAATTAACCTGGTTGTATATGAATTTAATTAGTATCACCAGCACCAAATGGATTATTAATGTGAGAGGGACTGCAAAGGTTATTGCAGTTTTTAAGAAATACTAGCAAAGTTATGTCAGTAGCACAGATGAGAACTGTGTAGTTATCATAGAATGGAAATTAACCCTAAGTTATGTAGACAGTATTTCATAAAATAGTTAATAATTTATTTTTTTTAATATTGATAGAAGCTTTGTTTTTAAATAATTCATTGTATTGACCTACAGTTCCTAAATGGTAAGTTTTCCACAATATGTTTTTTGACAGTATCGTTGAAACTGTTGTGTTCTAGCAAGTTATCACTGTTTTCTTTTGGGGATAAGTACATCTCCATAAATTGTTATCACTAACCTTAGATTCTTGAAAGTTCTTTCACAGGAGTGCAATTATAAATACATACATATTAATGTAATCCATTTTTAGTCCTTTCTTATTTTACTGCATCCCTAACGAGACAGAGTATTTCTTTCACTAAGAGGTAAATTTATTTTTCTGCAACTCAGAAACTCTTTTAAATCCCAATAGAATACCCTCCCTAAGCAATAGACATAATCTTTAAAACAATGTTACATTTTGTTGTTGTTTTAATTTCTAGGGCAACTATTGAAAGTCTCTTGACATGGGTTTTATATACTTATCTAGATGATACATACAGGTAAAGATTCTCTCAAGAAACACAGTGTACCTACGTAAGTTTCCAAATAAATAGCAGTTCTTTATACTTGCTAAAAGTAGGTTTCTGCCTCAGATAAGTTTGCAACTACGTACTTAAGAGCCCTCATCTCCATCACATGTTTAGTACTAGTATGTTACATTTGAATAACAATTTTATACATGTAGATCTCAAATTAGTTTCATAGCAGTAGCAGCACTATTTTTGCAAAGAAAGAATACAGAACAAAAGGAAAAAAAAAAAAAGAAAATTGAGGAAATACTTTCTATAAACTAAGTATAGATAAGTGTTGAATCAGCTAACTTCAGCAGTGTGGTAGATCTTAAAAAAGTCATAGCACATGCTTGTTGCAAGTCATCTGAAAAAGAGCAGCATAAGTTTTACATATACCTATTTAAAGTGGTTTAATATCTGCTCATGAAGCTGGATGCAACTATTATGACCTCAAAAACCAACACTCTGTTTTTACAAGTTTCTTGCAACTTTTAACAAGTTCCCTTATTTGTGTGTCTTGCTACACTAATGTGTGAAATTTGAATATAGACACTTTCATTAGGACAGAAACTACTCTGAGAGAAGACCGGATATGTTTCATAGTCAACTACTAGGTACTGGGGCACTGAAAGGTGCAACATAATTACCAGCCTCTTTATTAAAGCTTTTTTTCCAGGCAGTTAGGTTAGGAAAAATACATCGAACCTGAGCATATGAATACCAGGACGAAGTGTTGCCTCATACACAATTGGGTATTTTAGCATTCTCTTTGAACGGCAGAAATTCAACTGAATTCCTGCTTCCTCTGGTCTATTCACATCCAGTTTGTGTTCTAACATCGGTCAGTCTGAACAAGAGAGTGGCCTTCCTTTTTCTTCCATGGTATACCTCTACATCATCCTGAAATTGATTATCTTTTTCTCCTAAGGCTTTTAGAGGTGGCAAGATTTATCAGCTACTGGATACGTGAATACAGTATATAGTACAGTATCAGAGAGTTGCAGAATACGCTGAGTTGGAAGGGACCCATAAGGATCATGGAGTCCAACCCTTGGCCCTTCACAGAACCATCCCCAAGAGACATACTATGTGCCTGAGAGTATCATCCAAACCCTTCTTGAACTCTCTCAGTTCTTGGTGCTGTGACCACTTCCTTGGGGAACCTGTTTCAGTGCCCAAGCATCCTCTAGGTGAAGAACCTTTTCCTAGTATCCAATGTAAACCTCCCCTGATGTAACTTCAGTTCACTCCCTCAGGTCCTGTCACTGGTCACTACAGAGGAAAGATCAATGTCTGCCTCTCCTCTTCCCCTCATGAGGAAGTTGTAGACTGCAATGAGGTCTCCCCTCAGTCTCCTTCAGGCTGAATAGAACAAGTGACCTCGACCACTCCTCATACGGCTTCCCCTCCAGGCCTTTCACGATCCTTGTTGCCCTCTTTCGGACACTCTTAAATAGCTTAATACCTTTCTTATATTCTTGTGACCAAAACTGCACACAATATCCAAGTTGAGACCACACCAGTGTAGAGCAGTATTTCGTTCAGTATTCTCCATAAGGATACCTGAGAAACACCAAGAAACCTCCAACCCTATGTTCACAGAGCATATGTTTGCAGTTCACAAAACATCTATTAGTTGGGAGTTATTTTTTTTTTTTTATTCTGTACCTTGATTATTGCTGATGTACACAGGCCAGTACATCCACCTAACTTGCTGAAAATAGGTCACTACTACTAGATGAAAAAAGTTAGTAGATGGGAAAGAAAAGCATAAGTGATCCTTCACAGTCCCTGCCAAAAATAAACAATGAACATTTATCAGACTCAGAACAGACCCAAATTAATATTACTGAAAACACAGATGAAAGCAGCACTAAAAAATAAGATGGAACAAAAATTCAGCCAGTGGTTTATACAGACATGGTCTAGGTGAATGACAAAGTATGCAAATACAGCTGCCTATAGAAGATTATTGAAAGTTCTATTAGTAGCTACAGATAAGAAACTAGTACAGATTCTCTTAATTTTATATATAACTATGAAATCAAAGAAACACTTGGGATTTTTGTTTGTTGCTGAGATACCGCATGCTGTCCTCTCCCTTGCTCTTTCTTTCTCCACACACACTATAGTAATAGAAGAAACAAGCTGACTGATATCTGTCTCAAACATTAGAAAACAGTTCATTTTCTCATTCCATTTTTTACTGATATCAAAGTAAATTTCCTCTAATAGGGAGAGAGTGGGTCCTAGCTTCTCCTTCCCTTTATGACATGAGTACAGACAATGAGGACAACAGGAATCATGATTGTGTTGTTTACAAGTGAATAAATCAGGAAGATTCTGCTTAAAGTCTCATCCAAGGTGCACATAAAAGCTCACTAGGGACTATACATCCATCAGCTATCCTTTATTTCTAAGACAGAGGAAATGCAGTAGCTCTTGAACAGATTTTGGTTTTGTTTTATTACTCTCACTGGAAATATGCCTTTAACTTTTGAAAATGGAAGTATAAAGAAGCTATCATGGATACAAATAAACCAGTCCCACCACTTCAAATGTGTAATGAGCAGGCATCAATGGATATACGAACAGAAAATTTAAACATAAATCTAACAGAGGAGGATTTCAGAAACTTTTTATTCGGCTAAGCATCGGTGCCTTTTCAAACTATCAAAACTATCCATTGCCAGAAAAATACTCACCTTCTAACTCAGCTTCTAAATCTCTTCCTCTGTATTCACTGCCAGTTTCTTAGGAAGGTGAAAACATATTTATTTCTCAGAAAGAAAAAATATAAAGGAGTATTCTGGGAATGAATTTTTCTATCCTAGAAATGACAGAAATACTTTAGAAGTACCATGCTGCCATGCTGGCTAGAAATGTGAGGCAGACACATTTCGATAATATTTGACTGAATATAAAGAAGACCTATGGAGGGAAAGCAACAGGAGATTCAGAGGCTTGACCATCAATGAATAAAATAGTGGTAACTTAAGCTCGATAGAGTGAATGCCCATAGATATTCCACTGAAATTACTGCAGAGGAAGAGTACTCTTGCATGAGATTGTTAACCTGCAAAGGAATTTGTTTCAGAATTGAATCCTCACTTGAAAAATGCATTTGATTTCTTCTGTTGTGATAATGAATACTGATGGTATTTCCTGTTCTTCATATCTCGACTTAATTTCAGCTGATTAAGCAACTAGAAATTATATGCAAATTCATCTATTTAACTTTAACCATATAACAAAAACAGCTCAAAAGTCAAAACTGTGAAAGCTATGTTCAGATTTTAGGAAAGATCCAGTCAGAACACTTTGGAAAAAAGTACATAGTTCAATATATTGACATAACTTCAAAAATTAAAAAAACAAACAAAAATCCCCAAGTTCTCTAATTCCACTCTAGCTTTAAAGATCAATATAAATCAGAAAGAATGCTATAACACAACTTTATGGGAATTTGGACCTTTTCTTCTTTAGCGGTCTGACATGATGTTTATGGGTCCCAAAATAATAATTTTATATGCCAGCCAAAATAAAAATCTGACATCAAAGTTACATTTCTCTTCTGATTCCTACACTACTACCATATGATCTTTTAAAGACCTTTAATAACACATAAGTCACAAAGCTTTGTACTTTCTATAGTGCACTGGTCCTACATAAACTTCTGTGAAAAAAAAAACAAACCAGCACATATATTGCCAACAGAAATCTTCTGTTAGCAAGATTATGATATTTCACCTACTCAGTAGTATATATACAATCACACTTCAACTGAGGTGGGTATTTTTCCTCTTTTTTTCTCTCTTTTACAGGTCATTGAGCCAAGATTATAACACAGTATATATCAAAATGATTTTTTTTTTTTTTTAATTCTCTGCATAGTTATTTTCTTTCTCTGCCCCTGAACTCAAACATTTGAGTTTGAATACTTCTTTCTTGTTACTTCAGTAGTATGATCTCATACCTTAAACTGGCAAAAACCACTTTGAATTCAGTGGTTCTTCCGAAACTTTTCATGATCACAGAATCACAGAATACACTGAGTTGGAAGGGACTCACAAGGATCATTGAGTCCAACCCTTAGCCCTGCACAGAACAATCCCCAAGAGTCACATCATGTGCCTGAGAGTATCATCCAAAGGTGTGTTGAACTCTGGCAGATTGATGCTGCGATCACTCCCCTGGGGAGCCTCAGTAACACAGTTTGGTTATAAGTAGAGGCTACAGTTTGGTAATTTTTTGATAAAAAGAGTGCAATGTATTTTCAAATATGAGATCAGAGATGATAACTTTCTGAAACAAAATTAACCTTTTTAATAAAAAATGAAAATATTTAACAGATAATGTCTATTTGTCTTAAACAAATAACCTTGATTAAAAGTAGCATAAAACAACATCTGCAGTCACTGCAGGAGTGTAATTTCTCTTAACATAGCAAATTAGCTTTCCACAGAAGGTATATTTCAAACACTAATTAATTCTATCTTCTTGTCTTAGCCAAAACCCATTCCTGACTATAAGTTACATAAAACAGTGATAAGCCCTATAAAAACCCGAAGAACATGTAAACTGTGGGATTCTATGAAACAAAGTATATGACAATAAGAATACAGAATGATTACAAAGGACATCACTGATGTAGAAAAGTTGTATGAAATTACAGTAGTAAAGAAAATTCAATTACAAAGAAACTGGATGCACATTTGATAATACCACTCATTAAGCAAAAGTGTCCAAGGAAGCAAGATGTCTGAAGCTAGAAATCCACACTCTGAACATGTCTAAACTTCTATTTAAAATTAAGCACAATAACATAGAAGTTTTTACTTTAGAGACAAAGTAAAAATAATCAACTTTGTCCTTGCAGTTTTCTCACAGCTGTTCTTTCTTATATTCTACCATTAAAACAGTTTAGCATAATTAAATTAAAAGGAATTCAAATAATTGTCTAAATTTTGAAACCAGTGTCCCCACTTGTAGCCTTAAAGGGCTGGCAGATGCAGTAGCACAGTTTCTCTTTCATTTGTGGCATGTTGCCTACAATTATAAGAAGAAATGCTACATGTTAGTTGTTTACATCAGAAAGTGACAGTCTCCACAGCACAGGGATAAAATCATTCCTTTCAGTGCTCAGCGTGATCAGCCTGGGGGCAACAGCTGCTGTCATTTCAGCTGTTTGTTTTAAATGTGTGCTTTTTGGTACCTCAAGATGACATTTCTTCTTCAAGCAGAGCCCAAAGCTCACGAAGTCATCCTCCAATGTAAAGATATAAATTCCTACCTGGTACTAAACTAAATAACCACCCACATGCTTCATCTGGAGGTGGATGTTAGTGAGCTGAATCTAAACTACAGTCACTCACTTTCTGGTTTAGGGTTTTGTAGCATTATCTTGCACTATCTGTTTCTAGCTAAAAAGGTGTGGGGGAGAATAAATACACAAAGCCTATGATTATCTTTTCTACGAGAAGGAAATCTCTTTTATGTGTCATATTTGAATACACAGATCACAGCCTTATTTCATGTCCAAGAAAATGCTACCTGAAGCCTGTAGGAAAGGATACATTTTTCACCATCCAGCTCTCATCACTACTAATAATCAGTTCATTTGAACAGAATCTCCCCTGAGGAACATCTAGAATTAATTAGAACTGAATGAAGAGCGCAAACCATAATTTGTTGACGATTTAGCATACATATCTTATCAGTTAGGTCCATAATAGTGGCGGGGCATATTATTTGTTTGTAAATATTTGGACGGCTACCATTTCATTTATAAAAAATGCTGATAACTGCTGAGGGGTTTGTGAATTTCTGCAAACATTTTTATTAATTTCCATATGTATGATGCATTATATATTATTCCTCATTCATAATTCCTCAGTAGTTATTTTCTTGTATAAATTTAGGCTCTCTAATGACTGAGCAAATACAATACCATATGATTTAAGGGACAAATTGCATACCAAGTATACTGAAGAACAAACCATTAAAGACATAACCCCATCAAAATTTCCCACAGAATCTTCTGGATGGTATGTTCACATTGCACAGCCAAGATAAATTAGTGTTGCAGGTAACACACTGTCAGGAACAATTGAGAATGTTCAGGAAACTACAAATATTTTTCATTCTTGTTATGCACTATAACATTTATCAATGTATGATGTGCGTATATGAAGAGACTTTGGCTTTTTAAGGGAATAAGTTTTGGGGCAACAAGTGTAACCGTGCATAATGCTGTACAGGAGTGCAAAGTCTAGCCTACAATAGATAAATAAATGGCTAATAATAGTGATAATGATAAGTAAGCAGTTAGTAAAGGGATGCAGAGAGGACAGTGTTGTTTCCACTATTATAAAATGCTCTTCTGTACAATTCAGAAGCTATTCGTAAACAAAGCTTGACAGCCTTTAGACTAGCAGAGATATTCCCAAATATTAAATATTAATGTTTAGATGTGCTGTTAGAGTTGTTCTCTGTCTTTTCTACAAGACAATGAGGATGACAGAAACCAGCTCATGAAGATTATTTTATTGCACTGAAGATGCATAGCTATTCAAAACACAAGGGGCTGGTAATTGCCTACAAACTGACAAGCCTCCACTGGTAGCTACAGCAGGAAGATCTACAACATTATTCATTTAAATAGACTTTTGTTTTCCCTGGTCACAGCCCCAGATGATGCAGCGTGAGGGAGTGCATGAACAATGATCTCCTCCCTCCTTCCCTGCCTCGACTATCTCACTCCCTTTCTCCCACAGCCCACAACATCCAGCTGGTTCTGAAAGCAACCACACTGATTCCGCTTGCTAAATATTGAAATAATAAATTTTGGGACTCATATAAATTGCAGCATCTGCTAGTTGGAATCAATGGACCAGAAAAGGAGGGTGGTAACAATATCCTGACAGACTATAGATTAATGTCATCGTACTGTTTAAACTTCATCTGTTCTATGTGCTTCAGAGGTTAAAAAAAATTGCAAGCTAAGATAGTAATATCATCTTACTATGTTAAAGACACCTATTAGTCATGTCCAAGGAAAATAGGGATTTATGACTCAGACATAATTCTTCCAAATATGCCTGCTGTTCATGAAAGGCAGAGATATATGACTCAAAAATAACACTGAGACAGGAATAATTTTACACTTCACTTTGCAACATTGACTTTCCTCCAGAACTTATAGCAAAAGCTCCACATTTTATGAATAGGTTTCTGCCAATACTATAGATTTATTGCTACAACTTCCAAATCAGGTGAATTTCTCAGTCAAACAGAAGGAGAATAATTTCAGATAGAAACATGTAGATCTTTGTTTGTTAAACAACTGTACACAAATTGCATAGAATCATAGAATTGTTTAGGTAGAAAAAGACCTTTAAGATCATTGAGTCGAACTGTTAACCCAGTACTGCCAAGTTCACTGCTAAACCATGTCTACATATCTTTTAAATACCTCCAGGGATGGTAAATCCGCCACTTCCTTGGGCAGCCTGTTCCAGTGCTTGACCACTCTTTCAGTGAAGAATATAACATGCTCCAGATCTTTCACCAGTTTCATTGCCCTTCTCTGGACACACTCCAGCGTCTCAGTGTCTTTCTTGGGCCCAAAACTGAACATAGGATTCAAGATGCAACCACACCAGTGTCGAGTACAAGGGAGCAATCTTTGCCCTCATCCTGCTGGCCACGCTATTGCTGATATCTCACGCAGCTGGTGTTATGGACTGATTTACAGTCCCCTTTTTGTTGTTACAATTTTCTACTCTGATTTAAGTACGTTCCCAGGACCTTTCCATAAAGAATCTTCCAAATTCTAATTTGGTTCTCTCAGAGGAATGTGTATTTCAAGAGTGAAATGAAAAAACTAGATGTAGGGAGAGATAGAGAGCTGCTTAGGTCTGAGGGGTAAAAAAGCATGGATACTTTCACCAAAACTGTTGTAATCAGGACCTAGTACCTGTAATGAGATCTCTGTGGCAGCCTCTGACCGCTGGAGACCTGGGCAGACTGCTGAGAGCGCAAGGGGACGTCCTACATCAGCCCTGGTCTGCTTCTCATGTCCTAGGGAACACACCTGCATGGCAACGAAGAAACCTCTTCTGAAAGTTGTTTCCATTAAACTCAGGTCACACCTTTAAGAGGGGCTTTGCTCCCTTTTAGAAAACACAAGTTTGCGACAACTTCACCTTCTAATAAAGGCAAGTGTCTTGGTTTCAGATGACAGAAATTATAAAGTTCACAGATTTGCTTTTTCCTCAAAAACAATTTTCAGTCCCTCTTTTTAATTAGCTTCAACCACTCATGAGGGGTAGGCCCTGAAACACAACTACACAACTGTGCCCAGCTGACATCTTTGTTGTACAGTACACTTGTTGGATTCAGATAACAGCTATTCTGAGAATTAAAAACATTGGTATCTAATAAAATTTGGGGAAAGTTTACCTTTATGTCAATAAATTACCAATGTTATTCTTTTTTCTCCCTCTTAAACTGTTGTTTTTCTTAAAAAAACCCTGCATTTGTCCAGTTAAGAAATAACATGAAAGTGACCTCACAGATTTGAGGAGAAAACATACAAAGTAATACCAAGAAAGACCTCATGGTGTGGTTTAGGGGCTAAATTTTGGGTTCTTGTATTTCTATGTCTCCTTGCCAAGGAAATCTTTGATTGATGTACATTAGCACAGCTCTTAAAGCTTAGAGATAAGCGAATAGCTGCACTTGCAAAAACTCTATCCAATGCGTTGTTTTACGTAAGGTGTTCTAGAGAAGCTTGCTATTTCAGTGATCTAACGTCAAATATAATCCTCATCTGTGACAATGTTTCACAGATCTACACCAGTTTTATCCCATGATGAAGGTTAAAAATTGGTGAAAGGGCAGAGGTCTGCCTTACAATCCAAATGAAAATCATGATGACTGAGTTCACCATCACTGACTGTATAGATTGACCAAAGTGCCACAGGGTCCTCAAATTGCTCAAACTGTCATCAGGTGGACAACTAAATGCAATACACAATGAAAGTTGAAGCCTGGTGAAGTGCAATGTCACTGCCACATCAGTTTTCTTCTGCTGAAATCTTTGCTTATGCATAACTTGTGCCCAATGCTCTTTTATAACCTCAAAGTTTGCATTTGGACCAGTAGAAAACGTGTATACTTAGAAAAGAGAACTGCTTTAACAACATTTAATATGAGACAAAAATGAACCAAAGCTGCCTGGCTAGCCCTACTGCACACCATGGAAGTTGATATGGGCTATGTGATGGGAGAAGCACATCAGTCTTCACTGCAGAGGTTCATGTCAGCAGCCTTGTTGGTGCTTTGCAGCCTGCACTGCCCCCTTGGCCCTGCCCATCCAGGTACCAAATAAGAGGGAGCAGGACAGGGTTTGACAGGGATCCCCCCGACATTTGGGAGCTGCCTTGATTCCCAGCCCTCAGCTCCTGCCATGGACCTCCCCGTCCCGACTGCCTGTCTTATCCCAGCACCCACCCCATAACCACAACCCACTGCCTGGTAGGACATCACCGGACAGCAGTCCCCAGGCCTCAACCATACTCAGCTCACTGGGGCACAGCAGGCAGCTGCCAGCACATGGCCCACAGTGGTCCCTGACATTCCTGGAGTAATTTTCTTTTCCCTGTTAAATTCTATCTCATCTACTCTGGATCTCTTTCCCCCCATGGCGTGGGGTGGCCCAGTTCTAGTTCCATTTCCAACTGGGGAACCACTTCCGAGGGCTTAAGTGGATGGGGAGGGACTCCAGCGCCAGGGGTTTCTTCAGGTCCTGAGCCTGGAAGGGAGAGGTGCTCTCCCCTCCTCCCACTCACGTGGCTCCATGACAGGCACAGAGACAGAACACAGGGTGCAGAGAGGAGGTAAGAGAGAGTTTATTGTTGGGGGGGTTACACTTATAGGGTTAGGAGGATTCACAGAGTAACCAATTAGAAGTCTCAAGGGGCTTACAGGAACACCCAATCACAGGAAGGGGTTAACAAGGTCCAATGAGAACACCTTCCCAGGACATTCCTGCATGGGATAACACTTGTCATGGGGGGTCTTGGGAAGAAGAAAGCATGAGTTAGCAAAGAGACTACAAAAAGCCATTTTGAAACGTGTTTAAACCACAATTTTCTCATATACTGAAGATTTACTGCCACAATCTACTACTTAGCCGAACTCAAAAATGTCACATTTTTCACAACAAAGAAACAGTAAGCTTTGAATACTCTGTGAGCCTGTTGTGGTGCTGATACCTCTCCAATTTACTGGCTGACACCCATTTAAACCAGTCCTCTGCAAGGCCAAAAGTTTAGTCGGCACAACCAGGCCTGTATTGACCTCTCATAATTCTGTAGGTACAAACAAAGGTACTCTCCTCTCTGTCATCTGAGCCTCCTGTCTGTGACTAGCAACATCTGCAAAAAATCAAAAATAGAATTTGAAATTCTCTCGTCCACAATCAGTCAAAATAATGTGCCAAAATGCTTGAATTTTTTCCTTTGCTAACGTAGTCAAATATTTGTTAGCATAGCATTAGCGGTTGCCAGAATTCAGTATCAGCTTTCCTTCCAAAATCTCAAGACTGTCTTAAAAGTGATGACAAAAAAGCATGGTTCTGGAGTTCTGCCAATTTCTTTCTTAAAATGAAACAAACCTAAATGAAAACTCAGGATAAATTTTAGTTATATTTTCAATAGATCATATGACACTTCAGGGCCTAAAAGTAAATTAAAAACCAGCAACACATTTTCCCAGAAAATAACCTACCTGAAAACCTGAAAATTTCCCAGGAACATGATTCCAAGAGGGACAGGTGTGGTTTAAATGAAATACAAGAGTAACATTAATATCCTGGAAAGAAATCAATGCTGTTTTTTGGCAATTTTTGCAATCTTGTTATCTAGAATCACCTTTTATAGTCAATAATGGAAGTTACAGAAATCTCCTGGTCATCACTCACATGAAGAAGCATGGGAGGACACAAAATTTTGCATACTTCCACTGAAATAGCTCAGAGACCTTACTCTGTTTTTCAAGGAACATGAACTTAAAATATCTCACTGTGACAAACTAAGTATATGCCACTGCAATACATGTTCCAAGTTTATGATGAACTGTAAACATTTATTTAAAACCTCTTCAGGGTCCTGCTTTGGGAGAAACCACAGTAGCACATTGTGGTCTATAAATTCAACAAACTCTGTAACTAGCAATTACAGAAGATAAAATGCAGTACCTTTCTCCATACTATCTAGACACACAGTTTCTGAATACCTTTCTCTTTCCTACAACCTATTTGTCCTAAAAGATGCTATTTGCATTTACTATATTCATGTCCTACAAATAAAAGCTTAACTGAATCCATTAATTGACTTATTTCAGCAAATAATCAGGTTCCCAAATGTTATACAATATGACTGTTCTAAACAATCTTTATTTTTATTACTCTGCACTTTTTTTTCAGTGAGTTCCCAGGACTCCTGAAATCCTGTGCTACACTTCCTTCAACAATCTCAACTTCAACAGGAATCTTCCAGCTACTGTGTAATACTATAGGAGCTATTAACCGCCCAATTAACCATACAAAACTATTCTGCCTTCCATCTTCTCTCCAACACTACCTGCCTCCATCTGTTTCTCCTTCCATGCTTTTTGATGGTGCAAATTGAGATACAGATAATTTTTTAAAATTAGTGAGAGGAGAAGGAAGAGAGAGAGGAAGATTTCTAAAAAAATCCCATACTGGGGGTACAAATGGAAGAAAAGTAGTTTGTCTGTTGCCTGCCTGAAAGGCTTTTATCCAACTAATTTCCTCACTGCAGGGGGAAAGTAAAATTGGCATGCACTTCTCTGGCAAGTTGTTGGAGCCTGAGTGCCCTGACTGTCAGCCCTCCTCTTCTTCCTCCAGGCTGACTGCCAGCTTGTAGCTGCCTGTTCTGGGGAAGCTGGGAATACAGAAATCTTGTGGAGAAGGTTGAGACTGAGAGCTCCTATTCACCTTTTTCCTGCCAATGGAAAACAAATAAAATTAGGAGATTTATTAAAACCATCAAAAGAAGAAGGTGTCTGGTAGAAGAAAATCCAATTGCTTTTAAGGTGTCTGAAGCTCATTAATGACTTGAGAGAAAAATGGCATTTACTCCCTTAGAAAAAGGAAATCATATTTGTTAAGGCAGATAAAATGTTATTTAATGATTTTTTATATGAATTCAGATTACAATGATAAATTAATCAAGTATATTAACATGAATCTAATGCCAGGTTCCATATATTATATACAGAAAAGTAAAAAACACGAATATTTTCTGATTTGGAAAGGAAACAAGAACAATGTTTTTTCTTTTACTGTTCCCTAAAGTTATATCTTAATACTTCCTCATTTTGTGACTATCCTGTCAAGGCTACAACCATTAATTTATCTGAAGTCTTATTTATTTTACTAATAAAGATAGCAATCAAACTTTTCCGTTTTGCCAGTATGACTCCCTAAAGTAAATTTTGGGTGACTGTCCTGAATGACTTAATACAAAACAGAAATGGAAACTTCAGGAAGTAGTGGCTCTCTGACCAAGTTTTGCTTACTCTTCTGGCTTCCAGAGAAGTGTGAAAAAGTTCCTGAGGACAGAGCAAATACAGTGTCTGACATGGTGAGTGTGGAAAGGTTAGATTCTTTCAACTGAGAATGGATTAAAGAAAATGTTGGCAATCAGTGGCTTAAATCACTGCTGGTATGATTGAAGAAACCAGTCATGGTTTCCTGATCTTCCTGATACAATCTGGAAGGTAGCAGCTCCACCAAGCTCATCCCAGTGTGCTGCTCCCTATATAATTTTTCAGGTCACAAACAGTTTCCACATATTTTACTACTGATATTAACTAAACAAGCGGGCACTGAATGTGAGAACACGCATCAGTAAAACATGCAGTACATTGTGCTTTCTGCCATTGTCTTCAGATTGAGAGGCTGACTTAGCTGGGTTGAGTGCACATGTGCTTTGTATTAAGCTTCCTCCAATTAAGGTATGTCACTATTCAGTCTTTGATCCTCCAGAGAGTTAAGAGCTGACTGGCAGAGATGGCTCAATGAGATCACTGCTTCTCTGAGCTCCTTATGATCATTCTTACTTGCTTATCCTCACAGCTCATATGTGCAGTACTTCTTGGCATGGCAGCAGAGTCTGTGTGTGTGCTGAGTTAAGGAAACCTTTCCAGGTTCAACACTAGCTGCACAAGATCATCCACTCTGTCCAGTTTTTACTTCCCATTGAGGTTACACTGGCACACAGTGAAAACAGCTGCTCAAAGTGTTATTTTTCACTCCTTTCCTCTGAGGTTTCTATCAAGTCCATGCCAACACTTAGAGACTGTTGTTTACACCTTCCTTGCCTGATTTCTGAGGTTTGACCCCATACTCTGATGCTTCCAATACCTGCCATATACTTTTTATCATTCATAATAATAAATCTTGAGTAGAATTTCTCTTTTGAAGCTGTTTTGAATAGAGTTCATCTAAAACTCACAAATATCAACATGTTGACAGTCATATATTACGTACATTATGCCACAAATCCGTGAAAACCTCTTGAGAATTTAACCTATGCAGCTTTATACGATTTGTGACCTAGCTTCCCAGGGAATTGATAATGAATCAAGTTACTGTGGCTTACCAAGCCTCTGCTGAGCTACCTTTCACATACACTGTATGTTCTTAGCTTGCAATAAATGTGAAGTAACATGATTTATCTGAACTCTTTTACTATAGGTTAAGCTATACTATATATGAATTAAATGTGCAGATATATGCCCTAAGTTCACTTCATGCCATATTTTGGCTGCAAGTGTGAATATGTAACAGAGTAAATATTTGCCACTGCATTAGTGAAGGGGAAGGGGAGAAAATATTCGAGTGAGAGCTCCCTTGCCTTAGGAAATGAAAGCCATTAGCCAGCTCTGCTGTGTTTCTTGGTGATTGTTGGACAGAACTGAGTGTTGGGGGTTTCCCTGTCTCTTTGCTCATCATGTTTCGTAGTCTTTTTAGGATGCCAGAAATTCCCTGGAGGAAGAGGGAGATTCCCTATAAAAGAACTGAGTCTTTTGGTCTACACTGGAAAAGCAAGTGCAAGGAGTATATCCGGAAAGAACCAGGTCACAGTTCTTGTCAACCTGCAGGACAACCACAAATGTTGCTGAGCGTACCAAAGATCAGATTAATGGCTCTATTCTGGAGCTTATTTTTTCTACCAAGAATGGCACACAATGAGAGATGGAAGGATATTATTGTTATTTCTTCTGTAAAGATATTTTTTTCTATGTATATATTTTTATCTTTGGCATTCCATGACCCATAAGTTATATTATTGCAGAGTATCTAACACTTTAAATATACACTCATTTATAACACATAAAAACATCATGATTATATAAAATATATTCTAGAGTGAGAATTTTATACTCTCCTGTCTGGTCACTGCAGTCTTAGATTATATAAGTACTTGTAATTTTGTATAGAGTTTGCTCAAGGCCAATGCAGGAAGAATGTCTTCTCCATTCATCTGCTGTCTAGACAGGTATACTTTTAAAGCTGTACAAGCTGTTTCTGGATTTCCCTGTTAAAGGCGGTAACAACTTTGTTCCAAAAGAACTACAGTGAACTACAATGACATTTATTGCAAGCACGACAATATTCCAAATAGTTTCTGAAATTTTAATAGAATAATATTTTATTGGTCATCTGTAAGATGATTAATAAAGATCAACACTAAAGGAGTTAGGTAAACATTTAACTTTAAACAAGGTCTAACGTGATAAAAAAAGATTATTAAAAGGAGACAAAATAATGCTTACATGTTTGTTTGTTGTTTTAGGGTTTTTTTTAAATTAGTCTTTTGCAGAATTTATGAATTTAACTCCAGCAAAACCAGGATATTTCCTTCTAGGACACATATTTCTGTAGTAAACTCTTTTTGAACTCTTATAATACACAGTCAGATAATAGCCACTGTTAAAAAAAAAAAAAAAAAAAGACAGTACATTTTTTATCCAGTACTTTTTTTAAATGACAATTTAAATACATGTAAATCTATGTATGATTAGGAGAAACCTTGTAAAAAAATGAAATACTTTATGAGATTCTAACCATGCTAATCTGTTAGTACCAAGCGTATAGGCACAGGATGAGAAACACTAGGGTCTTAATCTACTCACATAAAAATGTCAAATTAAATCTCAACTATGAGCAGCAAGGCAAAAAAAAAAAAAAAAGATTTTATTTTGGTTTCCCCTAATTTGTAGCACTACCTAAGGGAAAAAAATACCTAACATTAGCAGGAGTCCAGAAAACAGTTATATATTCAAAACAGGTTTTATAACTGACATATATTAGAAGGTTACAGAAATGTTGAGAAATCTCATTTATTTTCTTCATTTCTGTTGAATAGCAAATTGATCAGTCTCTTATTAACATATATTTATTTTGTTTGAACTATAAAACAATAATAATACATTATGACTGTTAGCCCTTCCTTTAGACAGGTGAAATGAATTTTTTTTATGGTTCATATGATTCACTGTTTGCTGGGATAACTTCACAAGAACCCTGAGACTAGCTCAGTTAGAGCACAGTGCTAATAACACCAAGGTTGTGGATTCAATCCCTATAAGGGCCATTTACTTAAGAGCTGGACTTAGTGATCCTAGTGGGTCCCTTCCAACTCAGAATAATCTGTAATTCTGTGAAGATCCTCTAGGAAAGTGTTAATTTGTTGTAATTTACCATTTACCTGGACTACTCCTATCAGAGACATTAAAATTCAGCTTCAGTTCTACATACAGAGTTCTTACCAATATCTCCAGAGATACCTGTATGAGGGAGCAGACTGAGAAGAGCTATTCCTTTATTAAACCATACAGTTGGAGCATGAGTTGAACTTGTTTGAGGAGGGAAGCCCAAATCTTCCCAGAGAAACTGCATAGCATGGCTGTGCCTTGCTGTCCCTTCAATAGATCTAGCATAAAATATAAAATAAAATAAAAAAGGAAAAAAATAATGCATTCAAGGTATTTAAAAAACAGCGAAAGTGATGACCAAAGAAAATACTGTCATAGATGTGAGTTGTTCCATTGTAAGTAGCTTCACATGTCTCATCCACCTCAGGCTTCAAAGCATTACAAAAACAACCCGGTTTCTCCTCTATAAAAAGTGTCATATTTGAGAAGATTAATTCTAACTGTAATGCTAACTACCTGACTTGTAGCACTGTAAAGCCTCACAAAAAGGACAACTCTCACAATAACTTTTAAACTAGAAATAACATAGACCACATATATAAATGCATACTTATGTGAATCCATACAGATCTAAAAAAAAATAAAATTAATATACACTTCAAACATGCTTCAAGCTTCGTTTGCCCTCCTACCAATGAAAGCAGATGAAGCTTGAACCATATTTTTTTACATATACACGTAGATGTAGGGGGGAGCTGCAGTTTGCCTTAATTTAAGGTACAGCACCACCTGCTGATAGAATGCATCAGTATAGTAAGCACTGCTTTCATGTATTCTACTTCGTTTCAGTTGATCTTTCTTAGAAGTTTGTACTGTCTACAGATATTCTGGTAGTATGAATAAGGTTAGGATGACATGTACAAACAGAGTCAGAATAGCTTTTGCCAAATAAAATTAAATATTTTGATTTGGATAGGACAGAATTAAGGTAGTGATCACACTCTTTTTGGTATGTGTATGAGATTTAACGTGATCTTCAGAATGATTAGCAGTACTGTAATTTAACTAATGAATGCAAAAATATAGTTCCAAGCTTAAATAAGATCTCATCAAAAGGAGAATTTTTAACACATTTTTGTATGGAAAGTAGATGAATGTTTCTTTTGAAGTTTTTCTTATGTTCTCTAAAAATAATGTTTGCAAAAATTTACTTCTTAAATTAATAAATGCAAAATCTTTCTACAACACAACATTCATAACTTCAGAATTATATCACTTTATTACAATTATAATTTAAAATATATTCATTTCTGATGCAAATTGTATTCATAATAATACAAATTTCTTACCTTTTATATAATGAGAATAAAATTTCACTTATATACTTTAAGTTAGCATTGTTGAAATGTCAGGTTATTATTTGGGTTGTGAGAGGTACAGGATGGGGATGAGCATTTTATTATATGTTGGTTTAGTGAGTTCATAATGGGTCCCTGCCTCATTTTCATACCAAGACAGAAAAGTAAAACCAATCATAATTAAAAAGTGCTCATCCCTATTAATCAAACTTTCCTAAAACGTCTAAATCCAGTCTTCAGAGCAGCTTCATGAACCCTTACAGGTAAACCTAAAGAAAACACAACCTTCCTCCCCCATTAAGTGTACTGGAACATCACTTAACTTTTCAAACCTACTAGAAAGATGGAAACTCAATACACTGATAAACTAGAAGCTAGGCAAGTGACATCTGTGAATTAATATCAGATTTTGTTATTTTGATTTTTCAAGCTCCCATCTAAAATAGGTAAATTCAACTAATTTTGCCAGGTTCTCGCAAGAAGTGAAACTCCCTCAATGGAACACTGATGGAGTACTTGATAACCCCAAAGCTTCCAAGGGCTTTTTAAAGGAGCCCAGAAAATTTCCATTTCTTCTGTTGTTGTATTTCAGCTATACCTTTTCATAGTGCCCTCTTGTTTTGCTAGTCATTTAAGATTTCTACCATCTTCACTATCAGCAAATTTAATAAACCCCACTGGAGTTGCAAGTACTGTATTCTTAGTTCATGTGCTCAGTGTGAGAGAGAATTGGCAGGATACAAGCTGACCTGTGCCAACACTATTATTAATTCTTCAGGTACTGTTAGCAGCTTCAGGCTACAGAAAAATAATTTACTTAGAAAAGCAATAGGGACTTTTGTAAGCCCTTACAAGGTGAACAGCCATTTTTAGCTCTAAATACAGACAGACAGTAGTCTCCAGGTAATAAAGCACATAAATCTCAAATTACTATGAGTATTTTAAAATCTGCTTGTTAGGAAACTGCTAATTTTTATTGCCAGATTTTGTCTTCCCTGGAAACTGATGTTTGTTCTAAAGAGTTTCCTGGATTTTGCAACCAAATAGAATTTAAGAACCTGTGGAGATAACAGCCATACACCAATTTTAAGTTTGCACCTTTTCTTGTGGTTTAGAAACAAGACAGCTGTGAATGAGACATGTTTGTAAAGCAAAGCAACAACTAAGCCAGAATTAATCACAGGAAATCCATGTAGAATTCAACAAATAATTTTGGCTGAGTAAAATGGGATAAATATAACAATATCAAATATCATTACTTCAGATGTTCAGAACAAAATCTTTCAGCTCAAAATGTTTGCTTTTCCAATTAACTATTGGGGGTTTATTCAATAATTTCACAATGAAGTACAACGTTTATTGAAACGTTCCTCATATTGAGAGGAACTGATACTTGTATTAATCCCAAATTACTCTGGATTTCTACAGTTCAGATACGTAACCAGATAATATTATTCATATAGATTTATTCATAATCAGAATTCTCTAGATGCACATATTCGAAATGTCTACTTGTCTAGTGTCACTGCATTGTATGATTATGATTAAGTTTAACTCTGTAAATGGACACTAATTGATGACATTTTGAAAGACAGAGGCTAGCCAAGAAATTAGACTTAGTGGGAATAAAGGCAAGAGAAGAAATGTAGTCTCAATGAGGCACTATAAAGTCTAAGATATTTGGAGATTCATATTAAAAATAGTGGTTTTTTTCTGGTCAACAAGTCAGATCAAAATGTGGTTTAGGTAGACATGCTATCGGTTAGTCAAGATTTTTTTACCTATGTCTGGGTTTGAGTTATTAGTTGCAACTAGCAACAGTTTTTCTGAGGAGATGAGCATACTAATAGGGCTGGAGTCATCAGATTACCAGAAAAATGCACAAAAAGACGTGGTTTTTTTTTCCCTAGAGCACATATTGAGGGGAAAAAAACATGGGTCTTCACTTTGTTCCAGTTCAGACTCTTTTCCATTTAAACAGCAGCTCTATTGAGCCATGAATGTGGCTGCCACAAACTGTATACAAAATTGGACCATTTACACATTCAAAAGATGGGTTTGAACACTATTTCATGGATATTAAATGTTCTGAACTTTTTTCTTTTGCTAATTTTGTATGGCTGTTTTAATGCAGCTTGTTTTTTCTATGTACCTGGTTATAGCAATGGAAGATCAATAACTGGTAACAAAGAGACCAAACCAGGTCATTTGAATGTAAAACACAATGTACCACATAGAAGACACTGACTTCACAGATGGAAAATTACAGAATTCTCAGATTCTCAAGAGCTTCAGTCTTGTCTGAGAGAACTCACCACTTGTATTTAGGAACAGCTGAGAGACCTCTAGTGCATGTCTGAGAGACAAACTCGATCTTTATGACTAAAGAATTTGATGATTACTGAAAAACCTTTAATTTAGTTTCATATCTATAGACAATCAATGCAGAGACTTGAGGATAAAAATGTAGTAGCTTAAGCAGGTATTTGTGCTACAAATGATTTTTGTATGTATTTTAAATCATGTGCATTTCAGAATTTAATGAAAGCCTGTAAATTAAGATTTTTTATAAGTTTTACTGATGAAAATATAAAATAGAAAGCAACCAATAATCTTGTTTTCATTGATCAATTAGTATACTATAGTCCAATAAAAATGACATGTTTTAACAGTAAGCTTCACCTAGTATTACAAAGAAACGTATTTGTGGAAAATTTAATGATAAGGGTGTATGTTAAAAATAGGGAAGATTTGTTTATGATTTTACACTGGATAAATTTCCATGTTTTCTGGTTTCCTTGGGTCTTTATATAGAGAAAATCAGTATGTGTTGCTATGTCTCAAATATGAAAGAGCTATAACATGGTCAAAAAAGGTGTGTGGGGGAACAACAACATGTTTTCTTAAGGTTTTGTACTTATTTCCAGTGAAAGACATGTTAAAATACATTTGGAGCCCCTCTAAAATTTGGATGGCAATCCAAAATAACAGTAATCTCCAAAGTTTCCAGGAATCATTTTCAGCGTTTTGGCTACTGTTTGAAAACAAATAAGAAAAGCAAAAACCGTTTTCTGTCTATAAACAAGAACCTTTTCAAAAGATGTAGGTCAGGATTCAGCCTCTCTAGTTAAATCCCTGTGCTTGTATAATTGGTTCTTCTCCCAGTACTGAGTTGTTAATTAAATCTCAGTAGTAACCAACTACTCAGTATGGATTTTTAGTATAGATGGTTTCATTTACCAAATTCTGTTTGTGCTTGTTTGTCTGTTGCAACTCTGAAGTTCTCCCCATTTTTGATCATGTTTTCTTTTTTTCTTTTACTATCTGATAGAAAAGAAGAAACATCTGGATATTCCATCCTTCATACTACATAGTGATTCTTAGAACCAGCTCTTTCTTGAATAAAAAAACTGTCTTTTTTATAGTCACTCTTACTTTTAGAAAACAAGATTAATCCCATAACCACCTTCATGCTAATCACAATTTCAGTCTGCATTTTTACCAGAAAAAAAAAAGACAAAAAACATTTTTGAACTACAGCAACATCTATTGGATTATAAAATCATCTTTGATTTTTTTCTACTGCTATTTTCTTGTCTTTTTAGACTTTTTTTTTTTTTTTAGTTTGCATCTACAGGAAGACAACTGTGACTCTGGAATATCAGCTGCTTCACAACTAAGGAAACTCTTCCATGAAAATTATCTACAACACTAGTTTGCAAAATCCATTAAAAAAAGGGTGCCAAAATAATAAAATAGTCACATTCGGATCTATGAAATTTAGTTGTGCATTTTAATACATACTAAGTATTGCAGAAGAAATCCTCCTGATCCTATGTATTATTGAAAAGCAGAAGTGGGAGGCAGACACCCTAATTCTTGCATTCTTTTCTGGGTAGCTTTGTTATCTCTAACCAAGTCTTTGTTGGTGTTCTACAACGTGTGATTCTAGGCCTTTTTCAAATGACACATTCTTCCCTCAGCGTTTTGTATGTATGTACACTGGCCCTGAACAACTATAAATTGCACTAGGAACAATGCTTTAAAAGCAGGACCTTCAAAACAGCAAAAGAAATAAGTGACAGTGACTTGTTGGCAAATATATTTCAAAGCATAAAACTGGACTGCAAGAGTTCATGTTAACTTGTCAAAAATATATTAATTTTTTCTTTCTTAAACTCAGCAATTTTACCACTCTTCAGACGTTAAAAACTGCTCACAGAGAAACTGCATTTTATTAATCCTATTTTTTTTGCTGGGTAAGCAAACTCCTAAGAACTATCATTCTTGGAAGTTGCCTATTGGTTTGATTCACCTGAACTTCAGAGCCAGGCTTGACTAGTAATGTTTCTTTGAGTATGAACTTTGACTCTCTTTTTGGTTTTGGTTGGTTGGTTTGGGGATATTTTTGGGTTATTCTGGTTTTTGTTAATTGATAGGAAACAAGTGATACAAGCTAAGAAATGAAGTAAGTGATTTTCTGCTCCTTTATGTGCTAAACCGTCTGTGCTGACAATCTAGTGGTCCTCATTATGCTAATTTAAGGAGGTCTATTCTGGTCCCAAGGAAGGAATCCCTGCCGGTGGATTGACCATCTGAGGCATGTTTCCAAGCTTTATACTCTGCCTCTTTCACATGAAAAGGCTGCCCTCATGAGTTCATGAGAGGCCGCTCTAGAGTATAAACAAAAGCCCAGTGAAGTGGGGACCATTGTAAGATTCACTGCAGACGTACACTCTGGGTCCAAACCAAACCAGTGATAGAGCAACACCTAAAGATTACTGTAGAACAGCAACTGGAATTAGAGTGAATACAAACTGCTTCCACCCAAGCATTGCCCACCGTATTTGGGTTAGCATTTTTGTTTGCTACATTTCAGATTTCCAGTTTCCTAAAATAAGGAAGCTATTTTACAGGTAGATTTTCATTTTATTTACATAATATGGTCCTATATAATAAGTGCATAACTCACTCTTACATAATAAGTATAGACAAAATACGTCAAAAATCTTACAAAATTTAATTGTGTAAAAAGATGGAAAATATTAAAACAATATCATGTACCACAAGAAAAAATAAGGGAAAAAATCGTAGTAGCTACTGTACGGAATGTATAATTATGATTTTTTTCATTTTTTTTTTTTCAGGTGTAGAATGAACAGAAGTTTTGTGTATTAGATTTTCAGACTTGCCACTTATGGATATTTTAATATCATGTTCTTCTTTGAATCATGTTTAGGTTTTTTTACTATCTGTAATGAATCTGATTCTAAAAATGTAGCTCCTACAGTCATGTAGTTATGTTAGTCAAACAGTACTTTACCAATTCTTACCATTTTAAAATGGAACAAAAACTTATGCTAGAAAAAGAAAATACTAAGGCTAACAAGATTGTGTTATATGTCCAATCACCTGAGATTTAGGCCCATTCTTTGGAAACTAAAAATTTTTGCTTAGGACTGACAGTGGTACAATGTTGGAAATATATCTTACTATCAAATCATCCTTCTCTGGCTTGTGAAGAAAACAGTTAATTTCAGAGTGATTCCTACCATGCTTCTATATTTATCACAGCAGGACAAGCAAAGCTGATGCAAAGGGAAACCTTACCTTCTGGTAGTTTCAGAAAAGAGATCAAGCCACATGACAACCTCTAATAAATTATGCCTTCAGGTTACAGTTGGTGCATTATTTTGTCACAGTAGTAAAAAACCCAGTGTTTTGATAGCAATTATTGAGCAAATCCTTCAGAGCAAGAACAGGTTTTCTCTTATAGCTTACCTAGAGACAACTTGTCTATCTTTTGACAAGTGTTACATATGTCTGTATTTTCCACCTAAACAAAGGTGGACACTTAATTTCTTCCATTCTTTGAAATCCTTTAAATTTTGAAACACCATTTCTGTTTGGGAAAAATTAAGCAAAAAGAACCTAAACTATTGTAGATTGATCTACATCCTACTGTAATTTTGCAGTAATATTCCTCTTCTGTTCACATAAATTCCTTCCCTAAAATTTGTATGTAATTTTCTTTAATAATAAATTGCAGATCATAGAATCATAGAAGGTTTTGGTTTGGAAGGGACCTTTAAAGGTCATGTAGTTCAATATCTCTACAACAAACAGGGATGTCTTCTACTAGATCGGGTTGCTCAGAGCCCCCATTCAAACTTAATAGAATGATTTTCTCTAATGGGATTATGGTGAACTCATGTTACCATGTTTGATGTAATTTATTTGTAATTGGTAGTTGTCATTTAAGATATCTGAAGCAGGATATGGTTTTGTTTCTTTTTTTTTTTGGTTGATGGGTTTTTTCCCTCTACGTTTGTACATAGCAAATATCTGTAAATGAATAATTAAAAAACTAAACTTGTGCAACTGTCTAAATTTTCAAGAAACATGATATGAAATATTTTTTTATGCAAATAAAATGCCTTTTACAGAGCTCTGTTTAAAATTCCTTTTTAATATGAACCTTTAGAGAATGTTTAAAAATGCATTTTCTGAGATTTTTCTGTCCTCTGTTGTCTCTTAAACAAAGTAAATATTTAATCAAGATACCAGGGGAGAAAGCCACCCGGGCACCAAAGGCTATTACATATCATAAAATGTTAAGTGGCAATATTTAAGTAGGGAAAAAAGTTTTATTTCTACCACGGGATATTAACACCTTCCATCTTTCTTACTTTTGGTCATGTTTCCAAACTACATTTGCTCTTCAAAACTTGAATGTTATTGCAGTAGAAAGTTAAGAAGCACTGTGACACTGATTCAGTATAAATATCTGTAAATTCTCAAATGCATTAAAGATCTATTACTTCTTACCAGCTCAACCTCAGTATCAGCTATCAGCCACTTATAAAGAAAATAACAGCAATATGGATTAGATGTCAGTTGGCAAAATTCTAAAGTCTATGGCAGTTTTCTGTGGGTGAAATGATTCAATCTTTCAAGTGAGTGGTTCTTAGTCCTTGAGAGAGAAGATGTTTTAGGAAGTAGATACTAACTGATGAAGTATGGACTTCAGGCAATAGTTTCATTGAATATACTTTTCAAACAAAGACATTAGGATAAAAAAATCTTTGACACTTCTGACAACCACTAAATATACTTCCTTAAGCTATAAAGCTCTTGGGATGGTGTAAAACTGATCAGTTTTTTTCTCTCTTCCAAGTTATTAAAGGAACCTGTGTATACAATCTGAACATGTTTGCCTCAAAATAAGACTCAGAGGAAGACACAACAAATACTAATAAAACATATCCAAAACTGATATTTCCAGCTCCAAAATAGTCTTATTGACCAGTATTAAATGGCTGTGTTATTAATAATTTTATTTCTCTTTCTTTCAAGACAAACTAAAGTTCTGAAAAATGTTACAGGCATCTGTCTTCTTGTTCTTCTCACTATCATGTTTCTGTTTCTTTATAGAATACAGACCCACTGGACTTTTATACTCCAATTTTTTTTTTCACTATTAAATTTTCCAAGAGTTATAAGTGCTTTGAGAGTGACTGAATAAATAATAAAGATATTAATTTATGTACTTTGGCTGAAATTATGTTGCCATGCAGACCTAAGGTAGATAGGTTCTCCCGTAAGGCTTTAATTAAAATAATTTAATAATATTGTGACATTTAAAATGACACATTAAAATCAATATATAACAGCTGACAGATTTATTTGTTAAAGATAATATTCTCACCACTCTTTGAGCAATATCACTGTACTATCTAGTTAGAGTCTAAAACTTGACTATTGTCCCTCTGAAACATACCTAAAAGAAGGAAATTACCTCCTTATGTTGTTATCACAAGTTCTACTCCAAAATTAACTTAAGGATAGGCTCATTTTCAATCTATTTTAGCTAAAATTACTGTTCTAATATGTGCCTCATCTAACAACACTAATATAAATGAGTTTTTCCATCTATTTGCTGTGCTTTCACCAATACACATTGGTGCCCAGAGTCCAAGTCTTATGAGGAGTGGCTGAGGGAGCTTCTTTGAACAAATTGAAAATTAAATCCTTTCATATTGCAACTATTGAGATAACCTGTTAATTTTGTCTCAATTACTAGGACTGTAATGATGGAACTTAAGGAAAACAAAAACTAATGCACATAAGAAAAAAGACCACAACCACTGGGTGCACCTACTTGAAACAAGAAAAGATCAGTATTACAGTGAAAGACAAAAATTCTTAAAAAAGTAAAAAAAAAAACTACTGAAGGAAATAACAAAAATCAAAAAGACTGGAGCATTCATGAAACAGATTACAAGGATCTTTTATGCTTATAAATCAGTAGTCTTTGAAAAATAAACAAAAAGGTAGATCTCGAGTGGGAAAAAAGTTAAAATGTTCATTCAAATGAGAACATTCAAAAAATTGAACTGAGTGGTTGAGGCAACTTTCACACTAGAATTTACCAATCTTACTCATGACACAATATGTGACACCATGATATTGCTATCTTTCTAACAATTTTTGCAATGAGCTAGAAAGACACTTCCAAATGTCAAACAAAAACTGGGAGAGACACAACCTAATGGTACACCTGCGGCAGGAAAGAAACACAGGGCAAGATTGTCCCTATACCCTGAGAATCATTAATTTTTTCTCGAAGAACTTTGGTCTACCATCTTCCTCTCAACTCACTTCTGAATATTTAAATGGAATGATTTTAGGTTGGCAAAATTTAAGAAATCAAGTTTACTATTCTAATGTATTAGTGAAAGACAATTTTTCAACTCATTAAAATGCTGATAATCTTCTGAAAGCCCTTAATTATCTTTTCAATTATTTCAACAACAAACATGACAGTTTCTGGTCTGCATATAAAGGTATTTCTTCAAAAATCACTTGTTTTTAAAAAGCCAAGGACCCATCTACCCTGCTGGAGGTGGGTAGGTGATAAATGAAAATTTCTGTATATATTTTCATTTAAATGAATAGGTTTTATGTGTCTGCCCCAGACTGGAACATTGCTATAAGCCTCTCTTCAACAGGAACCTTGTATTGAAAGAAAGTATAACTCCTCATCTTTATTCTTAGTACAAGTTCTGTGAGCAGCTAGGATTTAGTTTAGAGAATTTTTTCATACGAAATTATTTCCTGTATTTGTTTCATCACATAGCTTTTTAATTGGATCTTATGCTAGTAAACATTCTTAATCTCTTACTTGGCATTGCTCAGGTTGATAATGACCATGTTATACTGAGATTAAAATGTTTGAAAAATTGTTTTGACTTGTTGTTTGTTTTTTTTTTAAACAATCTTCAGGCTGAAAAACCCTTAGGCAATGCCTTGAGAAACATGGGCTGCTTCCTGATTTTCTTTTCTTTTTTTTTTTTTATTTATTTTCCTTCAGTTTTAAAGATACGTAAACTTAATAAATTCCCTCAGTACATGAGCAATGGAAAAAATAGAGTTGTTAGTAGCAGTCCTTGAATCCTGACAGAAAAGTCAATTTGCAGGACTTGATTAACAAAAACAGATATTCCAAACAAAAATCACTTCAAATTTCCCTTCCTTACTTGTTCATACACCACACTGTGAAATAATATATTGTTCGTATAAACAATCCAGAGTGGCAGTAGAACCAGGGTCTACCAAAATAAGGAGGAACAAATTGCACACTGAGTGATTTATTATTGAAGAAGTTTTCCTTATCTATGATTTCAATTGAAGAAAAACCCTCTAAGTAGTACTTATATCTGACTTTATTATTTTCTTTATTAATTTCTAGTGCAAATCTGTAAACATTCATTGTTATAGCAAAATCTGTCTTTTATTTCATTTATAAATCCATTAATTTAAAAGCTGTCTAAAGCTCTTAATGATTAGTCACATTTAGTTGAACAAGAGAAAAAAAAAACAACTCACCACTACTCTTCAAATTTGAATCATGTTGGTTTTCATTTATCAGTAAACTGTCAGGAGAGCACAGGAGAGCACACGGTCATGTTCAGAGACCACTACTCACTCCATTGAGTTTGATGTTGTATGAACAGAAAATGGAAATGGTCTTAAAGGAAATTTAAACAATGAATTATTGTACTAGAGAAAAGCACACACCAATCACTTAGGTTATTAGCAACTTCATATAACAATACATGACAGGAAAAACTTAAGGAGACCTTTGAAGAGAAAATAATTGAAAAATGCTCATGCATTTGTAAGTAGGCTAATGGGTAGCTGCAGGAAAAGCTTGCTTTACAGTACAAAGAAAGGGAGCCAGTGAATGGATGGACAGAGAAGAATTAAGTGATTAATTTAACTGAATGCAAAATGATATGTTATCAGTACTCAATGGACAGACATGAAGCAAGATTGCATTTGTCTACATGAAAGATGAACTCGTAAAAGTGATTGATACATAAACTGATATCTTGGTATATTAGGTACAGTCTCATTTTGTCTATAAACAATTAATAACCACCACATATCCAAACTTTCTGTATTTTGTATGGCTGGAGTTCACCATAGCAGCCTTCACAGTGCTGTTTGTATTGGTAGCTAAAAAGATGTTAATAACACACCAGTGCTTTGGCTAGCACTGAGCAGTGCTTGCACAGGATTGGGATTGACTCTCCAACCCCTTCTACAAGACTGGTAGGTTGCAGATCAGCAAGGAGTTGAGAGGGGCCATTGGCAGGACAAATGACCCCAAGGGATATTCCATGCCATATGATGTCATGTTCCTCAATAAAAGCTAAAAGAAAGGAAGAAAGGTTGGAAGAGGCATTTGTTACAGAGACATTTGTCTTCTAGAGTAACAGGAAGCTTTTGGAAAGCGGCTAGACACGGCCTGCTAATGGGAAATAAGAGAATAAATAATTTTGCTCTGCTTTGCTTCATTTTGCTTCCATGTGTGGCCTTTGCTTTCCTTCATTACACTGCCTTTATCCTGATTCATGAGGTTTTTATCTTTTTTTTTCACTCATCCTGTTGAGGAGGGCAAGTGAGATAGCAGCTGATGTGCACATGGCAGCCAGCTGAGGCCTTATTTTTCATTGCTCTTTTTATCTTATTTTTGTAGAAAAAGTTGTCTTACATCGATAATTATAACTTAAAGAATCAATCTCCTAAACACTCATCTATCATTTTTGTAGGGATGTCTCAGTTTTCTCTGCTAACATCTTCATTAACTCCATAATTACCCTTCTTGGATTACTTAATGGGATCATTCTGGAATGATGATTCTTTGAATCTTAAAAGAAGAGGAAGTGTTACCGTAACCATGCCACTAGAAATTATTAGGAAGCCCTGAAGTGGAAGAGTAGAAAAACATAAATCTCTTCCCCCAAAAGCTATCCAAGGAACTGATTAGCTTACCTGACTAGGTATTCTTTAATTAGAGAATGGAATATCTGCTGAGTCAACAGGCCCCATACTTGACCCAAACACGACAAGCAATGAGCCAGATCTCCCAAACTCTACCAGATAAGGGAATACAGACTTGTAGGAAACAGAGTTTACTAAATTCAAGTCTAAATACTGAAATTCCAGGTGGAAAACTCAAGACAAATTAGAAGATAAAACCTTCAATGAATAAAAATTTATATGTATTTCTGTCCTTCATTGAATTTTAGTCTTTATCATTATGAATCATTCAAAAGTCAAAGGAAGAAATGATAGAGGAAGACTGCTAGATTCACAGAAATTTCTAAGAGAAAAAGAGAATGTTGAACGAAAAATGAAAGGAAAGCTTTCCTGCCTTTGAGGTGTATTTTTGCTATAGTAGGGTAATCAAATATTTCTATTAGAGAAAAATAAATTAATGAAAAATATATGTATATAGGGTAGATTTTCAAGTCTGTTTCATACAAGAAATTATTCATTTGAAAAAAAAAACAAACAAACTTGTTATGCCAGGTTTCTTAGAACCTGGAATATATTGTATGGCACATGTCAAATAGGAGTACAGTACACAACAGATATACCAGGACAACTTAATGTATCGTCATGTTATCATTTCCCAAATAATCTCACTTAGATCAAAGTATTTCATTGTGAAAAATACAACTGGCAATGATTAGAGTACACTGGTGAATCATCATAAAGGATACAATTTCTCATCTATTCATTATAAAGGTGTATACGCCAGTTTAACAGAGAGTAAGAACTGTGAGACAGTTTACAAGACTGCATAACATAAATCATCATACTTTAAACCTATCCAAGACAAATCTTGGAAAAATAAAGGGTAGTAAAGCTTCACGGTTTAGTAAATCACCTGGGTTATTTGGTAGAATTAGTCTCTGCCTTGATTTAAGAAAAATCTTTGACTTTAAAATCCTGTATAGAGTCAGTCTTTTATTATGCCCATACTGGATTTTTGAATAGAAAAACTATTTAAACATTTATGCATGTAACCTCAGGCTGTATGCATTATGAAGTTATCCAGAGAAGATATTTGACAATTTCTTCCTCTCTCTAATACTCTGTCATTCTGGTTGGAGATTGTCTGTGCCTAAACCAAGTATTTGTCTCTCCTTTGGCCTACTGTTGCAATCATATTTAAAGAAAGAAATTTAAATATCTGAAACTGGGTATGCAGAACACCAACTGATGGCATATAATATGTATTACAGAGCTAATAATTCTTATATTACTAGAAGCATTATCTTTTAAACATAAGCATTAGTTTCTATGAAAGGACTATAAATCTATCAGCACGACACTTAAAAAGGCATTAAAGTCTTTTGTCAATAAAGTCTTTAAAATACTGTGTGTTCAAAAAATCATTCAAAGTGAAACATAATCAATGTGTGAGGATAGAAATATTTAATCCTTCTAGAAATAATTAAAATACTGTAACTACTCTAACTGTGAACAGAAGAACTACAGTAGATTGAGGACAGTCACTCAAGAAGTAAGTAAACAAACAACATCCATTACAATTCTTTCTGAAAAAGTGCATGTGAGGACAAATGTATCAACATGTGTGAGATGCTTGGATACTATCATCATTCACATTATAAGAGGAAAAATACTAACATTATTTCTTCAAAGGATATTTGTTGTTTCCAGAGAAACTCCTTCCAATTCCATTATTTTTCCAACCTTTATTTTGATTCAAATTATTGTGTGACTTGATCTGCTAGTTTTAGGATTTATCATATATTTTTATATTCTACTGCCATAGTAGCCATCATGATAGAAAAGAAACTTGCTTAGTACTGTTAAAACAAACATAGTTTTGAAAACGGACTTTTCACACACTTTATGTATCAAGTCTAATAGCCTTATATAATAAAAAAAAAAGGAAACAACTACTTATAATAAAATAAAAATAGTATCTCTGAAGCCTTGTATTTCTTTTAGGAGGTATTATATTTGCATTAACACAAGTCATGATTGGCAACTGATATGTTATATTGGGTTCTGAGGTTTGAATTAAAATAAAAAATTGTTTTGCACTACAGAAATTATGTCAGAGTAGATCATTTACCTTCTTCCCCCCCCCTTTTTTTTATGTTTCACAGCTTTATGTCATGTTATAATATAACAGAAGCTGTGGCTGACAAATAAGATAAAATACTATGCCAGTACAGCAGCCACAGAGCACCTTAAGCCAAGAGCATCAATTACAACATAAATGTACTGCAATGACAAGCACAATTACAATAAAAAAATCTAGGATGCACTAAATATGTGATGAGATATTATTTCCTTAGATACTTTGATAATAATCCAATTTTTTTTAAAACCTGTATATTTTTATATATTTTAATGGTTTTATATTTTCCCTTGTGATCCAAATACTGGTATCTGTTCCATAGATTAGAAAATTTGGATACAAATTTCTGTAGTGTTCTCTTTCTCAAATTCTGGTCATGTAGTGAAGTATTTCTTTAGGGTATGGTTTGATTTTTTGTTCATAGAATCATTGATATCTAAAGCTTACATCTTGAAAACTATTTGTGAAGGCCATCTAGACCAGCCTCCTGTTCTAAACAGGTCCAGTGAGACCAGATGGCCTAGAGCCTTATTCTCTTCTGTTCTGAATATCTCCATGATAGAGATCCAACAGCCTCTATGGGCAATCTGTGCTGGTGTCACACCCCACTCAGGGTGAATTTCTTTTTCCTTAATATCTAACCAAGCTTTATTAAGCTCCAAGTTCATTTTGTTGCCTCTCGTCCTACTACTGTGCAGCTTCTAGAGAAGACTGGGTCTGTTTTCTCTGTACCCTCCCATCAGGTACCTCTATACAGAAAAAGGCTCTCCCCTCAGCCTTCCATGACCCTGTCACTGACCATCTTGTACCGTGGAGCCCAAAAGCAGATGTTGTACTCCAGGCACAGTCTTATAAGTGCCAGAGAAGAAGAATTATTTCCCTTGACTTTCTGAATACTTGCTGATACAGCCTAAGATGCAGGTTGTGCAGAAAGCACAACCAAAGATGTGCCCTCATCTCTAAATCACATTATCTGTTTAGGTGAAAGAGATAAGGCTTACAATAGTCTTTAATTCCTGCGGGAATACATTCTTCTCGCAGGTCAGCTCTTTCTCTAACACAAAGGAGTGTTGCCATGGCTAGTCTATGTTGATAATACTAGGCTAGTTTCAGACTTTTCTTACAGCAAGGTAACCTCTGCTATAAAAGCAGCAGAATGAGATCAGCAGTAAATGATACATAAGTTTCACAGCTAGTAAGTATTTACAACAAAACAGCAAAAGTCTTTCTTTAAGATTCTGCTTTGTTACTCATCGCTGTAATGCACTTCTTCCAGCACACAGTGTATCCACTTAGTAAAATGGATTGTGCAAAATGGGCATCTGTGACTTATAGCATGGCTTTGGGCCAAAGGTCCATGGTAGTAGCATTGTAACTGCACAAATAAAACCACTGCTGAGATGTCACAACAAGAGCGAGCAACTGAGGGAATCATGAATGACACAGACATTCTTGGGCTGGTTTTTGTCACTAGTTCGTGTTGCTGCAGGAAAGCAACTGATAAATTATTGATTGTACGATGATGAATATTGACAAACACAGGAATGAGAAAGTATGACCTATGAGTTTCTCTCAGGGTATCACAACACCATCTTCAGATAAAGATAGGTAAGGAAAGCTTAGTGCATGGAAAAGGAATCAGAAAATATTCTTAACATTACCACTACACTGAGAGTTGCTAAGGGAAGGTCCTAACTGTTGTATATCCCTGTTTCACCAGATGTCACTGAGGGACACCAGAAGACATTGAGATGTATATTCTAAGATAAAAACCCTGTCAAAGCAGGAAAAACAGATTTTATAAAATTTAGGAACAATGTTTTAAAAGAAATGGATCTATAAACCCACAATTCTATGGTTGTTTGCTTACAAACTCTCTTCTAGCACATTTTTCCAGCTGCTGCTTCACTCTCCTACTCTTATGTTGTGCTCCCTACCTTACCATTTTCATCTACCAAGCAAAAGAAAATAAAAATTTTGGTGATAGAATAATTACAGCATCTACTGTGACTCTGCTATCTCACTTTTCATCTGATCTACCTACTTAAAGTGGAAGAGGGTTTTTTTGTTTGATTGGTTGGTTTTTTTTGAGAAAGGAAAAAACTTAGTCTGGCAAAAGAATAATTATCATCCATTAGACACTTTTGAAATTTTTGTTTTAGTTTACTTTGGAAAGAGGACAAGCTTATACAAAGATTATTAATTTTTTAGTGCAAAAGATTGAAGTTTTATACTTTGTTTGCAATATGGGCTATGTGATACCTGGTTTGTGGAATGAATTTGATTAATTACCATAGTTTATACTGGTTTTACTTCAAGCATGAAAAATAAATCCTTTTAGTTCATCAGCAGTTTTTATCTTAGTAATTGTGTAAGGTCTAAAGTATGCATTTCTAAATAAGCAGAAAGGACAAACCCGTTTTTATGTTTTTAGGTTTAAAAATAAAACACTATTTTTGTGAATATTTATGCTGCTAGCTGACAGCTCAGCATTCTCTGACCCATGCTCCCTTGCTCTGAAATATGGTTTCTAGTCTGAGGTGACAAGTTCACTAACTGCAAGGATTACAGAACATCTATTTTAGTATTCCCCACTGATTCCTCTCAAAATTGTATTATAGGATTTTTTCAGTATTCACTTGTCATGCAAGACACCTGAAAGTCAAGATTCCAAGAATAACAGTAGTTAGGAATGATTTTCTATACACATCTGCGTAATTATTTAGAAATTCTATATCTAGAAAAAATTATTTAAAAGTAAAATTAGGAAGCTTAAATTAGAGAAGGTATAATAAAGCAATACACTAAACTGAAACTTTTAAAATGATGGTAGAAACTTCTAATGGTGTCCACAACCATTCACAGAATATTTCAACAAGCCAATTTAAATTTTAAATAATCAAAAGTGACACTGCAAGTTGCATCTCTATTATGCTTGTCAGATGCTCTTAAATGTGATCAAGAGGGTAATTCGAATTTATAGAAGACATTTTTCACTAAATTCTTGTTTGAACTTCCTGGTGGTAAAAAGGAGAACAAACCAGAATAAAAGAAAAACTTACTAACATGAGCATATTCTGATTTTACCAGTCTGTGGTCAGCATGCTAATAGTCTCCATAGTTAATAGGTTACTTCTCTAAGATGAAGATTTTTACACAACTCTCACAGAAGGATAATACTAATGTGATCAGTAAGTTAGTTGTTACTTAATCAGACAAAGATCTATTGCACTGCTTCTAGGCAACACAAAGTCAATGTAATGTTGGTGCAAGTTTGCTAGTTTTTGGAAATATCTTAATGCAATTTCATGGAAAATTAACATTTGAAGAACAGAGAAATCTCTTGCAGTCCCACAGTCAAGGATTATTCTCCCCATCTTACCCCGACGAATTTTTAGAGAAAATTCATTGCAGTCCACCTAGTATATCAGTCTAATTTGGAGAAGAAAAATGTAATGTGGTGCTTTCAACTTCTGTCGAATCATACCAAATTTCAGAAGACAAATGCTATGACTAACAGATGAAATAAAACAACACTCTCTAAGAGGATTGGAACTACTCACTGTGGGTGAAATGAGAAATCAGTGAATATTGCTCAGTTGTACAAATACGTGTGTGATGCTGGAGAATAACATTTTTGAAATTGTGATCACTGACATTGCAAAACTTATGAGATTATTTCTGGCATACATGGATAAACAATATTGTATGTGGCCTGTGGGGCAAATACCATGTATTTTCATGAGTTCACAAAAATCCTTACCAATTCAAAGAGTAAACCCTGTAAAATGATAATCATCTCTGATGCACTGATGGGCACAAAATTTCAGGACTTTTCTTCTGTTGTTTGCAAAGTAAACTAAAAAAAGTTCCAACTAGCCATGCATTGAATACTAGTATTTAAATAGGATGGCCAACATGATCCAACATAAACTCAGAATTTTTAAGGGAGCCATAATGAAGACCACTTAGTAGTTCCGTGTACTAAGGGGCTTTGTTAGTTGCTGTGTGTCTACAGTAGGACTACATTTTTTTTTTTTAACAGCCTTTTCATGATGTTCCATGCAAGTTTTACATATGTCAACAGTGATGGCCAAAGATGTTCTTACGCAGAGTATAAATACGATAGGATTGATCTTTCTTCAGATCAACAGACATCTAATAAGGCTATTATATTTTAAATGTATGATAAAATAAAAGAATAAGGCAGTTTTATTTTATAGAAATTCTCTTGACAGTCATAACCTCACACTATAAACAGAATAAAACTTTAGGTGAAAAATCAGCAAACTACCACTGATGAACTAAACTTCAAGGCTTCAGGTTCTTGTCCACAATCTCTCTCTCACTGCATGGCATTCAGAACATGACAGCATGAGATACTCTGCATTAATGAAGTTTCATGCTAGTGAAATGAGATAATTGCAGTTGTGGTATACAGCACACACAATTAAAGGTTTTAGTGACATGCTATGACATTGTTAAAAAAAAAAAATTACAAAATTTAAACTAGCATAGCACTTCTGAAACACATTTATATTGACACAACTCAGAAGAGAATCTTCTCTTCTAGAGAAGTCTTCTAGACTTCCATGTATGTAGGTTAACAATGAAGAACTTTGTCCATAGTAAATAATTTTTTGCATTAGAAATCAGAAGCCAAGAGAGTTTGTGAATGTTTCTGATAACTACTAATTTAATCATTTAAGGTCTCCCAGGAAAGAATTTGGACTAACATCAAGATTAATCTTTAAAATACTTTTTCTGATGCACCATGAATATGATTACAACAACCAATAGAATAAGAAAACTGTGTAGTCAATAAGAATTAATTCCTTTGTTTGCTGAAATGTATAAGTAGTGAAAAGTTTTGAACAACCTCAGGACCTCCACCACTGAGAAGCCTGGGGTGAAGAAGGATCAACGGGACACTGCTGGTAGTGACTATCTTCTGCTTGATCACCATCTCACTCTCTTTATTATATTTGAATTACATATACCAATATCTGATAGTTAATATATGTATGAGCTAGTTAGAATTAAGTGAAACACATACTTCTCCATGTTGCATGTTTCTTGATTTACTCCTTCCAGATATTTTTCATTCTTCTTCCCAACAACTTTCCTAGTTCTTTTCTGAATCTGAATCCATTTTATACTTAACATTCTAGAAAGATACTGTAAAAATATTAAGGCAACAATACACTTGCAATAGAAGTTTTGAGGTTAAAAAAAAGTTTTATTTATAGTATTGGTGAAACCAGATAAAAGTAACAATTACCTTTTTTTGATACAGGTGATACTAAAATCCCTTGTAAACATACTATCTAATTTCACCTTTATGTGCTTCAGTATTATTCCTGTCTACATTTCTTCCCACTCTTGATTTATTATTTTTTTAACCAGAGGTACAATATTTCCACATATTGAATTGATGCTTATACTTTTAACTCCTAATTTTCTTTCTATGTTTTTAGTCTGAAACAGAACTGGCTTATGACTTTACAGGTGAGATATGCTATTAACTATATATCCTAAAATGTTCCAAAACCACAGGAGTTAATCAATAGTTTAAAATTCTGCTCACATTTTCAAAAAGATTCACAAGTTTGGGAAAAAGGAGAATTAGATATTTTCAGTCCAATTTGCCTGAAAACAAACCTTGTTGTGAGAATTTGAAAAGCAGCAGAAATTCAATCACTGAATGGTCTCTAATGTTATGTTCTATATGTAGATATATAGAGAGATATATAGAAATATGTATTGGTCCTAGAAAATGAAACATCAATCTTTAACTCTTATCTGGAAAAGATTTAATATATTCATAATTTTTCGCATCTGCATACTGTAACTGCATTCAATCTGAGAACTCAACACTTCTCCAAAAGCATCTGCAGGAACAGATGCTTACATAATTTTATAGAGTTCCTAGATGCAAAACACTATATAAATTGTCTAAATTTCTTCACGGAATCTACTGAGAATGTTAAGCTAGGTAATACAGCTATAGGATTTGCAAATGTAAAAAAAAACCCTTAGAAATGAACCTTCCTTTGCATTTTCTGTATTTATATAGACCACATATATTTATAGTGGGTATGTGTTCATATATCCACAGATTCATGCTTACAAAGAGATGAGAAACATCACAATTATTTTTACATCCATATATATTTTATATATAATTTTCTCAGACAAGGATATTGCATTTAGAAAATACAATGATACCATTGTATTGATATCAGATAAAAAGAAATTTTCTGCTTTGTACTGGGCTTCAGGAGAAGAAACCAATAAATATGCATGTGTAAGAAAAACAGTTCAAGTTACCAGCAACCACAGTAGACTTTTAAAAGGATTTCATTTTTAAGTTCCTTGTTTTGATCTATTTTTTTTTTTCCCCAAATATTCACTTTTGCAGTAAAAACCAGTACAGGTCATTCCTGAAATGACATTTTAAAATTCAAAGCCAAATACTATAATAAGGTAATTAATTTCCCTTATCTAGGAAACAGTTCTAAACCACCTCCTTCCCAGAGCACTAAGAATATTCAAAACCTACTAATTTTAAACTTTAAAATGTAGTGTGCAAATTGTTCCTACTATAATATTGCAGTATTGAGTCGTCTAATAAAAAAGTTGTTAGTGTCACAATAAACAAGCTACACACAGTGAGTGACCTGCTAATCAAGTGAAAATGAGAGAACCTCTGAAGGCAAAAAAAAACAAAGTCTAATTTTTTTCTCCCACTTCAACTGCAACAGGATTAGAACAAAATCAGACTGAAAGAGCAACGTCAGACTTGTAGAATTAGAGCTTGATTTACCCCATCCTTTGTGGAATCATGTGTGTCTGTCCAGAAAGAGCTTAAAATGTCACAGTATCAGAGCAGTGGTACGTAAGACTGGTTCAAGCGTAAATAATAGTTCAGGACACAAGAAGGTAGCAAGTTTGTTCTAAACTAGAGGGTAATTAGAGAATTATCAAAGTACATGAGTTATTTCCAGCTGTTTCATATCTTCCACTGCCCTGCAAAAACCTAGCTGAAAGATTCCCCAAGGAGTTCTCCTTCAGGCACAAGGTGCAAGGTGTCAGCCTGGATCTGGGGCCATGCACCGCAGCACAGGTACACTCAATCCCACACATACAATCACAGAGTGGCTCACAGCAGAATATATATCCAGAGGCAATACTGTCTGCTCAGCCTCCCTCAGGTCCAAACAATGGAGAAAATCAAAACCTTTCCCCACAAAACCAAAAAAATAATCTGTGGAAAAAGCTTTCACCTGTGAAAAATATATTGAAAAAAATTTAAATAAAGACAGAGTGAGGCTTTTGAGGGAAGAATGTCATAAGACCAACTGGCTGGCTGCCAGATTCATGAGTCTAAACATTCAAAAATTCTCTGTTTTCTGACTGTGATTTGATTCACTCTTTAAATGAAGTGCCCCTGCCCATTTAAAATCAACAACGACTAAAGTTTTAACACTAAATATGGGGGTTTTGAGAAGTCTGAAGGGAGAAAGAACACTTAAAAGAAGTGAATTAGAGAGTTAAGAGGTCAATCAAGTTTACTAAAGATGTGAAACTAGAATTCAAAGCATAGAGAACACTGAGGTAGGATGAAGAAAGGACATGCTTTTCTGAAACAATAAATAAAATCACAACTATCACTAAAAATCTACTTAAAGTTACATTTTTCCCCATAATTTAATTGGATTTAAGTGACTATACAAAATTTGTCTTGATCTTTGATATTGATCACCTCTTTCTGAAAATGCTGATCATCTCTTCTGAGGAAGATAAAACACCTAAGTAATGTCCTGCAATTCCTATTAGATTCTAAGCTCTTAAAAAGGCACCCATAAGGAAGTTAAGTTCTGATATGGAGTTTATGATGGAGTGTGTCATGTTCTTTCCAGGATGGATTTTTCTCTCCGGTAAAGTTACACTTACATACAATCATCATATTATATGGATGGTTCTATGCATATAGCTGAAGTTTGCATATTCTGTTCTCAGAAGCCTTCCAGTCTGGTTTTAAGCAAAAGGGAAGGACTAAACCTGACATGCATTATTTTTAATTTTCCAGTTAGCCATTTGTATGTCTGAAGTTCTCCATTCAGCTCTTGTGTGTTCACGTACCTATACACGCCATCGCCAGTTACGCTCCAGTGGAAATAATGTAAAGGTTTTACACAATTCCACCAGAAACAGATAGCTCTGGATGTTGCAGAGGGCCAATTGGCCAGGAGGACATAAAACCTTCATTAGATTAGTTCACCACAGCAACAGCATAATCTCATTGCCTTTCATAAGGCTTGAAAAAGAGAAAGTACTTCCAAAGAGAATTTTAAGAAGGAAATCATGTCATTTGACTGCTAGTGGTGGTAAATCAGAAACACCTTCCTTTGGCAACTAGAATTAGTTTAATACTGTAAGTCATATATCCAAAATGAGGTTCAATTACAAAAGAGTCCTCACATTTTAAGACTATTCTAATTTCTAATTCCGTTACTGAAAAGCTTTTTCTCCTGTCTAGGACATCTACAGGCAACTTTGCCTCAACTGCACCCTACTGTTGGCAATGCAAAAGACTTTGTATTGTTCCCTTTTTTAAAGAATGGAAACACTGTGTTTATTATTTAACCAGTTTTGATAGTGTGTCTTTGAAAGGAAACTGTTGCATATTTCTTGAACAGAAACTTCACGTAATTCCTCTAAAGACAGATAAATTAAGTTGCAAATATCTAGCAGCCCAATATGACCATATAAGTAACTATTTATTTTCATTAATTTTTCACCTGAATAGTCTAGCACTTGAAAATACTTCCAAGTATGCATACATATAACTTGTCCATAAGACAATGGAAAGAAATAAGTTTTGGCTGCTTCATCCTACATCATATCACTTTGTCACCTGGTTCCTATAGTGGTTTGGCACCTTCAGGTTCTAGAACAGTTATTTCCTTTGTCCATTTCCCTCATGTATCCAGGCCAGCATTGAGTACCTGAGTGCCTCTCTGCACACCAGTGCATATCTGCAGCCAATAAAGACCTTTAGCTCTTCCCAGCCCTTGGGAGGTGTAATGGTTTTGAGTTTAGGCCTTCCTTCCTGGTTGCCAGGAAGGAAGGAAGGAAATATTCCATCCTATTCCTTTATGTAACCAAACATATAAATAGATGGAAAGAGAAGCCTCTTCTCTCTCTTCCCTTTCGGTAGTGTTTGGAGACAGCAGACTCGTGCAGGTCAGTCTTGGTCCTGTGGGGGAGCTGAGGCTTGGCTGGGCCTACGGGGCATGTTGTTTCTGTGGTAGTTCAGCGTGATTTCTGTTGTCCCAAGGAAAGTAGTAAGATATTCTTTTGCTAATTCTTTAGTTTGCTAGATCCTGAGTTTTTTTGATTGTGCGTATCTGTTTTGGTTTTGTCTCTTTTTTCCCCCCTTCCCTTTCCCTTCCCCTTTTGGGATTGTATATGGTATTTCAACTGTATATAACTGTACTATACATAAATACATATATATTTTAACTAAGTTGGGCTAGTCTGGATTTTTTCATAGTTTTTTTCCTCTTTTACTCTTTGCCAGAGGTTTTTGTGCTGGGTCTTGGGGACTTGGGAGGGAGCCAAATCAAAACTTAGACATCAAAATGTGGTTTTTTCTTTCTTTCTTTCTTAGAACTGCTGTCAGAGTGTTAAATAAGAACAGATGAACAAGAGGAAAAAGATAGATATAGTAATGTATATGATAACAATAATGAAAAGGAATACACAGTGTCTTTGTGAGGGATGATGGGGTTGTGGAAGAAAAATGAGAGACTGACAGGAAAGAGGCAGAGAGATATTGGAGAATGTACTTCAGCTACTTTAATTCTATTTTGCCAAAATAGAATAGCCATGAATGCAGTTTAGCTGATGACAATATCTACTCAACCTGTACTGTTTGATGTTATAAAACAGAACACAGTTGATGCTAGATCTGCCATAAAGTTGACAAACAAGTTAATTATTTAGGATTAAGATTTAGTTAATTAGGTTTCTGCTGCCTTCGAATAAGCTGCACTGTAACTCAGTAAGTCTCATGGTTTGAGGACAGAATGCCAGGAATTGCTGAACACAAATTAAACTTAGGTATTTCTATTAGCAAGACTTGTCCAATATATACTCTCTTTTATTTTGCAGGCACCTCCACAGTCAGTCTTCTAGGGAGAGACCTAAAATTACCTCCATATGCATTTCTCCAGAAAAAAATAATCTTCATACCAATAACATCTAAGAGCTCCTACCTAGACTAGACTAACAGTTTAAGCATTGTATGACCATATGAAAAAAGGTAACCAGTAATTATTATTTTTTTTAATTTGAACTAACAAGACAGATTGCAGAAAGATAGTATGCCCATTTACACAATACTTTGTGACATTAGGAAACGAAGGTGTGGAACAGAAATCGAAATCTTCTAATTCCCAGTGTAGTACCTCAACCAAACTCCAAAGCTGCTTCCTTCTAAAGCCAAAAAACTTAGTACCCAAGGCTATATCTTTACTGTATAAATTAAAAAAAATAAATAATATTTTTATATATTATAAATATTTTTTCGCTATGTATGCCATTTGACATTCTACTTCCATAATTATCAGCTTTCATTCATTTTAACACATGTAAATATAATTACATGAAACACATAACATTGGAGGAAATATATAGAAACAAATTTTAAATTATCAATTATTTATTCATAGATTCTCTTGGAATCAGAAGAGATGTTTTAATTAAGAATAACTAAGAAATTAACTAAACTGTAATTATATTTATCCATCTAGCACTGTATTGTATTGAGAAATCTATGTATTTCTCAAATTCTTCATGTAAAGATATGCGGTCATCTTCTTCCAGAAAAAGGCCTTAGAAGAAGGCAACTAAACAACTAAATTTTTTTTTTTTTTTTGCTCAGTGATGGACTCCCTTTGGTAACTGCTCAATAACTCTGTGATTGTTTGCTTTGTCACATACTCATTTCCACAGCCGCTTAATATTCAATTATCTTTTTCTTTAGAAAACAAACACCACTAATACTGCCCATTAGTGTCTGCATATGTTAAGAGGAATATCTCCTTGTTTCAGTCATAGTTTTCTTTTTATTGAGAAGATACCTTGTCAAAAACCTTTACAGAGGAATCTCAATAGAAATTTCAATGCTTTATTGTTTCATTTAGTTTGAAAAGATGATGTTGGTAGTGGGCATGTAAAAAATTTTGGCAGCTCCTGTTGCAAAGGGGGTTTGCTTTAACTTCAATATCTCTTAGGGGTTTGCCTGCTTGAATTTATTTCTTTTTGGGGTGGGGATTTCTGTCACACATAATGATCTTTATGATTGCTTCATATAGGATTTATCTGCAGAATTACTCTGTGACCTTTATATTTAATTTGAAGTACTGCAATAAAATGCAAAATGACAAGAAAAGTAACTAAAATTTCTCTCAGTGACAAAAAACCAACAAAGTTTTCATTTACTGGTGGAAGAAAACAGAACAATGGAAGAGTAAAACTTCAAATGGAGGTGTTATGCAGAGATGAAACCCTAAATGCTTGTTGATGCATGGACTTCACTTGCTCTATCTTCCTTTGGATGATAAATGATCTGTAGTTTGTGGGGCAGGTTTGGTCTGTGTACAGAAAGTACTAAAGATATTCAATATCCATGGAGGGACTTATTAACCACTACAGTACAGAAAGTGGTGTAAGAACTTCTAAGAAAATCAGTGCATTATTGAGAACTGCAGGGATAAAAAAAGATCTCTGAATTTGTATATCTGCCAATAATTAATGTCTATCTTACTGTTACAATAACTATAAGTTCTGCTCATGGAAAATAGTTTGTTTTTTTCTGGACAAGTTGTCCATTTTCATGGTTTTAAAATATTTTTTTCACAATAAAATTTCCTCAACCTATGAATTACTGTCTACTTATTATTCCATTTACCAGGATTTAAAAAGTTCTTTGTTTATGTTCCCTCTTCTCATCCTTTAATCAGTCTGTTAATCCCAGCAGCTTCAGCTGCTTAAAGATTCTAAAACATGGGCTTTTTTGATTACCTGCGCAATTCAGGATTTCATTCTGGTGAAAAATTCTCCTGTATAATTTCTCATCACACATACCAGAACTTTCATAGGTATCAAAATCTATCATAGTGAGCCATTAAAATCCTAAATCTGGGTTTCCAATGTCAAGCTGGAGATGGAAAGTTTTTGTATTAATGACCTAATAGTAATTTCTCAAACTGGTTTTCATATGAGTACAAATAGATCAGTGAAAACCAAGGATAGCTAGAGATAAGCTAATGTAAATCATGTGATTATTGGCATGTAGCTTGACTGCATGAAACTCAGCTTCAACTAATGTGAAGTATTCCCGAATTTCAGTAGAATTAGTAAGTTTGCTCAACAGAATGAGACGATTTCCTAAACTATAGATAGAAAATATTTCCTTTCACTGAATCAAGAGAGGACACAGGAAAGCAAGCCATGTTTCCACTCTACTATGGTAGACACCAAGAATATCCAATTATTCTTCTTTGAACCTTAGAACATAAAACAAAAAGGCTATTGACTTCTTGGTATAACACTGTAAGATCTCCTGGTTAAAACGAACTAACAAGATTGGGTAAAAATCATGGGATCATGCAGTTTAACAATTCTTATCTACCTTGCTGTCACCAGATTAGCTGACTCACTTGTAGATTTGCATGTTTTTCTTAAATAATAAAAGTATATGAATTATTGTATTTCAGTCCTCACTTATTTCTTGCAGTGCAAAACATTTTATTACTTACTTTTCTATAACTTATCTTTATTTATTGATTTCTCTTAGTGAATATTGCAATTAGAAGCTATAACTAGCATAAATGCATAAACTAATACTTTCCATGTGTCTTAAAAACAAACCAGTGTGTTGTAACAGAATATGAATCAGCAAATTGGATTATTTTGTATTTGCACCCAATCAGCTATGCCTGGTTTTCACAGTATCAAAAATACATTTAGAACTGCTGATATATTTTTCTAGCAAAATGCAATGATTTCAATAACATGTTATTGATAACTTATTCACTTACAGAACTTTTATTTACTATGTTTTTCACATCCACCTATTTGAGAGAAAAAAAGTTATCTACTCTTATACATACTGGGAATTATCTGATTTTTGGTGGTGAAGCTGTAGAAAGGAAACATTCTCTTTTTCACAGGTTGTGTTTGAGAAAAGTTTGGAAGCAATTATTAGGTAGGGATAGGTAGTAGAAGAGTTCTGCCTCAAAATCAAACAAGGAGAAAATACCTGCCATTACCATCTGCAACAAAAGTCACATACTTAGAATTTTATTTGAAATAGAGTCCTTGAGGAAGAGAGATGTTTAACTAAACAGAATGAAGTGACTTTAAAAACACCTTGTCTCAACTACCTTAATTACTGGAGTTAGTGGCCCATACAGTAAATCAATAAATAAATGTTTTCTGTACCCTTTTTTTTGCATTTTATGAAAATTGGAAAAAAACCCAAATATACCATAAAAACCAAAACCAGAGTTTTATAAAATAGATTGGTATAAAATAAAACTATACTAAAAGGTCACCATTACTCTTAAATTAATAGGTCAGAGGACTGAATCATTTAATCACTAAAGATGAAGGTTTTTTTCTATGTTACTATATGCTTTCATACATCTCACTGGCAGCTAACATCTATTGGTTTCTTTCTACCTCCTTATACACAGTAGCTCAATACTTAGAAAAGTTTAACAGCTAAACATACAACTGTTTAGAAACAAGAATCTAAGATGATAATTTCTTTATACCTCCATCGCTTACCTTCTATGTTGGAAGTCATTTCCCTTGAGGAAAGTAGGTTTTGGTCGGATAAATTAAAAAAAAACGTAATTGTTGCCTCTAAGTTAACTTACTGTTTGAACAAGGTACCTTCTTTCCCAAAAGACTGAAATTTCCAGTATTTCCTCTTTTAGGGAGGTTGCTTTGGGATGCATTAAATCATCAGTGAGATACAGAACATCTCAGGCAAAGTGAGAATAGAATAGGATAATAGCAGCAGCCTTTCTCAGAAAATTGGTCTGCTTGATAAAAAAAAATGGTGAATCACCCTTAGGATGTACACTCTGTGCAGAAAGAGATATGATTCAAACCAGATTAGATTTCTGCCCTTTACAATTAGAGAGTGTTTCTCACTCTGCTCTGGAAAACACAGACATAGACTAAAGAGAAGTTGAATAGTGTATGCATTTCAGATAGAATCTTTCTCTCCCAGTCTCCTTTGTAACTCATCCAGAAACCTCTGAATCTCACAAACCATTGTCCTGGTTTAACCCCAGCTGGCAACTAAGCACCACACAGCCTCTCACTCACTCTCCCTCTGTGGGATGTGGGAGGAAATAGGAAGACCAAAAGTGAAAACACTTGTGGGTTGGGATAAAGACAATTTAATAGGGAAAGCAAAAGCTGTACACACAAGCAAAGTAAAACAAGGAAATCATTCACCACTTCCTGTAGGCAGGCAGATGTTCACTCATCTCCAGGAAAGCAGGGCTCCATCCCATGTAAGGGAGACTGGGAAGACAAACGTCATCGCTCTGAATGTGTCCCCTGATTCCTTCTTCTTCTCCTCATACATATGCTAAGCATAATGCCATGTGGCCTGGAATATACCTTGGATCAGTTGAGTCAGCTGTCCTGGCTTTCTCCTCTCCTAGTTTCTCCAGCACTCCCAGCCTCCTTGCTCATGTGGGTGGGGTGAGGGGTGGAAAAAGCCTTTGCTCTGTGTAAGCACTGCTTAGCTATGGTGAAATATCCTACGTTACCAACACTGTTTTCAACACAAATCCAAGATACAGCTCCATACCAGCTACTGTGAAGAAAATTAACTCTACCCCAGTCAAAACCAGCACAGCTGTATACAACAAGCAATGGAATCTATGAATCAGACTTCTAAAACTGGTGGTCTTTTCTGAGAAGGATGTAAGACTATATTAAGTTACTCAACACTCAAAACCTCAGCAAACACAGGTATGACAAACCAACTGCATAGGACTTCTTAAGACTAATTGTACTAAAAACCACAGCAGAGGCATAAAACTGGTCTTTTTTGTTGTGAGGATGGCTATCAGCATGACATGAATACTCGGTTTCACTGTATTCATTTGAAAACTCAACAGCTGTTCAATTTTTGTCTCTATGAAGGCAGTATTAGAACAGCATCAAGGTATCAAGACAGACATCTGTTCAACTGCACATATACCTATACTGAATATTTGTTAATTGTTGTGTTTCTTAATAAATCTTCATTTAGGGGTGCCAAACACTTTTAAAAATGCAAATTGCACATTAAAAAGTCTTTAAGTTATACAAGTACTACATGCATTTCACAGAGGAAAAAGTAGATGCAAGAATAAGTGGTTTGCCCAGCCTCAAATAATACATTAAAAGCAGAGCCCATATGAGCAGTTTATAGTTCTACTACTCAAGCCATGATGCTAGTCCGAGGGAAGTCTGTGGCTGCTTGCTGACCACATCCCCAGGGACAGAATTTTGAATAGAATCATTTGCCTCAAACATTAGAGAAAACACTGCCCTGATCTGCTCACACTGCAGTTTACTTCCAGAAGTTAAAAGACAATATTAAAGAACAGTTCCTATATAAGAACACTTTAAATAAAGTAAAAAGGAGGGCATTGGTTAACTCGTCTCCTTTGAACCTCTGCATTTCAGAAATATATACAATTAATAGAAACCAAAAAACATACTTGTACAAATATATCAACACAACTGAGGGAAAGTGAGGGTTTTGAGAAAACCATTTCCATCCCTCATTTCTTGAATACAAGGACTATAAACTAGGGTAGGTAGGTACAAAAATTACAAGAAACCATCAGTTTAAAACTGGAATTACATAAATATGGCCTATAGAACTGCACGATTTCCCTTATAACAGAAACATATTTTTAATAAATATTCAGATTTTAATCCAAAATGCTTTTAATTCGAATACTAAAATAGCACCCAGATAATCTCAGAATAAAATCAGTTAATTAGTTAATGTCAAATGTCAATCACATAATGAAGCTGAAAAAACAATAGACTAAATAAGTTGAACTTTCATGGTTAAAAGGAAAAGTAGGTCTACTGGTATTAAGGCTTCATAATTTTAAACTAGATGCTTATTTTTTGAAAAATAATGAATATCACATGACACATTTAAACAATGAAAGTAATTGGATATTGTAAGCTAATTGTAACACAGGTCTAAGAAGTCCAGATTTTTTTCATTTAGTTTCAGCTGCAAAGAAGACTGTATGAGTTGTTGGAATTTACTGCTTAAAACTGTCACAAAAAAAGGCTTATACCCCTTAAAAATAAGTAGAATTGACATCAGTAATATTTTTGTCACTGCTATTAAATTCCTGTGCTCTTTAGAAAGATTCATATTGTAAATCACAATTTGGACTTGGTTAAAAAGAATCCTCTAGGCCTGATGAAAATTATGTTTACTATATTTAAAGAACTTGTACCAATTTCTTTGACTTCCTGGACAAAGTCTCAAACAGGTTACCCTTAACCCAATGAAAGCATGGTTCACTTCCACGTACAATAATTTGAATATAAATGTATGTAGAGAGAGATTTCAAAGTTGGACAGTGCTATTATATCTTAGAGTATTTAAACTGTTTAGTGAAAGTACTGCAGGTTTTCTGACCAATTCCCATTCTGTAACTAATGAAACTTAATATTTTTCCTTGAGCTCCTATCAATCAAGTTTAATTGTGATTTATTGGTTTACCATAAATACTCAGCTATTCTAGTAACTCAGTATTCATTTAACATTTGGGAGAAAGCTGCACATCTTTATTCTACTCTTCCTCCTGTAAGCTGTACTTATACGAGGAATAACAGAAACATTCTGCTCAGGAAACATTCTGAGCTATAAAGACATTCTAAATCTTTTATTTAGCACAGCTAATATTACTGTTGAGGTCTCGAGTAGCAGTAGCAGTTGATCAAATTAAAGCACAAATACTCTGAAAGGTATCTACCACTGAGGAAACCAGTTAAATTCAGACCAAGGGTCTGGTTATTTTACATAGCCTTTTCTGCCATTTTCTTCCTCTCAGTATATCAAGGGGCAATGATTCAACTATAGTCTGATCATTTCCTCTACATTCACGCATTTCTGTGGGTGAGATGCAGACCACAGATGGAAAATGAAAAGCATGCTGTAACACAGGCTACAGCAACGTGATAGAAAACAGCCATAAGCTGAGCTTTACTGGCTGCTTTTCATGCAAGGGGAAAAAAAGAGTAAACTAGAGAATCACATGGTTTATGAGGCAATTTCTGAAACAGAGGCATTAAAAAAACCCCAAAAACTATGAGTTTGATTGGAAAAAAAAATCACTTAAACTGATCTGGGAATGGAAGGAATACATTTAAAGAAATGTAGCAGATGGAGAGCGGAATAACATCTCGAGTTAATTTATTTTTGAAGTACACAATCAGTTTTAGGATATAATTGAATTAAAGACTCAGAGAATGAAATAACCTTTTTCTTGTTCTGCATATTGTTCTCACAAAAACAAGCATAACAAGTTGCCTGAGATTTTTAGAAAAATCATCCTGTTTTCTTTTTTTGTTTCTTTGTTTGTTTGTTTTTACTTAATGTATCCAATGTAAACCTGCTGGTTGATGAATGTGGCCAAGTCTAGCTACAAAATGGCCAGTCACCAGCCACCTAGACTGCTTCCTTAGATCAGAATCACCTGGATACAATGTTTGTCATGCAACTGTACTTATTTTGTGTCCCCAGCAACAGTTGCAAAAAACATGTTTCTTCTTTATAGGCTACATGCTTTGGGTGCTTTCCTCTTCAAAACATACATTCATTAAGAAATGCCTGTGCTGCAGTGACTTAAAAGAGCTACAGTCTTCCACACACAGACCAATTTTAGTATTAATTCTGTGTCATTAAAATTAATACCCATGTATAAACAAAAGAAGATTTTTTTCTTCTCTGGGAATGCTTAAAAAAAATCTGCTTTATTAATCCCATAGCTAACTTCTGTTGCTCTATGGGAAATGTCAAGACTATAAAAAAAAAATAAAAAAAAAATCCCCTACCTTGCCAGAGGTGTTTTCCTTACTTATCATATAGGTAAGTAGGCTACCTACCAGATCATGGTACATACATACTCTTCACTGTCCCCAAACATCCGTAACTAAAGAAAAACTTGTAGAAATGCTTGGAAGCTAAACTACAGTAGATTTTAAAAAGTAATATAATGCATTTCCTTTGATCAGCTTTAATGTTGTTGCTTTTCAAATTGATCTTTCAGATAAAAAAGGATGTGTTTTTTCTGGACAATATTCCTACCAATCATATTCCTATCATTCATATACTTAGTGTGAAATTCTGCAGTGATAATTGAGAGGTACTCTATACAAAGGACAGCCATTAGTGATCTGCTTGCATGTCCCCAGTATTCAAGATACCGTGATCACAGAACTCTTTTTGTCCTATTTCTGAACCTTTCTGAGCATCTTACTTTAAGTAGGGTAATAATGGAAAAGAAGGAAACAGATATTAATTTCAATATTAAACAGGGTTTAGACCCAAATGGTATCCAGTTCCATTGCCTGAAGCACTCTGGAAATCCTAGGTCATACTTAGCATCCATGAAGAACAAATTACAATTGTAAAGGTGTAGAAAAACTTACGGAAAATAATGATAATGTACAGGACACATAATTGATGTGAGAATGAACAACTTGCATTGTAGCCAGATTTGATTGCAATTTGGCTTGGATAGTAGTACACTAGCAGAGGAAAGAGGGGAACTATCAGACAAGTGTGGACAGATGCTAAGGTAAGATAATATAAGAGAAGGTTTAGCAAAACAGCATCATGCTTTTTCTCCTAGTTTTTCATCTTCAAACTGAGGTGAATTACAAAGAGATGCACAGAGTAGAATGAAGAAAAGACAAAATGGATAGTCTTTAAACACCCAAACCATACTTTGGGCAAGGGAAAGTCGGAATAGCACTTCAACACTCCATGAATTATGAAAATGCTGGTAGAAGAGACCACCCTGCCTCCATCAGACAGATCCCAAAAGACAACGCAAATTTTCCACACATTTGCTTTTATTCTGAGTTGGGCTTTTAAAGAGTAAGACATGTCCTCTAGGAATTTTGAATTAGCTTGTTTAACACAATGCTTTACTGAGGAGTAGAACATCCCAGGTCCAGAGAACTATGCAATGTTTGACAAGGTTTGTTACAGTATGGTCTGCAACATAAGTCTTTCAAAACCTCTAGACAGCTGACATTTGGATAGTGTGCAAATGACATTTTACACAGTGTCTGTGTAACAGCTGCACCAACCCTGTGATAGGTAGGAGATTAGGCACGCTGAGATAAACTTTTAGAGAGGTCGCTGATTAATACTCCAGTTTTTCATTTTATCTTTGATTAAAATTTATTCTGGGAAAAATTTAGAATGGTAATATGCAAAGATGTGTCTGGAAGGACAGTTAAATTTTACTGATCTTAAACTGGAATTTTTGAATCCATTAACAGATGAACTGATCCTTCCCTACAGTGGGGATAAATTCAAAACTCTATCCCAAAGGACTCTTGTAAAACTACTAATACCAAAAGCTGTGCTATCTCCCTCCATTTTTTTTTACTTGGATTTTTGATCTGCTCCCACTCTGGTCTAATCTGTTTTACTGAGAGATCTCCAAACTCACACCCTACCCCACCATCCAGTTGCTCTTTGTTTTTGTTTTCTTTTTTCCTCACCCTTCTCTTGTGTCAGGGGCCACTTCTGTTCCCCTAAGCTAATATAAAATTCCCTCTCTGGACCACTTCCCTCCCCTCAGTTGCATGACAGAGCAAAATTTATAGTATAAAGCCTGAGTCAAAGGATTTGCACAGAGATCATGTCCTGGCAACACTTCACACACTTCTGGCTACTAGTAAGATTGAATTCTCTTGTTTCCTGAGAACCACAGGTGCAGTATAACTCGTTATTCTTCTCAGTGACAAAAATGGTAATGATCTGTAAACTGAGATGCAGAACTGATAATAGTTGTCACATGTTGTTCATGTGAAACTTTTCTGTGCAAAACAATTTTAATCTACTTAGAGATTATATAAAGTCCAGAAAAGTAGACTATAGCAAAGGGATCTCATTAAATATTCCTCCTCAGAAGAGCAAAAATAATTTTAATTTTGTCAGTTCTTTAATGTATTTGCATATTTAGCTATCAATTATAATAAATAATATGCTCCAGGCCAGATCATCCAAGAGAATAAAAATCTGCATACGGCATTGGCATCTTAGAACTAAACCAAAACTAAATATGGAAAAGGAATGTATTTACCCTCTCTACCAGTTATTGTTTGATAACCTCTCTGGAAAGGTCTGGTTAGGAAGCCATTGAGAGGTTCATTGTTTCATAACCTGTTACAGTATATTAAACTATGACTTGGAACCTTCAAGGACAGAAGGTTACTGGAGCTAAGCTAGTTCTTTCACACACACATGATCCCCACCTTTTTTTTTGCAAGAGACATTTTGTGATATCAGGTGTGCAGTAAAATCTATCATAACCTACACAGCATATCTTCTGATGACAAGGTAACTTGTCACTACAGGTTTCACTTTCCTTCCCTTGCTACAGACTGGCAGCTTCTGTACACTTTTCATTGTGCAGGTGCTTTCTTTTGGCAGACTTGTTCAGATAATAGAGCAATCCAATCAAAACAACACTGGGAACTTCTGACAGAACATTTGCTGCTTTAGAAACATTTGCACTCACCATATGGCAAGGGCAGCTTAGGCTGTGAAACTGTGATAATTTGGGGTTTTACTCAGGGAGGGCATCTGAGATTTATGATGGTCAAAATTCATTAGGTGTTGACAAAGCCATCCAAATGTTTAAAGCAATTTTGTAGGATAGTTCCAGAGCTCAGTAAAGGAGAAGCATTTGGTTTTCATTGCCATTTATACAAGGATCTATCTAATTCAACAACCATTCTGTACCATACAACTACCAACCCATACTAAAGTGAGGCAGCATCTTTCTATAGTAATAGAGTAAAATATAACAGCTTGCAGTACTAGTCATCTTGTTTGCATTTTTTATTGAGCATTTTCAGTAATGTACTTACCAAAACATGAAAAAGAATGATAGCATGACAAGCATGAAAATGCGATTGCTTCCTTCACATTTTAAAGGCACTACATTTCTTAAACATACTACACTCTTTAACTTGCTTTAAAAATAGAAAAGGATAATTTGTGCTTTCTGTAATTTTTATAATAGGAATCTTTTTTATGTTCCCTGACATGAAAAATAAGATAATACTTATATCTTTCAATATTGTTATTGTAAAATTTGACCATAAATAGTTGCAAAATATGCAGTAGCATAAATTACCAAGAACTAATTAAAAACCCTTGTAGATTACTACTTTTTAGTTTATCTATATGTCAGATTTCATGGCAATAGCATTTTTCACATGAATGTGTTTTGATGGCAACAACTTTTATTCCCATCTGCTCTCCATCCAAGGGAGCTTTTGAAAAAGACCTTTAACCCTTTCCTGTGGATATGAGGTTGCTCACTAGCCAGATGTTCAATATTATTTTCTTTACTTCAATGGAAGATTCCCTTAACAGAAATAAAATAGCCCCATATAATCATAAAAAACAATATACAGGGAAACGGTCTGTATTTCCAGTTATTGTTGGAGGGAAAAAAAAAGAAAAAAAATGTTCAGTGGTCACTCAAGTCATGTGGCAGTATGTTACACACATCCCACATACAAGACAGTGTTTTGTTCCTTTTATGTTTTCTTCACATTACTGCTTTTTAAATACAAAGTTAATTGATTATATATTAATAATTACCTTTTATTGTTGGTGTTTTAATATTTATATTATTCAGTACACTGGTCTGTAAATTAAACGCTTCTTGTTGGTGACTGCCTCACTTTCCTCAGCATTGGTTCCAACAATTAATTTGATGTCAGAGGACTAATCATAATGAAGCAGACCAGAGTTTCTTAGTTTAATAAAAGTATTTCTGAGATTTCATTTATTTTAATAAGCACAAGAGCAAACCCTTGTTACAAATGCTTCTGTTTACCAAGAGATCCAAAGACTAAAGCTCATCTACTTGAGAAACTACTCCAAAAGATGATAGATTCCAGAGACTGGAGATCTATCTCTTCTTTTGAAGAAATTCTTCTTTAGGAAGAAGAATAATTCTTTAGGAAGAATTTCTTCTCATAAAGGGTGATTAGACGTTGGAATGGGTTACCCAGGTAAATAGGTGGTGGAGTCACCATTCCTGGAGATGTTTAAGGAAAGACTGGACATAGCATGTAGTGCCACGGTCTAGTTATTAGGTCATAGGTTGGACTTGATGATCTCAGAGGTCTTTTTCAGCCTAATTGATTCTGGGATTCTTTACTGACTTAAGTAATATTTGAATGACTGTCCTTCTGCCTAGCCCATCCCATAACAATAAACATTTATGGTATTACAAATAAGCAGAGAGCCTTGTTCAAAAGATTCTGTAAACTGAAAGGATGTTGATTGAACATATGATATCTTGGAACATGGAGTGGGAGTTATGCCTGTTTTACTTGATCTCTGAGCCAATATTAGGGCAATTCTATCAGGCTAAAAAAAAAATAATAAAAAGTAATTGGATGTCTTTCCTTAGCAGGCTGATGAACAACATATTGACAGCCCAGATCAGAAGCTAGTTTTACTGGCATTTAAAACTTAGCAATGATCTTTTCCCCATTGCCAAAGAAAAAGTCAAAATTACAGGCAATGAAATAAATCCACTTGCTCTGGGCTCTCTATCCATAGGGATGTCTCACTAATTTACTATCCTTAAGTGCTATGTTATTCCAAAGTAGCGCAGTGCCTAGTAACATCACTGAAAGGCTTTGGGCGATTGCATTGCAAAGAGCACAATCCTGGGGGCTAGTAGTCATGAAGTCCTGTTACTGTTACTGGATGCTGTTTAGGAGTTGATATTCAGATAACAGAAGACTAAAACCAGGAATCAGGGGAAGAAAATACTATTGCAATACAGACTACAGATTGTATTTTGAGAGCAGAGCTCCACAAAGATAAGACTTTAGGTTTACAGCAATGTATTAATAAACTTAGGCCATCTAGCTTTCTGTTAACTAATCCTCTTAGCTCAGATACCAAGTAGGGTAAAATAGTCAAAGGTGGGTTTTTTCCACTCAAACTGATCCTTGGGCCAGAATCTTTACATAGCCTTACAATTTTCCTTTCTCTTAAAAAAAAACCAAAACAACAAGTCTTCTACTGTTATCATCATTTCATGAACTACAGACAGTTTTTACTTGTTAGAAATTAAGTCTAAAACAGGATCATAACACTGAAACCTCCACGTTCTATTTACTTACCTACTGGGGAACATTTCATAGATTTTATCTACACAAACTATCATAAAACAAGTTCTCACAAGTTCTGAAGCGTTATTTAAAAAAAAAAAAAAAAGAAAGTCTTTCTTTAGATAGTCTACAATGCAAACAGATCCTTAAGAGCTTTTCATATTTGCATTACAAACAAATCTGCAGTAACATATACAAGCAGAGTTCAAGGTATTGGTTTGTTATATGATATCATTTGCTGTTTACTTTCAAATGCACATTTCTTCAAATGATTGGAAACAAATATTTCTTAAAATATTGCTAGTTTACCTGAACACATGTAAATACTTCAGCACTCGCAGGTTACGTTATTTATTCAAGACATATTTAGATGTAACCATGCAAGAATAAAAAAGTAATTTTGAAAATACCAAAGAAAAACCCCCAGCTTTTTTCAAGTAGCTGCTTGAAAGAGAAGGGATACATTGCCTAGTCAAATACCTTCTCTCCTTCCTTATTTTATACTGCAGTTATCTTACTTTGTACTTTACATATTTTCATTCTATTTTATTTTATATTCTGAAGAACTTTTTTGTCCAAAATGAGATTTTAAAGTACTTTGGCTTTTCAAAATCAAATTTCCAAATGGAGAAAATCTCCAATACACCTGTTTCCACAGGAAATTTTGTTCTCAGTAAAATTATTCGCTTTCTCATGACTTTTAATTCTGTATAAGGCCACGTTAAGTGTCACACTTTCAAGATAATTTAATGTTTGAAATACTCAGCTGACTTAGAGGCTTCATAAAATCATCTTCCAATAATCTTATACAGAAACAAACAAATTTTAAAATTCTCAAGTGACTTCTAGGTACCCAAGTTACCTACTACCCTTGGTTTAAGAAGGTAGATGTCACATAATTGATCTTATTTGTTCTTTTTGGACTACTCTAGCTGTAAAATGAAGTGTATGAATTAGGTGGTTTGCTTAAGAGGACCATTAATTTCTTCCAGTGCTTTGAATGATGTACACTAAGAGAGTGCACTTTGAAGGAAGTGTGGTCATGCATAACACAGCAAAGATTAATGCCTACAGAGGAGATGAAGGTTCTGTGTTTTCCCCAGGAGAGGGATTGTTTCCTTACAGTCACAGCACAAGTTATATGACCAACACACAGAATACGAGATCAGAATGTAATATATATTGGAGAAAAAGGATATACACAGTTAACTTAAATTCTTCTTGCCCTTATTTCAAGTGTTTAAAATTCCTTCATATCATTACACAGGTGTCCTGCCTGTGGGAGATTTCTTAAATCATTCAATCATGTCAAAGGCTTTTCCCAAGCTATTCATTTTAGAAAGGACATCGGTAACTTGCTCTATATTCCTGGAGTTAAATTGTTAAATGGTGATAAGTGAACACTTCCACAGTCTCTGACATAAAAATCAACTTTTCAGGTTTAAGGATATTAATCTTTATTAACTTTGTTCACCTTCATTTACTGTATTCAAGTGGAAGAAACATTCTCATGGATTAACTTCCTCTCTTCTCCTTCAGCTTTCTTTTGTGGAAGAGGATATTGTTTTATTCAATCCTGCAATTTACAGAATTTTATCTAAACAAATGATTCTGTATATAGAGGAATCCACAACCACCTCCATGACCCATATTTAAGTGTAGATGATTTTACAAAGATCTGGTCGTTATGGCACTCTGAACCTCCAGCACTACTGGAATTAAATGGAAATCAGGTGTTTAACTTATTTGTAATCTCTATCCCCCAGTATTTGCAAGGTGAAGTTATGGTGCTCTAGGATTAATCTCCATAATTCTTTCTAAACATTAGGAAACACTCTAGCATATAGATCACACCTTGTTTTTGCTGCTCCTGAATGTAAAACTTTTACTCTGCTAAGCAACATTTAAGAAATTTTAGGTACCCCATGTGTCAACCTCTGGTTTTATCTAAACACATAGGCCGGGTTTACTCTACCGCTGTAGGACATAGTAGCACACATAGATTTGAATGGTCATTTATAGCAAAAGCAATAAATGTTCAAACTTCTTTTAAAAACAAGCCTTTATCCCACTCCTGAAAACAGATACCACTGCAAAGTTGAAATACAAGAAGGAAGCATAAAAAAGTCTTGTTTAGGTCTCCTACAACCACCTTTGAACCATGATGGAAAGTCACAGCAATCAAAAGATAGCCAAAAGCTCCAGTTCAACCAAAAATCAGAGAGAAAGAAAAGATATACAGATGGAATAATTGTTATAAGAAGGTGAGGGCAGACTGAAAGATAAACAAGTCATGACTTTCTCATAAAAAACATCTTTTGATTATATTTTATCAGGTTTGGGGTTTTTTTCCCACCTTTTAGCATTAGAGAAGAAAATTAGGGAATTGCCCAGTTTGTGACTGCAAGAGCGAAAACGTTTAATCCAAAAGTTTATTGTTGTGTGTATACAGACTTCAAAATAGAATTGATTACTTGTGTGGGTTTTTTAAATACCATTTTGATCTTTACATCTATGCAAGAAGAATCATACAGAAGTGTCAAAACAGTATTTTCTTGGAGAAAGAAATGTCACTATTTGAGATGGATATGATTGGGTCATGATGTTTACTTTTAATTAAAACTGAAAATGTGGCATCCAACTGTTTACAGGGGACCTGTACACTTAAAGGATGGCGTTTATTACAGTGCCAGAGATATGTTGTCTCAGCTGCTTTTATATTGATTATCTGTGCTGTCATGGGATATCAGCCATCTCTTGAATTGTGATTTGCTTTGCATGTGCTTCTCTCACCCATTAGAAGTTAATTAAAAAAAAAAGCTGTTCATATACTTACTGTGTCAATAAGTTCTTAAATATCTGTATGTAGCTGACAAGGCAAAGAAAGTGTTATGAAATACTGTCAGGTTATATTCCCCTGATCATATGGAATGTCAAGTTATATATTGTTTTAATAACTATCACCATAACAATAAAATAAGTGGGAGCACTTCAAACAAGACTAGAATGCAAGTAAAAATCTGGATCCTGTTCTTGGGTCTTGGTCAAACTATTCATGGGTGAGTTATAAAGTATTCCTTTCTCTTCCCACAATTGTCTATTTGATAATGGTAGCATTTGGAACAAGTTCCACATTTAACACATATAGTAACTTAGGTCAATTCTAAGAACTACTAAATGAGGAGAGACTGTAGATTTTTTTCATGGAGTGTTGAGCCTTCAAGAGATGCCAGCAATCAACTTTAGAAGATATTTTTTTAACTTCATTCCATACTGTAACTTTTCAAGGAAGCACTGAATTGTTTGCCTGAAATCTTCAAATTAAGCAGGAATAGAAGTTTAGAAATCTTTGCTACCAAAAAAGTAGAATCATCCACAGAATCCTTTTATACAGCTTGTTGTCATTTGAAGTCACAGCAGAAAAAAACCCCCAACAACACTTTTTTTCCCATTATACATAAATAAAATTTCTAATAAACAAACAGTTGAAGAGAAGAAAAATTGAAAGAGGGTTAGTTTCTGCCCTTGTGACTAGCAAAGGAATGTTTTCTAGCCTCTTCACCAACAAGTAACCAATTTTTTGTCACAGTTTCCCTTTATTTAAAGTAATTCAAAGTTAATAAAAAAATCCTGATTCTTCTCTTAGCAGTCCTTTAATCATAGAAACATAGAATTGTTTGACTGGAAGGAAACTAAAATATCATCTAGTTATAACCCCCCACCAGAAGCAGAGACATCTTCCACTAGACCAGGTTGCTCAAATGTCCCATCCAACCTGGCCTTGAACAAATACTTCCAGGGATGGGGCATCCACAACTATTGAGCAACCTGTTCCAGTGCCCCACCACCTTTATGATAAAATCTAATCTACCTCTGCTCTATTTGAGTTTGAAGCCATTCCCCCTTCCTCTGTCACTGTCTGCCCTACTAAAAAGTCCCTCTCTAGCTTTCTTGTAGGCCCCCTTTAAGTACTGGAAGGCTGTTAGAAGGTGCCCCAAAGCCTTCCCTTCTCCAGGCTGAAAACACCTAGCTCTCTCTACCTCTCTTCATGAGAGAGGTGCTCCAGTCCTCTGATAATCTACATGACCTCCTCTGGACTTGATCCAACAGGTCTACATCTTTCTCTTGTTGGGATCCACCCCCCAAGATGGATGGAACTACTTCAGCTGGGATCTCACAAGAGCAGAACAGAGGGCCAGAAAAACCTTTCTCAACTTGCTGGTCCCATTTTTTTTCATGCAGCCCAGGATACAATTGGCTTTGTGGGCTGCAAGCACACATTGCTGGCTCATGTCCATCATTAACCCTAAGTTGTTTGGGACCACATTTTTCCTAGTCTTCCTTTTATCACAGACATACCCACAGGAGTTTTTCTTCTTGTCATTGACATGCCTGGTCAGGTTTCATTCTATCAGGACATTAGATTTTCTAACCTGATCACTGTTCAGACAATCTCTTTATATTCCTCTCAGACTACTTGTCCCTGCTTCCACCTGCTGCAGGTTTCCTTTCTGTATTTGAGTTTGTCCAGGAGCTCCTTATTTATCCATGAACCCCTCCTAATGGTTTTGCCTGTCTTTCTCTCAATGGGATGCATCACTCCTGAGCTTAGTGGAGATGATCCTTGAATATAAACCAGCTTACTTGGACCTCTCTTCAGTCCCCTGGACTCTACCAAGCAGATCCCTGAAGAGGATCTTGCTCTCATGAAGTCCAGGGTAGTGAGCTTGCTGTACACCCTCCTTGCTGCCTTAAGGATCTTCAGCTCCACCATTCCATGGTCACTGCAGCCAGGAATGCCTGTGAGCTTCACATTCCCCACCAGCCCCTCCCTGTTGGTGAGAAAAAGGTCCTCACCTCTCCTTGGTGGCTCCTCTATCATATGGAGAAAGAAGGAAACTATCATGAACACATTACAGGAACCTCCAGGATTGCATGTGCCCTGCTGTGTTCTATTTCCAACAGATATTAGGGTGGTTCTTCAAATCTCTGCACTTGGCCAGTGGAACATCTTTCCTTCAAAGAAGCACCCTCCCTGTGTGTCCTGTGCGAAGGGCTGCACCACGCACTGGTTGACATGCCACAGCCTGTCTGCTCATCCTGGTCACTGGTCACTGTGCTCCTGGTCACTTGCACTCACCAGGGGTGTCCTTAGTGGGCATGCGGGGTGGCCACCATTACTCCCGACCCCACCCAGAACTCATCGGCTGCTCTCATGGGAGCTGGCAGGTCCTGGAAGGTCTCAGCGCTCCCCTGATCTTTCCTTGTGTCAGGAACATTCCCTTCCCCCATACACCATGATATCCTGCTCTGCTACAGAATATACCTGCTGTTCGACTCAGTGATTAATGTTTTATTAATAAGAATATGGTCTACAACTATAAACCCCAGAATGATAAATATTAATAGTTGGAAAGATGAAACAATTTTCAGAGCTAAGCATATGGGATTCATTAACATGAAGGGGTCATCATAAGGGTCTGATAGACTTAAAGTTACAGTTAAAAGGCATTTTTTTGAAAAAAACCCAACTTTGTAGTGATCAAAAACATCACTTGGTACATTGATGTTCATACTAATTGACAGCAGCATAACCAATGTTCTCCTAGACCTAGTGCTTTCTCCCTTTTTACTCCAGCTCGATTACTTGCTAGGTAGATCTTCTACATATAAAATCTCAGCTTTATATAGATATTTAGTTGGACATATAAGATGCTTTCCCTCGCTGTTTTCCCCAACATTTATCCTCTTCTCCCCAGCAGTCTACACTGGGTTTTATGCCTATAAATTAGATATGAGCAGGCTTCTAAAACTGCTTTGACCTTAGCTAGATTCAGATTACAGTATGAATCATCTAAATCTAACCTAAGCCTCTTTGAGTTAAGTAACTATGTAAGAAAACAGAACTTTTAGGCATGTTTGCTTTTAGACAGGAAACAATCTGACTATCTGCATCACAGTCTACCTGTGCCAATTACAGTAGATAGTGGCTTGGTTTTTCATGTGGAACATAAGTAGATGTGTTAAGCTTAATTGCATTAGAAAATGTGAACTGTGAAGTACTAATAAAAATGCTTTAGAAAGAGAGTTGTGAGAAGGTCTGAACCGGACTGCACTTTGAAACTATGTATGTAGATGAAAAAAAAATGCCTTGGTAGAATTACCTCTAATAGTACTTTTCTTTGTGCTAAACTTATGTTAGGATAATACCTAGGATTCTAGACATTTCAACTCTTGTAACCTGTTTTTCTCTAAAACTTTGATTTGTGTGATTAAGTATTTATATTTTTCATTGCAAAGAAGCATTAAGCTTTTATAAGGAACAAGGTAAAGAAGTGTAAAATTTCAGCAGTTCATGACATAATAAAGTAAGGAATATTACAAATATTAAGAGCAAATTAAATATGACCACAGAATATTTTATGCTCCATTGTCATACCTATACTTCTCTTCCTCTTTGAGATAAAGCATATTCCATTAGCTTAGTATGGAGACATATAGTCTGGGAAGAGTTTCAACTCAATCTTTTGCATTGATGAAATTGTGGAGGACATAATTACCATTACATATTCTGATATTGATATGGTAGAGTTCTTACTATCCATGCTTGAGCTATTTTATTCTTATCCTAGCATTGAGAAACAGAGAAAGATAGCTATTTTAAAGCATGTATTTACTATTTCCCCCTAATTTTGAAAAAGAGCCTATGCTGCATTTTTAATGGTAAATTTGATGCTAAAAGTTACCCTGTCACACTTAAATGTCCAATTGCATATCCACATTAGTCAAAATACAAGTCTACAAGAGTTCTGTGATGAGATAAATTACCTGCTTGCCTTGTCTGTGAATGTGAAGAAGCTTCCAAGCAACTAGTTTTTATTAATAAATATCTGTAACACTATCCCAGTGCATAAATATAAAGCAAAAGAAATCTGGACCTAAAAAGACTTTTTTCCCCCCAATAATTAATATGCTATTGCAGTAAACAAATAAATTATAATGAATCATAGAATCCTTAAGGTTGGAAAAGACCTCTAAGTTCCTTGAGTACAACCATCAACCTAACACTGCCATTTTCGCCAATAAATCATGTCCCCAGGTGTCATATCCACATATTTTTTGAACACTTCCAGGGATGGCCATTCCACCATTTCCCTAAGCAGCCTGTGCCAAGGCTGAACAACAACCTCAGTAAAGAAATTTTCCTAATATCTAATACAAACCTCCTCTGACATGACTTGGAGCCATTTCCTCTCACATCCAAACACTGGTTGCTCTGGAGAAAAGACTGATCCCCACCACACTACGATCTCAGGTAGTTGTAGAGAGTGATAAGGTCTCCTTGAGACTCCTTTTTTCCAGGTTAAACAACCCCGGGTCCCTCAGCCACTCCTCATAAGACCTGTGCTCCAGAACCTTCCCTGGACATGCTCCAGCACCTCGATGTCTTTCTTGTAGTGAGGGGTCCAGAACTGAACACAGGAATCGAAGTGTGGCCTCACCGGTGCCGAGTACAGAGGGACAATCTTGTCCTGGTCCTGCTGGGCACACTGGTTCTGATACAGGCCAGGATGCCATTGGCCCTTTTGGCCATCTGGGCACACTGCTGACTCATGTTCAGCTGGCTTCCACTGGGTAGCTTCCCAGTCACTTTTACCCCAGCCTGAAGTGCTGTGTGGGGTTGTTGTGTCCCAAGAGCAGAACCCAGCCCTTCAAAATGTTTCATGTTTAGCACTTGGTAGAACAAGACTAATCTGCTCTTCAAAGTAAAGAATGGGACATTTTACATTAAAAAAAATACTGCTCCCTTAGAGGTCTAGATGCATTATAGAATTTAATTTTTTAAATTATAACATAGTTTTGATTTCTGTTGAAATTGTTCCTGTGAGTTTAGCAATCCTCCCAAAATCTCCATCATATAATTCCTAGAGAAAGACAGTTTATTTGGAAACAGAAGGCAGAGGATCTCACTGTCTTTCTATTTCATCAATATCAGAGGAACAGAAAAGTCATGCAACCAGGTGAATTTATGTAACTGAAGTAGTATTCATGTTACTGTATACTTAAATTAATGGTTTTTTAAACTTCATAATCATTACTGCTCATAAAAGTGGCCTGATTTGAAACATCTATAAATATCACATTTATTGTTGCATACTGTCTTATCTTTTTCTCTCTAAATCAGATGGCAGTACCAGAAATGTAGTCTGAAAAGTTGGCAGATGTACTGTGATATTGGATTGGCCAGGTGAGATCAAATTATGAGATACCAGTTTAAAGTGCCAAAACATTCCCTGAAGCAGCCTTCTTGTAAGATATTAAATGTCATCATTTTCGTACTTCATTGACTATATAAGTCAACAGGGAATAAATTCTTTCACTGCACCAGGTTTCCAGTATCATTTGTTGTGTCTTGATGAGATCTTGTTTACCTCAGAAATTAAGCTTAAGTAATGATCCTTTTCATGTATTATTACTGAACATAGAAATAAAAATAAAAATATTTACCTTGTGTCTCAAAAGCTGTAAATTTCAGTATTTCAAATTTTGCTCAGTCATATCTCTTTAATTAACCAATTAAGAAAGTCATTTATTCATGCAACTCATTTTTGATCTCTAAAAATTGGAAATTATTAATACTGCAATAGTTAAAAAAACAAAGATAACACTGACACTGGGGAAATTTTCATTAAAATGAAATTAAATCATGCCCTATCTTCATAGTTTACTTAGGTGGTTACAGTTAGCTAAGAGTATGATTATTTAAGTCTTAATTTCTAATACCTACATTCAAGTAAACACTCAGTATTGATGACAGAGAACTACCTATCCTACCAAGTCTTAGTGCAGTCAAGATCTTGGAGTCTCATATTTTTAAACTTTCTTCAGACATTAAATCACTCTATAAAAACACCATACCAATGAACTCTAGCTGTATAACTCTTTGGAAGCATCTGTATTAACTTCTAACCACAACTGACTGTGCTGAGAACTACAACAATTATTGATGTGACCTATTACAGGGACACATTTCCTGTTTCCCTGGCTTGTAGGAATCGGATAGAGATTCTTCTCATCTATATCTGTTCTGTCAGCCTTTCCCAGGATAATTATAACTGAATAATATGATTAAAAAGAAAAGGAAGCTGTCATAGGTACATGCTTCTCCAAGAGACTCCTGGAACATAAGTTTACATGGTTGAGAACTGTATAGCTCACATTAAAAAAATCCACAAGAACTTTTGTGACTTCCAGGATAGAAAAGTAGCTAAGTGATAAAGTAGTGCTAACTTCTTATTACATTCAGTAGTGTAACATTCTGCAAGTCCTGCTCAAAACAGAAATCCCACTATGCTAGCTGTTCTGTGTTTCCTTCTCATGACATCTGCATGAGAACTTCAATCATTAGTTAAGATGGGTCAAAACTACTTTATTCTCAAGTGTAGAACATCCATGGGTCTCCCAACCAGTGGGTTCTCTCTCCCATGACTACTTCAAAGGACTTGCAACTGCTGGGGTTACTTGTGCCACCAGTGGATGGCACAGCAAGTAAAGGTATAGCTAGTCAAACGAGAAATGTATTTTGCTAATTAGTCTCTTACACTACTCTCATGGAAAGAGAAGGACAATGGAAAAACAAAGGAAACAGAGATGCATTAACTATATTAAATTTGGCTCAAAATTACATTGGTTAAATGCACTTCATTTACCACTTTAATACTAATTATTGTTTCAGTGTTACTACTTCAACTGAAAAAATGAGAACCTCTTCCTCCAACTCCTCTTTCTGCTAAGTTCTAGATGGAAGAATAGCCCAGGCAGATGAACTTCACTTAGTGACAGAGCTCTGAGAGGTGGTGAGTAGGTAGAAGAATCTCAGGGAGTCCAAGAAAGAAATAGTGGGACAGGCCTCACAGGGGGACTGGATGCATGATTTGGAGGATCCCCTATCCTCACTACATCTGGCTGAACACAGTAACTTAAGGGATAGAAAGCAATGCCAGTCACAGAAGACACATTCCCCCTCTGTGATTACTCCATCTTCCCAGGTTCCCTTGCTTTTCAAATGAAACTGAACAATAATAAGGAAGATGGTCCATCTAGGTTGCAGGTGTTGTCAAGGCTAAATCAGCTTTCACACTGCTTCCACAGAGTAAAAGATCTAGGTCATTGTCATAGAAGACTTACTCCTGAGAGGAACATAAGGCCAAATATATCAACCAGACCCACTTTTTAGGGAAATGTGCTGTCTCTCTGAGATTTGGGTTAAAGACATGAAGGCGTCTTCCTACCCTGGTACAGCCCTCAGATTATTATCCACTATTGATTTTTCAAGTAGCAGCAATGGAGTTGCAACAAGAAGTCCAAAGGCAGTCAAGAGAGATTTCAGGGCCTTGAGATGCCTGATTAATGAATCAGAAGAACAATAACAAAAAAAAAAAAATCGGTGTTTGCTGTCCTTTCAGATGTGGGGAATGATGAGGGATGAAGCAAAAAGAGCCAGCAGATCAATACCTGGCTCTGAGCCAGGTATTCTGGTGTCACCAGAAGAATTTTGAAGTTTTTCATCATGAATCAGTTAGCACGACACCAGACCTACTGGCAACAGACAGGGTATGCTTGTCTCAAAAGCAGAAAAGAATATTTGCACAGGAGTTAGCAGGGCTCACAGAGAACTTTAAACTAGATTGGAAAAGGGAAAGGGATAAATCCAGTCTCGTTAGAGATAAGTCTGCCAATGTTTGAGGGATGATGTGCTAGCAAGGTCCTTTGGCCTACCATCTCAGTGGAGGTAGGGATGCAGCAGCAAAGGTACAAAGGTTATGGATCTACTAGAAACCATGGAATTAGAACTTGTTTATCCCAAAAGCTAGCAAGATCAACAAGTACACTGACACTAATGCATTTGGTATGGAAAACAAACAGAAGGAACTGGAAGCCATGATGCAAATGGAAAACTGACATAGTTGCAAACACAGAAACATGGTGGCACAACTCTCACAACTGGAATGCTGCAACAGACAACTATAATCCCTTCAGAAAGGACAGGCAAAGAAGGAGAGGCAGTGGGGTAGCCCTGTATGTTATGAATAGCTTTGACTGTCTAGAGCTTAATGGTGGTGATAACATGGTCAAGTGTTTATGGGTAAGAATCAGGGGAAATGCCTATGAGGTGTCATATCCTGGTAGGCGATCTGTTATGAACTACCCAGTGAAGATCAACAGATAGATAAAATAAGCTATAAGTAGCTGGGGTGTAGTCTCACCAAGATGGTGAAAGGTGTGATGCACAAGTCCTATGAAGGGTGGCTGAGGGACCTGAGATTGTTCAGCCTGGAGAATAGGAGGTTCAGAGGAGACCTTAGTGAGGTGGAGGTCAATCTCTTCTCCTAAGTAACATATAATCATTTAATATCCCTGCTAAAACAGTAATTAGAGACTTATTTAAGAAGTCTGGTATAGCCTAATACGATATGGAATGACTGAAAGTATTTTTAAACTCGTATGACATGACCAATAATTTTAAAACATAATTAATAATATAAATGAAATTTCAAATTAGGACTATCTTAATGATTGTCAGCTGTGACATTAATCTACATGCACCAGTGCCTACCATTTCTGCCAAGAAATGATCAAGACATTAGCCTATATTAATCCTCAAATTAACTAAAGAATGCCTTTTCAGCTTTCAGTCCTGTTACAAAAGTGTTCACTGAGGTCAGGAAGCAAATAAATTTCCATATGAACTGTATTGTACTGACCACACTGTGCAAGCAGTACAGCATTTTCAATCAGCAGCATTTTCATTGATTTCTGTATTTTCATAGTGATGGGTCCTATGATCAGTGAAAGCTCATAAAAAAAAGTAACTACTGTGTAGCTCCAAGGCTTCCCCAGTCAACTGAAGAGAGACATAAACCTTTCAATACTTGATCTTTCTATTTAAATTATACAGTGAGGATGGCATATTTTCTCAGAAAAGTTTTGATTATTATAAATAATCTTGCAATAACATAAAGTTATCTGTATCTACAAACTGTTGCCCTTTATTGGTCATTATTCTTTATTGAAGCAGACTTTCTAATTGAAGGTGTTTCTGGCATCAGATGACAGTAAAAGTTATTTGGAATATGCTATAGGATGAATAAAATTAAAAAATATTAATGATTCTACTGTCCAGCCAAATAAAAAAAGCTATATTTCTATGACATCTCAAAAATAAAGTACCATAGTCTATTAGTAATATTGTTTTCAAAAAATTGATAAGGGGTTTTTTTTGTTGCTTGGGTTTTCGGTTGGTTAGTTTTGTTTGGTTGGTTTTGTTATTGTCCTTGTTTTTCTAAAAAAAACACAGCAAAACCACCAGGAAATAGAATGGATGCACAAGTAATGTTGCAATGGTAAAAGTTCTCATAAAACAAGAACTTCTGTATCCTCTGAGAGTTAGGGCTGGCAAATTTAGAACAAGTGGCTGCATTTTTCTATTTCCTCCTGCACAATGTACAGCCATCTTATTGCACAGTGTCACAGGATGGCAGAATAAAACCAGGATTGTCATAGAACTTCAGAAAAGTGAATATATATTGACAAAGGACAAAGTACTCTTAATAATTCAAAAGCAGATTAGAAGAGTTGCTATATCTGATGATTCAGGCTTCATTTGCCATGGCCCATCTAATTGCAATTACAAGCTCTTTTGTCCTTTGTTGAGTACTACTGAAGGCAATCAGCAAATGAACCCCAAGTTCAGTTCAGAGAACTTGTGTTTTTACGCATTTTGGATATGATTGTATTAGACTTCATAAGGACAAAAGAGAGATGATTGTTGGGAAAAAGAAAAATAGTCCGCTTAGGAAAATGTAAAAGTAACACAGGATTGTATTTTAAGATGTAGACCACTCTTCAAATCTTATATTCATATACTTCATAAAAAGTAAATATATTTAGACAGGTGACTAGTCATTTAGTGGGATTTTTAAAAATTTTATTAATCAATTATCTTATATAAATATGACATTGCCATAACTTTGAGGTTCAAGTACACAGCCCAGTTTTTCACTACATGCCACAAAGCCTTTAGTGTTGCTAGAAGTCAGTATTATTTTTCAAATAACTTAAAAAAACATAGAGCTTAATCTAAAGTAACAAGAATGCAAAGAAAAGCATTTTTTAACAGGAAACATAAACCAATTACAAATACTTATTACAGACGAATAAGAATCTATGTATAACATCCTTGCACCAACACGCACCAAACATCCTCACTACCCTCCCTATACCGTCTGCATGTTCAGAATCAGGATTGTGTTCTTTGGTCTTACATTATGCTACAAGTGGTATTTATTGAGGAAACTGTGCAAGGCAACAAACCAATCAGAAAGCCTTTTTTAGAGACCCTACAGGTATTCTCACAGGGAAAGTGCAAAAAAGCTCCCTTCTCAGATGTCTTGAATGGGGGTAGCATCAACAGTGATGTTAGTTCTAGAGCTGAGCTCTAGAATACCTCTACCTAAGGCTCCTTGCAGCTTAAGTCTGTCTCTCTAAAGCGTTTTTTCCTTCCTCTTGCAATACAATCAGATCACCTCAATTAAAGAGACAGAGCTTCAGTTACAAAAAAGGTTTTTTAGTATTGACAATTCCCCTCCTGGATTAAAATAGCAAATCCTTACTTTAAAGAAGGGTAAATCCCTCTTCCTTTTGGTAGTTGCTTCAGACCGCTTTAGGGAGAATGCATGTTTCACTGGAATTTATACTCTCTATCAATTGGTATTAAAAACTGTGCAAGCATCTTAAGTAATTATTACTAGATCATTACCAGTAAAAATTAGGTGGCATGCAATTGAATTTGGGGTAACTGATCCTCAGCTTCTGTTTTACGTGAAGAATATCTGTACATCATTCTCTTTTAGTAAACAACATGGACCATTAATTTTGCCACAGGGAGTAAATTTCAAGTAGAGAGTTGAATTAGAAAACAGTGACTTTATTCGCTATGGTAGCATTAAGTGTAATAGTGTTTATACATTGGCTTTATTTCAAGATAGCAGCAGCATGCATCAAAAACTTTATTGCTATCACTTAGATATTTCCATTCTTAAAATTCCTTTTTCAGGCTGAGTAAGTTTTCCAAACTCACTCGAAAATATTGTTTGCTAGCAAGTAATTTCTTAAAGTTCCATCTAAAGGCTAACAAAAATATTTGAAATCATATCTCAATTTACAATTCTTCTCAAAAAAATCTTAGGATTCCTTACTTAAAAGGATGCCTGGTGATACGAAAACCTGCTTAGCCCTAAAATAGTATCTGTTTCAAAATTGCTAGTAATCAGTAGGTGCTCATTTCTGCTTCAGACCAACAGAATAAGAGATGGTCTCGTGGAAGGATTACAAAAAGACAATTTCTGTCACTATTCTTACCTTTGACAGCGCTTATCAAGAAGAATTCTGTTTCACAAGACTCAATTATTTCAACTACCTTTTATCATATAAAAAAATTTGCAATATAGCACAAAATACACAACTACAGCACTGAATATTCAAGGAATTTCTTCACATTTTAAGAAAGATGAATTCTGAGATGACAGTTTCATGCCTGGCATTGCATTTAATTCGGCAGTACTTAGTGATTCATCACAAAATGAGTTTCAGTTGAAAAGTCATTTGTTGAAAAAGCTTCTTGATCTCAAATTTGTCACTAATAGATAATGAAAGAGCTAACAATGACTTTTACTTTCCTACTTTTCACATTATACTGTAAATCACAGATACACAATAAATACATTGGTAAATGTAGAGCAAGGCAGCAGCTTTTGTCTAATAAAGGTTACTCTCACTGTTGTTTTTATTTATAGAGATCAGAGCTTGTTATCAGGTGCTTAATAAAGGATCTCAGACATCTAGCTTAAGTTTCTACATAGGTATACTTGGCACATCATATCTAGCCAGAGGGCAGTGCTAAGAAGCAATAATTTCTCACCTGCAGTTGTTGCTTCTTCACATTTTTAACATTTCCAAAGAAACACTGATTTAACAAAGTGTGCTGGTTTTGTGTCTTCCTTTTCCAAAATTGTTTTCTAACTTGCCAGACATTAAACACACCCTCTTTAAAACAGACTTTGTTAAACTCTGCAATTAATTCCAAGTTTCCTGCTGCAACCATACATCAAATCACTCATGAATGAGGAATTTGTACTTGTCAGTTTAAAAAAGTGTTACAATTTGCATTTGAATTTTTGCGTGCAGTTTAATGACTTCCAACAGTGAACGGAGATACCCAATTCTCCAAAGATCTTGGCTTAAATGCCTACCCTGCCAATCACTGATTGTTATGTATGAATACATATACTTGACTCTCATGTTTCAGTCCTCCACTTCATAATGAACATGACTCCTTTTTCCTCCTAAACTTTCTTTATTAATTACAGGCATTTTCATGATGTAACTATTCTGACCACTCATGTCTGTAACTTCAGACTGATTTCTATGCATGTAGACTTATTTACAGTACAAATTAAAGTGTATTGGAGGGGAGGGAACAAAATAAAACTCACCAAAACAAAACACAGAGAACCTTTCCCAGACATAAGTTGTTATGGTAACTAGAACCACAATCAAAAGAATGAGAAGTAACAGTTGTCAATTAGTTTACAGGGACGTGACCTGAGTGTACGTACAGAACAAGAAGGCAGGTAGGATATTCATATCCTAGATATAAGAAAAAAGTAACAGCAGATAAATAATTGGAAAAGTTGAAGTGAATCAATGATTATATTTCATACACTTTTTCTTATAAAGCATCCAGCTATCAGACACTATTGCATTCAAGCACTTGCACAATTTCAGAAGTGGAGTCAGGGTGGGAGAGGGAAGATAGAAACACTTTCAGAGAAGGAGGATTATATATATGATTATTTCATTGCTTTTCTGTTCCAGGTAAATAAATCGTGTAATACTTAATTCTCTCTTCCTTGGCTGAGAAATTAGTTCCAAAACAGAAGGAATTCCAGGAAAACCAGTAGAAGTATTATACAATTACATTTTGCAAATCTCATTTACAAAGTGAAGCTGAAATCACTACCAATAAATGCAAGTTTTCCAACACTTTCGGGGTTACAAAGTAGAAAGCTGGTTTTGACAGTAATTTTCCCCCATTCATGACCCTCATAAAGAAGGTTCTCGAATTGGTATAAAGAATAAAAAAAATAACAATTCTGAATCCCTACACCAGTAACAAGGGTATGACATTAGTGTTAAATTATTATTTAATACATTCCCTTGAGAAACTCCAGATATTAAATGCTTTTGGAGCAAAGCTACAGAAGCTTGTCCATAAAAAGAAGCCCTTTCATGTCAGGGCTCATTCCCACTTCCTAAGAAGCAGATGGACAAGTCTAAAGAGTGGTGGTCAGTGGAGCAAAATACAAATGACATCCTGTCACTAGTGGGATTTTACAGTACTCAGTACTGGGGTCAGTCCTATCTGATATCTTTACTGATGATCTGGACAAGGGAATTGAGTGCACCCTCGGTCATTTTGCAGGTAACACTAAATTGGGTGGGAGTGTTGATCTTCTGGAGGGTAGGAAGACTCTGTAGAGGGATACGGACAGGTTAGATTAATGGGTGTAATAGGGAGGGTTCGAGACATACTGAAACTTGAAAACCCAGACACCGTTGGAATTCAATAAAACAAATATTTATTACAAAAGGTGGCTAACAAAAACAAAATGGGCACTTGGGAGAAGGGGAAAACTAAAGAGGAAAGTACGACACCCTACTCACCCAGGTGTCATCTATGAGATGATCTTAGACTTCACTCCAAAGACTATAAAGCCCCCTGCAGCAGCAGCATTTGTCGGACGGTTAGCAGGTTCCCACGACAGCAGGTGTCCCCGCTAAATGCAACTTGATCCTTCGTGTAGAGCAGGCCCCCCAGCCAAACAACCTGTCTGCTTTTTATACAATCCATGAGCACCTCTGCTCGGGAAGGCGTGGCCAGCACCGCCCCGCCAGAGGCTTTCGATCTCACCCTCTTAGTTATATAATTTCATCCCTTCAGCGCATGCGGGAGAACTTTGGAAATCCCCTAACATATGCACAGTCTGCTTCAGGGGTCTTTCCTAATAGAGTCGAGGGTCGAGCCTTCCTCCTCTCCTCTTCACCTTCTCCTTCAAATGGCCTTGGCAGACCATGAACCAATAGTAGAACACCAATTAAAATACAGAAGTTCTCCCTCCAGGGACAAATTCTGTTTTATCAGTGAACTTGGCAGGGAGAATATAAACTACCACAGGTGGCTGGGGCCAAACACAGACCAAAAAATATCAACATTCCCACTACAATGGGCCAAGGCCAAACAAGTCCAAGTGCCGGGTCCTGCACTTGGATTACAACTACCCCATGCATCACTACAGACTCAGGGAAGAGAGGCTGAAAAGTGGCCCAGAGGAGAAGGATCTGGGGGTATTGGTCAACAACCAGCTGAACATGAGCCAGCAGCGTGGTCAAGAAGGCCAGTGGCATCCTGGCTAGTATCAGAAATAGTGTGGTTAGCGGGAGCAGGGAAGTTATCATCCCCTTGCACTTTGCACTAGTAAGGCTGCATCTTGAATCCTATGTTCAGTTTTGGGCCCCTTGTTATAAGGCAGATATTGAGGTGTTGAAGTATGTTCAGGGAAGGACAACAGAGGTGGTGAAGGGTCTAGAGAGAAGAGCAGCAGAGGGAGCTCAAGCTATTTAACCTGGAGAAAATGAGTCTGAGGGGGGACCTTATCACTCTTTACAACTATCTCAAAGGAGATGGAAACAAGGTGTGTGTTGGTCTCTTCTCCCAAGTTGCAAGCAGTAGAACAAGAGGAAACAGCCTCAATTTGTGCCAGAGGAGGTTTAGATTAGATATTACATAAACATTTCTTCACAGAAAGTCTTGTCCAGCACTGGAACAGGTTGCCCAAAGAAGTGGTTGAATCACCATTCCTGGAGGTATTTTAAAGGCACATAGCTATGGCACCTAGGGTCATAGTTTAGTAGTGGACTTGACAGGGATAGGTTCACAGTTAGACTTTATGATCTTAGAGGTCTCTTCCAACAAAAACAACTGCATAAATAGAATAAATTTCTAAAAGCTACCACTTTTTAATGCTTTGCAACAGTGTGCAAGATTGGCAACAGAAAGATCCTCACTAGCTCTCCAGAGTATCCTTCAGAGTTGCAGATGTTATTTCTACGTTTTTTTCTTTTTTTTGGAACTGCACACTGGTAAGAGGCAGGTTGATGACACTTTTGTTTCCTGTTGCTGTCCTCTCTGAAGAATACTACAAAGATGAGCTTGTAGCATGGGGACCACTGTTATAGAAAATTTGATGTAAAGGAGCAAGACATGAAATATGAACGAGTAATCTGAAACTCACCTTCAAATGCCACTACATTGAAAGAAATGTGGTAAATGCTAAGGCTGACAAAGACAACAGGACCCAGAAGTACTTTTCCTTTCACAGTTCATTGTCTACAGTACAAGATCATTCAGGAAATACCCTACCCATGCCTCCTTCATAAATGGAAAGCCACTTTTGACTTAACTGCCTTAGTCTCTCAATTTGCAGACCAGAAGTGAATGGTAAATCTAAGAATATTTTAAAAATAGTTTTAGACAGAAATATGGATCCATTTCACCATTAAGTCTGTATTTTTCAGTCCGTATGTTCATCCTATGCTCACATTCTGGAGAAGATTATCTATTTCTTACAAAATTACAAATGTATTGTAATTTTTGGTCATCTGCAAAATCTCCGCAGGAGGACAGGAAATACTCTTATTTGTTTCTGAAGCAAAGTCAGTACACTTGTCTTTCAAGCTTGGTGTGTCTAGGTATGTTGGAATTTCTATAATGCAAAAATTCAGTTATAGGTCACCAAAAAAAACCAATAAACTCAGATATCAGTTATTGATCACAGTAAAAATAATCTATTAAAACTCACAATTATGTCTCAATATGTATGACACTTTTTGTTTAAATGTAAATACATTACGTATCACTTGGAAGAAAAGAAACTGAAGTTAAAAACAATGAAATGCCTAGGTTGTCTTTTTCGTAGAATTATGTATTTACCAAGGTATTTAATAATATATTATTTTGAAAAAATATTCAGGAGATTAATCTTTACTGGAATATCTTTGTTGCCTGCAAAAACCCCCAAGTGTTCTTCCTTTAGACTAACTCAATGAAAGGAGTGAGATTAATTCCATTAGAACAAGCTGATAATTAGTTTTTGTTTACTTAATATGATCCTGAAGCTGGAGAATAAGTTAATTAGAACCACTTACAAATAATAACATGTCCCACACACTGCCTAGAATATAAATATTTCTGCTGCAAATAAGGATGTATGACTGTCAGGCTGAACTCAAAAATTAGTTGTACTGTTCTCTGTGAAATAAGGAAGTAGAGAGTACAAGTCTGATGTGTTCCCAGCTAATCAAAACCACAGCAACTAGACTCTCTAGCTAGTTCCTAAAAATATAAGCTGTTCTGGGACAAACTCAGTGTAATAAAAATTAAAACTTTCAATCAGTTTTTGGACAGAGCTGCATGCAAGTTAAATTTAGAAGTAAAATAAAACTTTGAGAACCAGGAGAGGGACTGGAATCAAATTTCCCTAGCATATCCATACTTTAACAATGAGTATAGATGCTCAATAATCATAGTGATTCCCCATGATTGCCTTCATCTCAATCCTAAACACGGTTTACAAATACCATGGGGTACTCCAAGTCTACTAGAAAGTAAACATCTTTTTAAGCCTCATTTCACAGTAAGTAGGTATGAGCCATCAGATCCTTAGGAAGTGTAACGTTAGTTTCCTTCACCTCTTACATTGCACATATATTGAACCTTTAAAGGCCTATAGATCTTATGAAGATTTTTGTGTTTCTGGTATACAGCTCTAGGGTACAGTCCAAAGCAACACTGAATTAAAAGAACAAATGCAGCAGTACCTATATCAATTTAAAAATAGCTGAACCTTACACTGATCAACACAATCAGTCTTCTTGAAAAGCAAGAGAGAAATTAGATAATCTGGACTGATAACACTGTATACCATATGGCAAACACCACCTGCTTTAGAAACTCTTCTACACATTCCAGCTGAATTTCTTAAGTCAATAGGATGGACCTTCTGTATTTCTGGTAGAGAACAATTTTCAGATAGGAAAGATGATGACCTGAAGTTAAAAGCCACAAAAATTCTTAAAACCTGTCACAGAAACATCAAAGAGTTTGTGGACAATAGAGGTGGGTGAACCAAATGAATGACCATCATATATCAATGTTCATCCTAACTTTATGGTCAAGGAGAAAAGAATTATTTGGGGAAAAAGCAAACAAAATACCCAACAAAACCCCTAACAACCTTACCTTCCTCAGTGGGAAAAATCCCCGGGAAATTCTCTACTGTGATAGCAAGGGATAGCCTTGCTAATGCTTGAATCCCAAAATGAAAAGCATGAGCAAGACTGAAGTATTATGACTGCTACCTTGTTATAGACAAGGAATATGGGAACTAGGGACTACAATAACAGCCAGAGAAGGTTACAAGCAACTACAGATAGAGAGAAAAGGAAGGTGCAGATTTTATACCCTTGACAAAATTGAGAGGAAGATAAGTAAAAGTTTTTCTATTATTTGAAGTTAGAGGACTAACATATGTTTTACTCATTTACCATGGAATGACAGGGTTTAAAGACATATTGAATTGTTACTTAACTCTATTCTTTTACAATAAGGTATCATTTTGTCTACATCATTTCTGTGACCTGTTTATCCACTCATCCTCCATGGGTAAAACTGCATCCAGGTCATTTATTCCGGTAGTTCCCGAGTTAAGCATTTTGAAAAAAAATTAAAATATCTACAGTAAATCTTCCTTACTATTTAATGAATTAATTATCTTTTATCTTCTGATGGACATGGAAAAGAATTATTCCAGCTCTCTCTACAATAGTGTTCTACATATTTAAGACTCTCTTCTGAAATAGCATAACATGAACTGAATCATACTTTTGTTAATAAGCCACGTTTAGTAGGCTTATGATCACCTTTATTATCCCCTCTGAGCTTTCTCCAATTGCGCTGTGCAAAGCTCAGAACTGGGTAGAAGCCAAGATCTTCCTAGTATTTAGTAGAGAAGGATTACTTCAAAAGGCCTTACAGAATGTAGATTCACTTATACATATCTTATTTATTTTTTTTTTCAGAATGCCAGGATATCCCTGGGTTATGGTTCAGCCTGAGATACATTATTGAGCTTTTTGCTATAGTTGCCACCTGAACATTTGTTTAAAATCCTATACTTGTGCAATTTTTTAATTCCTGCTTTAATATATTTCCTCACAAATTTTGCATTGCAATTTTTTCCAGTAACTGTAATTTCAAAATTTTTAATTCTCAAGTGTTTAGTCTTCCTCAGTTCAGTGACATTACATTTTATTCTGCATCTAAACACCCAGAACACTAGCAAAGCACTGAAGAAAAAAAAGCATGAGAAAATTTAAAGTTACATCAGTACTCAAACCTTAGTGCTTAAAATAAGTTCTGAACAGGCTTAAGTCTCAGCAGCAGTGCAAGTACTCAGTTTTCATTCTGCTATTTCACCTTTTGGCAAATAACAGGATTTTCTAAGGAAAAATGGTCTATGAACTATCTGTCCAGGGACAAGCAATATGAACCTGTATCATAATTTAAGACTGTGTGACTTACTCCAATTTGAAAATATATGCTTGGTGAATAATTAAGTATTCATAGATTAAAGAGCTCCCAAAAACTGATTTTTTTATTTTTTTTTTTTTTTAAATACTAGTGCTGAAGAGTTCAGTAATTGAGGAATGCCAGTACTAAAATTAGAGCTTTTCCTTCATATTCAAACCTCAAGACACTATTGATAATTCATTTGATCATTTTAGACACGTGGCTTGTAATGGGATACATATATGCTGGTATATATGTGATATAACCAAAGATCATCCTTTTCCATAGTTAGTGGCAAAGACATTGAACTTGAAACAGTGTAAGAAACCTCTATCTTAAACATAGTCTATGCTTAATAAGGATATAACACATAGTTGTATCAAAATAATGCTGTCTCTTTGATCTTCTGAATTGTGAACAAGCATCGTCCAAGCAAAAGCTGGGTTAAAAAAAGCCTAACATTAACAGAAATAAAAACAGAAAAAAAAATTCAGTTTTACTGTAGAATTTTTGTTTTTTTCAATTGGAAAAAAGACAGATTATTTTCCTGTAAGGCAAGTATGAGTAAGATTTCTAAATTTATCTGTTTTGCTCTACCTATCTCTAAAATGCATTATTTATTCTTTAAGGATATCAAAGTATTTGGAGATTTTAAAGTATTGTATACACAAGTGTCCATCTCACAAAGGAATTGTCTAGTTTACTATTTTTGGCAATATAATTATGAGTTCAAACACAATAAACTACCTCTCACATGTTAGATGCATTTCTGTTGAAAGAAATGTGGGTTTGTACTCCTTTTTCAGAAACTAAGTTTAGTTAGCTTGCGTAGTTTTGCAACCTCTGTGTTGTCATAACTGCACACTTAGTTGTAACTGAGCTTATTGTCACCTCACAACAGTTTCGTTGTGTGCCTGAGTTCATCTAAAGGGTTCTGTACAGCAGTAAAAGTGAAACATATAAATAAGTATTTCTCATTTAAATTTATTGGGGGAGGGTGTGTGGGGCAGGAATTAATAATCTAGGTTTATATTAGAAAATAATTCTTTACAGCTAATAGGAAGAAGTAATCTCTCAAGTGTAATTTCTCTCAGAGTCAATATGAGGACCTGGACACTGTTGAATAGTAGTAACTGGCTAATAGGTAAGACCTGAACTAGAAATTATCTTGGTGTTGCTTACAAGTGTGTTGAATAACCATCCAGTGTCTTGAGTATAACAAACTAGCTAGTGTCACGTGTTCTGTCATATCGAACACAGGAAAGCAAGTAGCTTTCTTCAAAGTTAGTCCTAGTATTGCAAAAAGATACTACAGGTAAAGAACGGAACAGAAGCAACTCTGTTGCAAGAAAAAAACCATTTAAATAGATGCATCTATCATGGGAGAAAAAGCAAAGACAGAATGACTGAATAAATTTTGCGCATTTTCTGAACACTGTGAATAATTTTCATTCTTTAAGAACTCACAAGGTCGTTCAACTGTAGAGCAAGTTTTTACTGCCATGTTTTTGGTGGTATCACTTGTTGTGCTTGTAGCATGACTTGTAGCACCTGCAGTTACAACGTAATATTGTAGCATGAGGAAACAGCAAGATGTTTCGAGTTAAGCAATGTTCTTCTGTTATGCTTTCTTTTTGCTTCACTTCTTTATCCCTTAGACACACGTGTTTGAGTCTCCACAGCAAGAAATATTTCCTACAAGCTAATTTCTTACTGCAGAAAGGGAAAAACTGTCAAGACTGGCATGCAAGAAAAATTTTGCTATTATAAACTTCAAAAATGAGATACTTTTCTCCTCTTACAAGAGCTGTTGTAACTGGTAAGATATATTCACCATTTACCCTCTGCTCCCTGAGAAAGTGCACAGGATCTCTGCTCTTAATAAACCAGAAATTGCTACAGGTACAGTAGCACAATGCACGATAAATCTGAGGTCTTACATTGGATCAAGTACTGTCTTAAACTTCAGTTAGACATCATCTTGTATAAAGGTGTCTCCAGCTCCCCATCCCTTCCCCACCCACACCACACCCCATGAAGAACAAAAGTCTGAAGGAGAGTCAATGTGTTTTGCCAAGTTTCATGTGTAAAGAATACTATTCTGTGTTCTCTTTAATTCCTTAACAAATCCCCAAATTTTAATGAAACAGGACACTTAAGTTTTATCTTATTGAAATAATAGCCTAACTATGCTTTGTTACTCAAAAAGTGTGAATGGCTTCTCAGTTATTTCAAATTAATGATAAAATAGTCTATATAATTTACCTGACCTGTTCCACGTGAAGTTGTTAGATAACACATCCCTATGACAAAACTCCATCACATCATCCTATACTAGAGAATAAGTCTGAATGAGCCTAAAGCTAGGAATATGTTCTTGTTTTGGTTGGGGTAGAGTTCATTTTCTTCATCATTGTTAGTATGGGGCTGTGTTTTGGATATTTGGTAGAAAAAGTGTTGATAATAAGGGCATGTTTTTGTTAATGCTGGGCAGTGCTTCCACAGGGACAAGGCCTTTTCTGCTTTTAGTACTGCCACACTGGCAAGGGGAGTTGGGAGATGACACAGCTGGGATAGGCGATCCCAACTGATCAAGGGATATTCTGTACCATAAGACATTATACTCAGTATATAAAGCTGAGAGAAGAAAAGGGAAAAGGGGGATGTTCGAAGTGACAGCATTTGTCTTCCCAAGTCACCCTTACATGTGATGGGGCCCTGCTCTCCTGGAAGTGGCTGAACACCTGCCTGCCCATGGGAAATGGTGAATGAATTCCTTGCTTTGCTTGTGTATGTGGCTTTTGCTTTCCCTATTAAACTGTCTTTATCTCAAACCATGAGTTTTCATTTACTCTTCTGATTTTCTACCGCATCCCACTGGAGTAGGAGTGAGTGAGCATCTGCGTGGTGCCTGATTGCTGGTTAGGGTTACCTATGACACCATTACAAATCGAAGACAGACTGGTTTATCAAATACCATGTTTCTATTAACTCACACTCTCAAACAGAAAGAATTCACATTATGATTCAAGACATCACCCTTCATTCTTCTGACACAGGATTATTTCATTTGAACATCATTTATCCTGTTGGGCTTTCAGTCTATTTATCCCCATCTACTGACTGCTGGAAGAAGAAATAATTACCTGAATAAAATCAGTATGCTATTAAGACGCAAATGAGTACAGTCTTAAAGGCAATTCTCATTTAACCAACCTCCACTGTTAAAAATGTGATTTTAAATTTTATACCTAATACACCCCGAAGGGGACAAAAATGAAAATGGACAATTTTAGTGAATTACTTTGCACACAATGTTGGCTCATGAGGAAGGACCTACGAGATGAGATATTAATAAAGTTAACAAATTTCCTACCATGACATAAAGAGAATTATTAAAGTGATCTTACAATCAGTGATGTTGAGTGCCACTACTCCTTAAATCATTGTGTTGTACTCTGATAAAAGGAAGGTTTCATATAAATTGCCAGTATGTTTTAAACAGGATTTACGGTAATAAACTGTGGTACTTCTTACCAATACGTAACTTTCAATTTCAGTACTGCGTGCATTTTAAACTTTCAATATAACAATGCTGAAAAGTATCATTTCCTTTGTCATCTCTTTTCTGCTTCTTCAGTTTGAACCATCCTAGTGACAACCAAATTCTGCTAAATAAAACCACACCATCTGTAAAATAAACGAGTATTTATCCCCTATAGTTGCATATAAGTTATTTTAAACGCAAAACTCTGGAACAAATTTCTCTGGACTGTTTCTATACTTCTCCATGGGATGTTAGTGCAACACTACAACTCCTTTGAGGAGATAGGTTAAGAAGTTATTCCTCCAGTCCCCTGCTATGAATATCTTCCTGATTAATCCTTCCAGGTAGTCCCTGATGTAGGTTTCATGTAGTATTAAGCTGTGAATCATGGGTGTCAAACAGGTCTGCTTGTTATCTAAGAATACCCTCCCTTCCCTCACCTTTCTGTCAGTCTCTGGGGAGGAGATCAGCTGTGGTTAGGCAATATCTGTGATTATGGATAGAGGAGGGAAGCATTCTGGAGTCAAGCCATACAGGGTAAGTTTAAAAACATTTTAACAGCAACCAGAGATGTACTGATACATGACAAGTGTAAAAATAAGTCTGTAATAGAGCTTTTGCATATATGCAGAAGCACATACAAAATAATTTTTTAGTGCTTGAGGGGGTTTCTTGTTTGTTTTTCTTTACTTTATCAAGAAAAAAAAAAAAGGAAAAGTAAAAAGCAGCCTGTTTGTGGTAGAATTCACGTTTTACACAGCAACGTCAAAAAAAGTGCAGTTTCACAAAGCAATTAGGATTGCTGTTAGAAATAGAGGCTCCCAGCTTTCCTCTCAAGCTCGCTGAGGGTCTAATTTTTCCTAGTTCTACTCCTTGTACAATTGATTTTGGTCAAAAGAAACAGCTTAAGCTTTGTTTATTTTACACAGCTAGCTTGCAGTCAGATCAAGGAATGCTGATGCTGACACTAGAAATGTGATTGCATCTTGTAGCAGAATATTTAAATCATTCATAAAACCATACCCAAATCTTCCCTTCTCTTCTGCTTTTCTTTAATAGCTTTTTTCCCCAAGTGGTTCTTTAGCACTTCAGAAATCCTTTGTTACAAAACAATATTAGTGACTGAGGATTTCATCACACCGTAAATCTACCCTCCTTCAAAATATTCTGCTTCTTATAGCTGATGATCCACTGAAGAGCTAATTGAAAGCCACACATTTATCAGCCCATATTACCTTTAGACAATTCTTGTTTATGAGCTCTTCATAGAAAATTTGGGACTCTAAAGGTATATCAAATATTCAGAAAAATTCAAAAGAATAATCTTGTGGTTTTCCCTCATAAACAGAAAACTGAATGTCTGTATAATATGCAGATCAGGGATGACAAGCTTCTGTGGAACAAACTGGTGAGGACCAAGTCCCACAGTAAGGATAATATTTTCTATTTTATTTTCACAAAGTCCATATGTAACAGTATATCAGTTATACCATCTCTCCCTTATAATCCCATAGTACATTGAAGTTTTTACTACAGCTCTTTTTCTAGACTATTTACTATAATCTAGAATTCTATAATTCTTCCTATAATTGCACCAATCAGGTGCTCAAGAAACAACAATGAATAGTTAAGCGCTGAAAATGTTTTATAAAAACGTGAAATTTCTATGGCAGTGGGGAAATATATTTGATCACCATTTTAGACGGGATGTCTGTTGGCATACGTAGGTAGCTGAAAGCTGGAATTTCTGATTTCAGTTTCTGCTCCTACTGAAGATGCTCAAAAGACCTACAGCCTTAACAAAAGGGTGAGGAGTAATGACTAGGAAGATTATACCTGCAATATCAACTCCATTGGTTAATCCTGAGTCTATAGGTAATTTTCTCCAACTTTCAGTGCTCTGACATTTGAAACAGTGTCATCCAGCAACTAAAGCAGTGAAACAGAACATTAATAGAAAACAAATAAAACACAAATGAAAACAAAGATAATGAGTTCACTTGCCACAGAAGAGACCTGTTGAACTATTCAAGGCTGTGTCAAGTAATTATTCTCTCTGCAGTCTAAGGTAAACTCATTATATATTTCCCTTTCAAAGCATAGTTTGCCTGCATGAGTCCCTAAGTACCACTTTTAGCATTAAATGAAAAGTTGAAATTTAGTTAACCAAACTAAACAATTTTATTAACAAAGCCAAAGCAATTTTTGGCTTATTATATTGGTTAGACATAAACTATTTAATTAGAAGTACTAGGAAGTGTTCCACAGCATTGGAATTCAATTATCTCTCCTTTTAATTGTTACAACAGGCCTATCTGGCATGGTTCTTGGCCTGGACTAAATAGTGCTCTCCCAAACTATTTCTGGTCATGATTCAGGAACTGGCAATATTCAGAAACTACTCCCAAAAGCCAACATGGAAACAGTAATTATAATTTTAAAGACTAAGAGGCTAGTTGACACAGTACAACTGTATTCATGATGTACCCTTAGACTTATTTAATTTACCAATATAGGTATAAGCAGAACATCCCAAGGCGCAACCAAAACAATACCTCTCAAAGCACAAATACTACAAAACTCAGAAGCCAACAACAGTTTGGCATCACCCAGATGACTAAAATAAATCCTTTATATAATCTGGAATATATATAATTTATATGATGCTGGAAATGCAAACCTGTTCTACTGTATGAAGAGAATCTCAATTTTAGATTTCTCATTTTTCACCTGCAGCACAGGAAAAAAAAAAAAGCTCTAAGTGCTTGGAAAAGTCATATTTCATTCCAGTGAAATTTCACCTAGCAAAAAGGTGGCTCTTTACAACTGTATAAAATACATATTGATTATTCTTAAAGAATGACAGCACTGTCATTTTAAGATAGATGATAGAAATAGACTGAATAAGATAAACCCATTTTACTGAAGAATAAATTTTAAAGGGTCCTAACTGCTTAAGGATACCCTTGGACAAAGACTTTTTTTAAAGAAGATGAGAAATCTACCTAAACGTAGACCTTAAAGCATAATGTTGAGAATTCCAGAAGAACAGAACGTTTAAGTGACATAGGTTAACCAACCTATATATTGATAAGTCTCTTCCCTTTTTAGAGTAATTTGGAGCTGTATTACTCCACTTATGGGAGCCTCCTGAAAGTGGAAATAGGAAACAGCTCCTTTTTGTTTTCAGTGATTTATCAATGCTCCATTTTAAAAATAATTATACCTTTATCTAACATCTTCCAGTTGAAGCAGTGTAGTGTATTAACTGAGGTGTTAAAAACAGTCTTTTAAATTAGCATGCTTCTCTCCCACTGACTGAGAGGTTGTTGTAGTTTGACTCCCCAAAAATCCAATTTCTAAACTCACCACAATTAACCTCAGTATGAGAGAAGTTTTCAGGCATACACAACTACCAATACGGAGAAATTATATAAAAATTTATTATGAACACAATAAATACCATCATACATATATATACAACAGTCTTAACTGTCTCTGCTATGGTAAAGCAAGATATTTACATAGACCAAATCCCTCCTTTCCCCCATAAATTTCCAGAAAGAAAGAAGAAGTCTTTTCCGCTTTCATGGCAGCTCAATCTCTCCTTTATCTTCGAGGCAGGATTTTCAATTTGTCATAGCTGGAAAATCTCTTTCTCTTCATTTTTATGTAGGGGTTTCTATTTCACCTCTTCTTGGTCCCTTGGTTCCAACTGAAGGTCTCTCTCCTGTGGACTGCAAAGGCAGGGACAAAGCTCACTTCACTACAGTCATATCACGAAGTGCAAGGTATTCCGTGAAAGTCCCCTCCTTGGGGGGTCAAGTTCCCCTGAGTCAGAACAGTTTAGGGGCTCTCAGTTCAGTTCTTGCCCCAAGCATTCTAACAGAGCTCCTTTGCTCCGTCTCAGCTGCAAACGTGGCAGGGGGAGGCCACCTCCCCTGCATTCCTTGGTCTGACCGTCCTGGTCCAGGTCATGGGACGTCTCCGAGGTCTCAGCTCCTCTTTCTCTCTCTAGCTGCTGCTGCATTTCAGAACTCCCTTCAAATGGAAGCCCACCCCTCCCTTCCAAGGAAGTCCAAGGTTTTGGGGATGTAATTCAATCTTTCCCCAAAACAGTCTCTGCTGAGCTTTCTCTGCTCTGTTGCCAGCTCTCCCTTTCTGCAGGACATCTCTGTGTCTCTCAGCCTGGCTTTATGCCATCTTGCTGTTTGCCGGCTATCTTCTTGGCTCTCAGTCACAGCTCTCTATTCAGTACTGCCTACGCTGCTGTTTCAGAGTCTTCTGCTGCCCACTCACAGTAGAGAAACTTCCCCCATCCTTTGGCCAAGGCACCTGGTCCGGTTTTAATACTACACGGGGTCTCCCGTGGTCCCGGCCTGGGGGTTGGGGGCCTTGGCCCCCAGTGGGGCTTGCTGGTCCCTGAACTGTAACACGTGGTGTCTCAAACCATGGTTGCCTCTCCTTCCAGCTACATATCAGTCTCCTTTTCCTATCTGTGTAATTTGCTAATTTCACAGGGGTGACCTGATTGGCTCAACACCAAGAACACTACCTCTGGGGTTAACCATCTTCCAACTCCAGGGGGAAAGCCTTTTTCAAAATACCACAGAGGTAAAACCAATAAAAATTTCTTGATTTCAAAACAGTCATAAGAATTAATGTTATGTTATGCCTTTCTTCGGCCTCTAACTCTGACTAACAATGATAGCTTAATGTGTGATATCTCCCTTCAGCAAACATGTTTTACTCCACAGTTTCAGGTTAATATTTAGCAAGAAGTGTTTTGAGTAAAAATCACTGTAAGAGGAGGGAAACTATCTAGTAGAATGAGATGTATAAGAAAACACTGTACATTTAATGTATTTCAATAGCATACAGTTACAGGCATATGTTTTATTATTTGCATGTGAATTGTGAAAAGAAAAAAATAATTCTTAGTCTCTTTATATGAAAATAAGTGCTAATGAAGATATCAATAGCCTATCGATCAAATGAGACTATTGACCAATACTGTAAGGCTGTTTCTAGAGGTTTATTGCAAGATGCCTCATATAATCTTCTATATATATTGGCCATACTTTCAAGTAATTCTAAAAGGTTAATGAGAGATTTTTTTTGGAAAGGCTTTGTATTTTAGAAAACAATCCCCTATGCTTTATGTACTAAGTGTTTAGATATGCAACATATTACAGACCATGGAGGCTGTCTTTCTGATATCCCTTCTAAACTTCCCATATTTTTTCTAAAGCTTACCCTTGAAGTCACAATTCTATCTAATTAATAGATCTGCCAGCTACTGTTTCAGTTGAAGACCATAACAAATTCAGTGTGTTTTACAGAAAACACCCTCAAAGAAAGTCAAGAGCAGCTGTGCACTTGGTTAAGATTTGACTACTTTTCCTAGTCTGAATACTTTATTACTTTCTTTGAGGTTCCATTACTATTGCGTTACTACCTCCTCTTTGCTTCTAGAAGACTACACACTGTATTAAGGAATCAATTTAGAGAAAGATTCTGTTGTCTAAAGCAGATAAAAGTCGATGCATTCTGCAAGTGTTACCAGATTACATAGTTGCCAAAAAGAGTGTCAAAATTTGAAAATAACAAAAGTTTGCCAAAAAAAACCCCAAACCAAACAAAAAACAAACACCTAATTTCACACCAACTCTACAACTACAGAACTTCAAAAGAATATTTTGAACCAAGTTCCAGGTTTTAGCCTTTCAGAATTCACATTTTTAAGCTTCCTTCCAGGTAGAGATACAATTTCTCCTGTTCCCCTATATCACTTACAGGGCAAGGAACATATACACAATAACCATTCAGATGCTGATGTTAGGGGTGGCCAAATCTGTCAGAGCAATAGAAACAAGGCTGCTGCAGCAGCTCTCCGAGCCCAATCCAAACCATAGCAAGGGCACACATGCTCAGATATGTGTACACGATACATACACATGGCTGACCACTCAGGTAAACACTCAACTCTCATGCAACAGTGATCTCATCTGTTCCCTTCTGTAATTGATTAGGAATAAAAGTCCATTAGTGGATACACATACACACACACTCACACACACACAGTGTGCATCCCTCCAGAGCTGGGCTTAGACAACAAGTCTATCCAATAGCTACCCTGTCTGCTGGCACCTGGACATGTGAGCCCGAGGCCTCCAGCTGCTGATACAGAGCCTACCCCTTATACACACACACCCCCACAGTGGATCCCTCTGATAACTAACTGACTTTGGTCCCTGCACACCCAGTAGCCAGATTGTGGAGCCTCTTGTCTCTGAATGCCTGATGCAGAGACACTCATGCACAGCAATGTCAATCCCCAGGCCTGATGATCACTCCAGAAGCTGGTCTGGAACTGCTGGTCCCTCTGGTAGACAATTCCTACAGTTGTAGCGCACACACATGTCCAGGCGAGACTTGCAAATGCTTTGACACACAGCTCCCAAGACAACCAACCTACCCACTAGCAAGCAGTAAGATGAAAAGTAATGGGCAGAAACTGATGCACAGGAAGTTCCACCTGAATATGAAGAGGAACTTTACTGTGTGGGTCACTGAGCACTGAAACAGATTGCCCAGAGATGTGTGGATTCTCCTGCACTGGAGATGAAATTCAAGATTCGTATAGATGGAATTCTGTGCAATGTGCTCCAGGATGACCCTGCTCAAACAGGGAGGTCTTATCGAATGACCCACTGTGGTCCCTTCCAGTCTTAAACACCCTGTGATTCAGTGATCAAACCCTGACATGCACATGCTCACTCTAGTTGCTGACACCAACAGTCAGAGTAACAGCCTCAAGGAAATAACTGAAGTTTAAAAATACAGGACACGTTGTGCTAATCTGGTGTGTTTCATGGCCAGGAAAGCATAGTTTACAACTGTACAATCAGTAGGCCTCTCACTCCCTTATCCTTCTTCCCATGCTTGTGTCTCTCAAAGCAACCTTAAGCTCTCTCTTTCCCCCACCTTTTATCCTTCCCCTAAACATTTCATAGTAAACCCTGTGCAATCCCAAAACACTGTATCCTGTCATGAGTCCCCTCTGCAGAGGAAGCCCTCAACCTGAAAGTGAGAACCATTCCATTGACTCATCTTTGTGTTTCGCCCTGCAGACCACATAGCCCTTCAGAGATAGTCCTTGGAGGAGCCAAGCTCAGGCTCCTTTTCTCCATTTGGGCTGTGGTCTTCTGTCTGTGGAGACAAGGCTTTCACTCAGTAACCTAATTCTTGTTAAGTCTACAAATATTTTCAAATCTAATTAGTAATCACTTATTTTGACCGGCAGCCTGGCTTTAAAAAGTACTGAAACTCTACCAAAGAAAGATTAAAATAAAAGCCTTTTTCTAAATAAGGACCTCTTCCTTTAATTTGTAACTTACTGTTAGAAGAACACTGAAGCAAAAACATTTTGAAAACCTCAATATTTATATTTTTTAAAGGAAGTGTAGCAACATTTACAAACATTTCTTTGTTGTGAAGGATTCCAGGCTGAAAAAAAAAAAAAAAAAGAAAAGGTACATTTACATTGCACTCCAGCTATAGGTATGATTAGACTACAATGTATGCTTCATTCAGTCAGCTGAAGAATGACTGTTCCATCCTTTGAGGTTGCTGAACTCCATAGACAGCTTGTAGCACATTTATGAGAGATCTGCAACCTGACCCTGATGCATCTGCTATGCAGGGGGAGACCATAACCAAGACAGCATTTCTTCCATTACTGTACAATAGCAAACTCCACAGTCAGTGGAAACATAGTTTGTGGAATCTCACTGCAGTACATGGTAGCATAGCAATGCCAATTCAATGTAAGGTCACTTGAGAACTCCAGAGAATTCTAACCTAAAGACAGAATAGCCACGTAAGATTTTCCTTCTTTAACCCTCCTCTCTTTTTAACCACCTCATCCCCATTCAAGCTGGGGGGGGACAGTGGTGGAAAGCAGCTTAGTGCTTGCCTGGCTTACTGAACCAGTAAAGAATCTAATTTGTGATTTCCTTCCAGTCTTTCCTGGAACAGAGCATTCTTATTGTTCATTATATATTTAGAACATTAAATACTTCTACACAGAGGCAGAAAGGGACCTTACATGTTGAAGCTTTGCCTGTACTTTGACAGGATGTGTTAAGCCTAGTACACTGAAATTCTCACTTTTTGCATCAAATAGGAATATGAAGTGGATCCTGTGACAAAGTCAGGAATCTCTGACTTAAATGTGTGTGGAAAATTGCAAGTTCAGCCAAATGCAGGTCTTCTCTCTCCCTCCTCTATCCCCTCCAAAGAATTATCTTTCTCTTATAAAGGATCGCTGCAGAGAATGCTTATAAATTTCTCCATACAGGTGTGATGAATGGAGGTTTATTTTACTAAGCAGATAACTAATGAACAAAAATTTTAGGATTTCAGGTCATTTGAAACTCTCCAGATATTGACAGTGAGTAGTGACTTTTTCTTTCAAATGTTCGTATAACTACTCAAGAAGGAATTTCAGTAGAGAAAACAAGGAAATTTAATTCTTAGCTTATTCTTAGTGTACCCGCATTTGCATCCACTGCTTCAAATGAGAGTTAACTAAGCATTAGATTGTAATAATGAAAAAGGACTACTTTTCCCCATGCTCTTCCCCTGCGTTATTATATATTTTTCTTGCAAAACTCCCCACTGACTGCCTCTGACTAACGTTGCTGTTAGGTTTGATCGGTGCATGCTCACCAGGTACAAATGTTGTACATTCACCTATGCATACAGGGACTTAATAAATACTACACAATTATAGGTTATTTAAAGGATTATCTAACTTTACTGTGCACTAAATAGTACAAATTCAATGCTACAAAACAAGAACAAAAAACTAGAAAGGAGAAAGATGAATTTCATATCAGTAGCAGTCACTTGTCTTATGAACCTGCCACAACAATACTATCAGAGTTTGCAGGCGCAGAGCATAAGACCAACAGTCTGGCAATCACAACATGAGAGAAATGAATGACAGATGATACTGTAGAGACCCTGGAAAACACTACCTCAAGAGCTCCAGTTCTGCCTTAGTAAAGAGCCTCACCTAAGTGATAAACAGTGCGTTATCATAGTTAACATTGTGTAAGAGTAGTCAGGCTTTTGCATTAAATGTAGCTGGAAAGCTTTGTCAATATCGAGAAAGTTTGTGTTTCCATAGAATAGCACATATACTGCAAATGCTTCTTGATAACATATGGGTTATATAGAGGAAAAATATCAGAGTACTTCCCTTTGCTACTTCTTTTATGTGTTGATATCACTGCCTTGAAAGTGATGCACTTCCCACACACACATTTCAAAAACCACTTCAGACAAATAAAAAGAACTCTCAAGAAAAACCCTAATACACTGCTTTTAAAGGAAAAAAAAATTAACCCAAAACAAATTAAACCAGGTAGCCAAAGCTACAGATGAAATTGCTAAACCCACATTTTCTGAGAAGTTCAGTATTACTATGAGGGCATGTTCTCAAAGGGTTCAACGCTAAAAAAAAAAACAAAACCAACAAACCTATAATCTGCAGCTTGTTAATTAGACTGCGAAGTAGCATAACCTGTAGTATTACATGACTTTTCACAAATCAGTATTTACAGAAATAAGCAAAAAGGAACTGAAGTCTTGAAGGAGCAACTCCATATGAAACTGACTTTTTTTTTTTAAAATGTGGATCAAATTTCTTTGGAAAAAAATACACCTTCTTTACATTTCTAGCAGAAAAGATAAAATACTTCTTGGAGCTTTTGCAACACTTCCAGAGGGTATCCACAATACAGTATATAAGTTTAAGTATTGAAGACTGCTCCAGAAACCCAAATATTAAGACCCTTCAATTTCACCTTCATTGTATTATTTAGGCCCAAATCTAGAGCATCTCCAATTATCTTCAATAAGCAGTTATGACTAAAGTAGGAATTCAAGTTTAGTTATAGGATGCTAAGTCCTAATACTTTTGTCCAAGTTTCAGTTGCTGAAAAGTGTCAAACTAATGAAAAAACTTTCAAGCCTTCCTTTTGGTTTTTAGGTCTCTACTGCATAAGCTAGAGTTGCTTGTACTCCATATAGGTCTACCAGACTGGGGAAAAAACAAAACACAATAAAAGAACATAAACCCACACTACCAAGGAATACATTATGTAGTCAAAATAACACTTTTAGAAAAAAATCCCATATATTTACCTAGCAAGAGAAAATGGAATCCAGATAGTCCAGACTGTGTTCCAGATTGAACAGTAAAAATTTTGGGATTGCTAAAAATACCATAAAAGTTACATTCCAAAAAATTCTCTTCTGAAAGCTGTTCAGTCTAGTTATGTTTAGGATGGAGTATTCATGTTTGCTTTCAGCTAAATTTTCAGTCAAATATTTGTAAGTGTCTGGTTTCCATGCCTATTGTTTTTTCTGTATATAAAGCAACAACACTGCTTTTTAAACCAGCAAAATCCTCTCAGCTGAAGATATCATGAAGTATCTTCAGTATTTCACAATAGTGAAGAGACATCATGACATTAAAGTGACTAATTGACTACCCCAGAAAAAAACAGGCAACACAAGAATAGACTTGTTAAACTCCTGTAAGTACTAAATAAATATGTAAAAGCTGATTAATAACCACAAAAAGAATTTAGACATTTTATTCTAACAAGCACACCAAGCAATTTGTTTAAAGAGCACACAAAACACTACATACAAAATGTTTTCCCTCATGACCCTGAAAAACAGTAAACCTTTTTTATTACTGGTTGTGTTTAAGACACAGACTGTGTTAGATAATAACTGTGTCCTGTCATTATATAGCAAAGTTTCTAGGTGAGGTTCTCTAGCAAAAGAGCACTCCTCCTTATAAAAGATCAGATAAGTGAAACAGTGTAAGAATTCTTCCTGCCTCAGCAGTTCTCTTATTACCCACCTTACCCTCTAGACAAATACATCTTCATGCCTTCTCTGCTTCAAAGGGAAAAAATGCAAAGCATAAATATCTTGAGTGTAAGAAGAAAGCAAACAATACCATTTTTTTTAATATAATGGAAAATTACTATTACAGATAATAAAAATCAAAGGTAGAAATAAGATATTTCAAGAAGGATATTTGAAGTGCATAGAAAGTAAGTGTACAGTTTTCATTTATGCAGTAAGGAAACACACACTCAAGGTACAGATATTACATACTTTAGGCACTAGCAGATTTCAGTTTTCATGTGTATGCACAGGGCAGATATGATTACACTAGTGTCAGATAGAATTTAGGTTTTCTGCTATGATACCTGGATATAATGGGGTTTCTAGGCAACAGCTATATTATATTTAGGCTAGGCAGTACTCCACAGTTAAAGGGGTCCACACCAACATGGGAAGAGAACACGTCATACACCTGCAGAAAAAGATCGAGGAAAAAAACCAAAGGGATACAGCTCTCATGTTACATTATGGAACTGAAACATAACTTCAAACATATTTACTAAAGAAAATGGCTGCAGCAATATATGAGCAATCTTTCAAGCTGTTTAGATCCCTACTTTGTCTCCTTTTACCAAAGAGGTTAATCTCCTCAGCACATAGGACTAAAACCAGATTTTGCTAGTTATGCATACAAGCAAGGCATAGGGAAATACTGAAAAGCATCTAAAAGCTTAACTCCATGTAGATATCCAGATACGTTTGAAAAAACAAACAAACAAAACAAAAAGCCTTAATTTTAGATATCTAAATACTCTAACAAAAATGTCTGCAAATCAGTCAGTATGATCCACATATTGTAAACCTATCAACCTTTCTCTTCGAAACCCTAGCACATCTTTTGTAGAATTTAATACAGAGAGCATCAGCTAACTAAAAACACTGTGCAGAGAAGTAATGAAACAAAATGTGTCTGGAAATTTCTCCTGTCTGTCTTTACTCTCTTTTTAAGTTTTCAGGAATCTGGTTGTATAGGTCAGAAGTTTCTTGCACATTTAGTACTTCAGTCTCATTATCTGTAGTAATACAGTGTAGTGTTAGTAACAACATCAAACAAGTTTTCATAGCTGTAATACAGATAAGTTCCAGTCGAAAGGGCTACAACTCTTCAACCTCACAAGTGAACATATTAGAAAGGACCTTCTATTTTATACAACCATTTCTGGCAAAATTAGGCTTTGCAGCAAGTTGGTAGTTCTTAAAAGGAAATTCAGACATCCATTGTCTTGTCCTATGTCAGGTGCACCCAATATAGGATGCAAGCTGAACCTTGTGCAAAAGCCTAGTTTCATCCTCTACTTCTCTAGATTTTACAGTTAAGATCTTTGATACTTTTGGTTATAAAATAACATTCTTTTCTAGTAAAAACCTTACTTTACACAGCTCCCTAAAGCAAGTAATTGTCTTCTTACCAAGAATTAATCTTTTTCACCTGGAGAACTATTTGGGCCACATAACTGCACTCAGTTAATAGCCTACCAGACTACAAAAAGGTTTTAAGACCTTTATAGACAAATAATATTATAAGTTTACTGTGTTGAAGAATGAAAAACTACCAAACAACAAAACAAACAATCCAAACCACCACAAATATGCATTGTCCTTCATTCCTTTCTGCAATGGAACCGAATTTTAAACTGAAAACAGAAATACAGGTTGCCTTATTGAGACAATAAATATCATCAGACCAAAAACCCTCGAAATCAACACCATCAAGCAAACACTGAAAAAGAAAAAAAAAGTTAGCAGCTTACTAAAGGAAGAAGTCCACTCCACAAAATCCAATACATTACTCTCCTATGCCCTCCCTGGGAGAACATTTTATGGAGTTGACTGATTTCCCTAAGCATGTCTGATGGGGTACAGCTGTGTGTCAGTACCTTGCCCTGTACAGCTACATGAAATCTGAGACAGTAATTGGTGTCTTAACTGCTGATATTTGTTGGTCTCTCCATGCTGTTAACAGAAATGAGATTTCGGGGTGAGAGGAATAGTTTCATAACAAAATGCAGTTAATAGTCTGATGTTTAAAGTCTTACATTATTCCAGAAATAGCGACAGGCTATCTAATAAACGCAACAGAATGGAGTTGGTTTAGCTGTTTCTCTGCTATATACCTCTGGACTAGCTGAAAATCCTTGTTCGGCCTATTCTTTACCAACTTTCCGTCTCACTGCAAAGTTGAATGTATGTGATTTGCTGTGTTTTACAGAGGATGTAGCATCTGAAGCCTCAGTCTCTAACACAACTTTTGTTTCCATTAAAATAAAATACGTACACCACTACAGCCAAAGCCATAGCACAGATTCCCACAGCCATCTAATGAGAAAGCACATCACTGTTCTCTGTGCATGTGTTGAAGGTTATCTTCAGTTGATTCACATCCATCAGGGTATTTATTTATTAGACTGGAGTACCTAAGACCAGTGGATATAAATCTAAGTATTCTATTTCCCACTTGTACTCACTACAAAAACAGATGTTCCTTAAAAACTGTAGGCAATGAAAATTTAGACTTGGACATATCTGCAGCCTCAGTTTCTCACATTTTTAAACATTGGTTCACTCCATAATCAAGATTTAGACTAAAAAAAGTTAAGCTAATAGAGGATCAAAGAAATGCAGATGAAAAAGGTAGAGACAAGTGGTAATGTATGAGAAACTCACAGAATGAAATAAAGTAAAACACTTAGTAGGCACTTACGAAGAAAGACATTAAAAAAAAGACAGAAAGCATTTAAACAACTAATACACATACTGACTGGGAAAGAATGGGACTAGAGTTCCAGATTCAAACAAAAAAGGTAAAGAAACAATGGACATAAGCATTTTAATAATGCTTTGATGTTTTAATAATGAATATATGGTGAAAGTCAGGATTAATATTTTATTTTAAAAGCTAATGTTACAGCTCAGTCCTTTAAAAAAATTTAGTCACCACATTCATTAGTTTGTTATTTATTTGAGTGAACGTTAGTATTGCAAAAATTATTCAGGATAATTATAATACTATTAATGCCTATGCTGGGATTATTGCTAGCATCTTTGAAGACTATTGCTAACACTTTTATTAGGTCTCTAAGAATGTTCCACTTTTCCAGAGACCATGGCATGTTTTCACCTATTCGTCTGTTCTTTCTTAATGATAATTTGTATATGTATTATTACTTTTATTTTGTGTTTCTTTAGCTCAGACCTTCAATTTTATAATCATAGTGACTTTTAAGGAAGCTCATAGTTTTTAAGCAGGAGTCCTCACTCAAATATTAGATGACTAGATTTTATTTTCTTGAAATGAAAATAAAAATAAAAGCTGCATTTCACTCAAAATTAGCAAAACTTACTGGTTTCAGAATCATCCAGCTTTCAATATATGTCAGGCACATGGCTGTCTTTTGTCTCAAATACTTTTCTTTGTAATTCGTGAAAATTTTGTTTAACAATATCTTGTCTATGTGCTTTCCCTTTCCAAATATATCTCTGTTTCTTCTGGGAGGAGAGACTCAGTTTTTCCTTCCTTCTAATTCCAGCAGTCTTATCCTGACTTTAGGAAGAACAAGAGTGATGAAACTTTGGGTGACTAGAATGTTTGGGGTGTGGGTGCAGCAAAAAAAAAAAAGATGGATGCCCCCACAACATAGAGTGGCTGTGATATGCTATGATCTACATTTCATTGATGCCAGTATTAGATGCTTTCAGGGATTTTGGGATCATTCAAGTCACAGACACCTGGACAAATATAATGTTATGTGTTTTTCTATTACCTTCTACCATTCTAGTTTAGGATACACAGACCTTTGCTTTGATGGTATACAGGTGATTGTATGTTTGATATCATGGTGACTAAATGAAATACGTTGATGACAGCTTTCATTTTCTTAATTGCTTCTCACAGTATCAGCCACCATTCATAATTATTTCAGCTGTTACCATTTCATACTCTGATACAGTTGGCTAATGTCTTGGTTCAGGTCTTGTATATACAACAGCTTTCCCTGAATAATAAGTTCAATACCACCTCTTCCTTTCACTCAAGACTTAGCAGGAGGATGCAAGGCTACATAAACATTAGAGTCTTTCATAATGCTGAAGCTTGAGATGTGTAACAGAGGAGCCATGCAGACACCTAATGCCTGAGGCTATGTGACTCTTTTCACTCATCTTGGGTGGGTAGGCGGGTGAGTGTGAGATGACACAGCATGGGCAAGTCAAGAAGAGTTCCTATTGAATTAGCACTCCTAAGTTTCCAACATCTGTCAGAACAACACAGGAATCCCATTTACCACAGCAGAAATAGAATTTGTTCTCCAAGGAATATCATGATTTTCATTCTATATAGTTTTAAACAGTGTAGCATTCATGGTAGTTTCCTTGGTTTTACTATTTGCATTCTGAAACCATAATTGAGTAAAATTGATTTGCCACAGCTCCTTTGACAAGATCCACATTTCCTACATGACATTTCAGTATTTTTCCTGAAACCAACATAACTATTTTTAGGTACCTTCTTTTTATTACTCATTACTGCCTGAGTGCCACAATAACTTGAAAAGTCACTAGCTTTTCTTGTTATATTGATTGAAGTGTTACAGCTAGCTTTGACTCACTCGTGAGTAAATACAAAGTATGTGCAGCTTAACTAATACACAAATATTCTCCAGAATGAAGTTAAATCACTGGTCAGACATAGGTTTCACTTTCAGGTAGGACAAGCTATGATGTACTTTGATACTAAATTTTATGCAAATGAATTTATCCAACTAATACCCAGTAAACTTATCCAGAAACCTGAATGATACCTTTGACAGTGACAAACAGCTTTTTATCACATACTTAATTTTCAACTTCTGTCATAGAAACCACTGACAGTGCACTTATTCTTATGCATTTTGTCTACCAGAGTAGAGATTTTTAGGCTATATTCTGTTAAATTTACTTTCATTACACTTACAGATTTGTGTAAGAGCTCCAGAATCAAACAGACACTCTTGACACAGTATCTCAGGAAAAGGTCCTTCAGATTTCAGGCAATTTCTTAAGATAATACAGTAGGCCACAAAATTATTCTTTGCCATTCCCTATTCATGTAAGAACTGAGAAATTAATAAAAAAATGTGTATTTAAGAAAAAAATAATTTCATGCAAAGTTATGAAGCTATACTTATCAACAATAAAAGAATAAATGATGATTAATAATGCATTAATCAATGTTAATTGTTACACTTTCTGTTCTTATTCTTCATTGTGTCAAAAATATTCTGCTACTTATCAGTAGGATACATTTTTTTTAGACATTATTATTTATGGATTTTTGTCATGTAAAACACACAAAAACTAACAGCATAACTTTCTGTTTCAACATGCTATTTATTTTTTTCAAATACAATATTACAAAATACATTTTTCAGTTAGAAAACTATTTCCATAGCTTAAAATGTGTTTTAATGCCTAAGCATTTATCCTATATTTATATATTCATTGAGCATTTTTAAAGCATCTCATTTATACATATAGTAAAACTGTTGCTCTCCTGCGTATGCATTTCTTCTCTTGGATTTTTCACATCCATAGATCATCTCATGTGGTTGTAGGCACTGAGCCTGTATGGATTGTCTGATATAAATTCCATGTCACTTGAGGAGAGAAGACAACAAGGTAAAAAGTTTGACCATGGTTAGAGTAGAGTTTTCAGTGACTTCTGTAGACAATATTTATGATAATGAATAATGATTTTTTATGTCCCAACACAGAATAACATCACTGCTGTATCCAGAGAATTGCTTCTTATGGTATAGATTTTCTTCCACTTTTTGCTTGGCACAATGGTGTCTTGATTGCTGATTGATTATTTAGGTATTATGGTGATACAAAGGACAAGGTGGTTTGGGAGACAGTGTCTTTCAGATAGACACACTGGTTTAGTTAGAGAAAAAAAAGCACAAAATTTCAAGCACAAAAGCCTTTCTACAGTTGTACTTTATCTTCAGATAAACAACAAATAAGTAACGGGTAGAGTATCTAGTAGAATTTTAGAGAACTTCATCCACCAAAGAAATTAACTGCACAGACACATTTCATTGCCTGTTATCATCCAACCTTTCATTCAGACTGGACAGCCTTAAATCTGTGTCATTTATTCTTTTAGAAGGATTGCAATTCCACACCATATTGCCACAAATCAAATGCTTGTTGGTTTTTTATCATAAGCTCCCTCATCTTCAGATGACAGTTGGATGTAGCTTACGAGCTTACACACATCTATTTTGTATTTTTCCTGACATACAGTTGATTTTTGATGTTGTATATAAATTCAACACTTGCGAGTTTAGAAGCCTAGCCTTATAAGGACCCTCAAGGGAAGCAAGATTTATGGGTGCAAATTGTGTCAGAAATATTCCTTTATTGTTTAAAGAACTCCTTACACGTTATAACCTTTTTGCTGCTGACAACATTTGGAAGAAGATAGTTTAGAGTAATGCTAAGGCACAGACTTTTTGCAGAATTGCTGGCTATACATTCTTAACTTGTGCTTAAATGAAAGCACCATTCTCTTTGAAGTTACTGGTTCACAGAGTTGCATCCCTGTTGGCATTCTTATCAGTGGTCTCAGCAGACAGAAGCACCTTGTCTCTTGAATAGCTTTTGGTTAAAGCCCAACTGATAAATACAACTGCTCCCAGAGTTGAACTAATTCAGTGGACAGATAAAGGGATTTAATTCTCTAGCTTTCCCAAAGCTGCTCCTTTTGAAACAGTAAATTCAATGAACAGAAAACAAAACATTTAAGCCTTCCTAAGAAAATGCAGGTGATCACCAAATTAAATCTAAGTATTATGTAAATGCATTCTTGGTATTTGACTTGATGTATTTCATGATATTGCCCATAAGCTTTCTAGTTCTCTACATGTTAGAGTCTTTTTCTCTCCAGTACAAAATACTTCAAATCTGTACTTCCTCTTGCATCTGCAAAGCTCGGGGAATCTGACTAGGTTAGGCAGGACAGGTTTTTAGCCCCAAACGTTTTTTGGCTGAAGGTTAATTACTGGGTAAATGCAGAGAACTGAAATTTGCTTACTTTGGCTAGCAGCCTTTACTACAGTTTGTATATTCTTATGGGATTATAATAAACATATAACAAAGCACTAACTTGGGGAGCTGTCTCTACTGATCTAAGCAGTGCCCCAGCTGGTGTTCAGTATTTCTGTGGTAGTAGACGGGCTTGTGAGATCAACTAACATTGAGTCCAGTTTATGCTAACTACTTAGGACAAGGGAGTATGCCTACAACACTCTCTGAATGCGACAATTTGAGAGGATTTAGGTATTGAAGTGTGTATACAATTCTGTAGGTCATTTTCAAATACTTCATATCTACTGTGGAGGTCTATGTGTTGTATTGCTGACACTGGTCCTGAAGGTGTAGTTCTCTCATTATTGATTAATTGTTGCTCATAAATGCTTCAACCCTGATTTAACTCAAATCAAGTGAACAGAGAAGTTTTTCCCTGTGAGAGTTATAATAGAATTTTATGCCATACATCATTCAACTCCTTGGAGATCAACAGAGGTCCTAGATCACCTTTATTTCAGGGGAGTGAAAAATACTCAGGACACCTTTGTAAGTAACTGCTGGAATAATTAAGCCGATTAGAATGGCAGGATACAGAGGAGTGACATCTAGGACACCCGGCAGTGCTGAAACAAGAGCAAAGGAGAGAAAAGTCCCCAGAAGACAGCAATAAATCTGGACCTCAGGGAAATGCTTATATCACATGTCAATAGAAAAAGAGGTAAAGATAAATTTTGACCAAGAATGCAATCACCAAACTCTATTTTACTTTGAGCAGTGCACAGAGGAATAATAAAACCCACAGACAAGAAGGTCATTATCATTCTGACAATGAGATCTCTCTTAAAAGTACTAATTTTTTTCTCAATTTCGGATTCTGAAAACAGACTCTAAGGAAACTACAAAACACAGGCACTGTGTTTTCTGAAGAAAGTCTGAAACAGTCTCCTTTGTGTTAGGTTAACCCTAATTTTTACAGGTGACGTGTAATAAGAATAATAAAGTATAACTGTGCTTTTTTGCCAAATGAAATGGCATAGATGCATGATGTACTGATACACACTGGTATTTTTAAGGTTTTTCTCCTCCTACCAGAGAAGGATAAATGCATTTAGGTCAATCTGAGGAACTGATTTATATTGTCACAGGAACAATGTGTTTTACAGTGTTGTCTGACTTTGCCTATCTATTTATAACTCCTGGTCCAGCTCACTCCTAGACATGCACCCTGTCATGTCTTTTCTCCTGTTAATGTACTCAAAGCGATGACTTTGAGCTGTCCTTCCTCTTCCTTTCACTTCTACCTGGGAGATTAGAATTACGCTACTTTGTAAGTAAATATATATGAGTATTGAAAAACTAAGTCCTGTTCAAATTAATTTGCTTCACAGTTTGATCAGTGCCCTAGATGTAGGTTTCATAGCACTTTATGAGGTACATTTCATAGCATTGTATCATCACTGTATGAGGTATATTCCACACCTTCTTATCATGGTTTTTCTTGATAGCATTTTATGTAGCCACTTTACCAGATAGCATGAAAAGCATCTTAGCAGTAAACTTTTAGGGCATTTTTCATGGCATACAGTTGCGTATAAGTATAAAAGCACAGAAACAGATATAGAAGATGTGAGGAACAATGTTAACTCCTATTATTCTGAAGAAAGTAATTGCAAAACTCAACTTACTGTACAGCATATCTTTCTGTACAAGGAAATGTAATATGGGATTTCATGCACATTTCTGTTTGGTTCTTACATGATAGAGCTACCCTCTCACAGGTGTATTACCAGTCCAGTAGTACTTATAACATAATATCTCTGTATATCCTTCTAATGTATTCTATCTCTTTTTCTGATATATTTTTTTCTGCTTCCTCTTCTCACAGGTCTTCTTACATAAGACACTCCTGCAGAAGTGCAGTCCCTATCCTTATTCATCCAAGCTCCTTGCACATTCAGAGATGCTCTGCAGACAAGCTCTCCATGCAAAGTTCTCAGAATTAACTCAGGCATTAGACAAACAGGCAGGGTACCAAAATGCAGAAGCAAAAGGAGTAACGTGCATTCAGATCTCCTAGTAGTGGGAGAAAGCCAGAAGAAAGTAAAACCAAAATTGATCATTTATTTTTTTAATTGTTGTCATGGAAAATAAACAAAAACTGCCAATAACTTCTGGGTTTTTTTCCATACTTCTTACAGGCCCAGCATATTTGCCAGCATGACCGTGAAGAACAGAATCGTTAACAGTCTTCCAACATCTGCCAAATATGAAAAAGTAATAGGAAAGAAAAAGAGGTTATGTTTGGAGAATTTAAAGTGAGGCTAGGAAGGGTTGGAAGGGGTTTCTTTGGTCTGAAAAGGAGGAGAGTAGAGAAATTACATTATCTGAAGCTTATAACTGGACAAAATCTTGATATGACTTGGTAGGAAAAATTACTCAAAACCTCAACTCAGCCAAGTTTTTACAGCACACAAAAAAATACCTATTAAAAACAAGTTGTGCAAATTACCATTGGAAAAAGAACCATATTGAAAGTGACATAACATGATAGTGCTAAATGAACAATTTTATTATTCCTGATCCAATACAGTGACCTGTAAGAGCAAGTACTTCTAGAAGTCCATCATGAAACTCCCAGATCCTTTCTAAACTGGCATATTAATCTGCTCATTAAAAGAGTAAACATGCAGAAAGCCACACATACATTTTTACATAATCAATCAATCAAAAAAAAAATAAATTAGAGGCAAGTTAGGTTTCAAAACTTGTTTAGTTTAGGTTTTAAACTTTTTTACAAGTTCTTTTTTAAAAATTCAATATTTTAAATCATTCACATCTCATTGTAAGATGCACTTAATTTTTTTTTATTGAATTCATTAAAATTTAAAGGAACTGTGAAAAGTTTTTTAAAGTTGTACAAAGTCAAATCTCCTACAGGTAAAATACCATACCTTGCAAGTTCATTAAGAGGTAAAATAAAAATATCAACAATGCAACCTATCTTGAAGGGAGAATTACAAGCACCTGAGGAAGTAAGATCTTGAGATACCACCCAGCTACCTATCCTGAAGTTCTGCACAGAGAACTTCAGAGAGATTTCAGATTTCTCATGAAGTCTTTCATCTTGATGGTAGTGAGGAAAACTAATATTTAACAATAATTCAGGGTGCAGACTGCACAGAAAGTTCTGGCTTGGTACATGATTTCTTCCAAAGATGTACATTCAACTTTTTCCAACCAATTAAAAAATTGTTTGCACCAATGCTTAATGATCAAGGAAAGATTTCTTGAATCAAAGCTGCAGACCATCAACACCATTAATACTTACAGGACTAAACAAAGAATCAAATAAATGTAAAGATGTGAGTTCCACAATATATCCATAATCAGAGAAAACACTGTTTATAAACAAGACCAAAGCAAAGGGTGAAAAACAGGAAGCAGTTTCTCTCCTTTCTGTATAGTTGGGAAGCCTAAATGAGTAAAGTTTACAATTTGAGCACGGCAAACTGTGTAATCAGTCCCACAGCATTTTTAAAAAAGTAATGATTCTCTCATCATTTCAGGGCCATTAACCTGTATAGTAAAGTCAAATGATGTTTCTGCGTGCTAGTAAACAGGGAAATAGAAATTTTAGTAGTGGTTTGCTGTTAATGCATCTGATAAATTCTCTGTCTGTCATCCTGACACTCCACAGCAATTACTGGAAAGCCAAATTCTGCAGCAGAATCTTCTCACATCAGTAACATTGAACCTAAAGAAATTTGACTCGTGAAGAGCATATCCTTCACATCCTGTTACTAGTGATACTGGTATGTCTGTTAATAGAACATCTACTGAAGCTGCTGTAAAAACTATTCAGTAGTACAATGATAATTTGCAATGTGAAGGCAACTGAAGATCTCATAATTTATATGTTTTCATGAACTGCTTCATTTTGTGACCATTACTTTTTCTTTAGGTTGGATAGTCAGAATTTGCAAGCAACACCTTCTGCCTGCTGAGGTGTTGATGAACTATGTGACTGAAAAGTCACATAACTGTCTGGCTCCCATTATGCTTCCCTCAGTGCACCACAAGAAAGAAAATGACAAAATCTTAAATTTTGTCAGACTCCCAAAGTATCTCACATAATTCTGAAATTAAATCAGCTATGATGCTCCAGTATCTGTTGAAGGGAAAACACAGCAGGACACAAGTCATACATGAGATTCATGCATGCAAGAATGGCGACAGTCTGACATAAATGATTGAGAAGCTGATAAGCAAAGATACTCTGCTGGACCTGGTACTTACAAACAAGAATGAACTGGCTGGGGACATGAAGGTCAGGGACAGTCTTGACAGCAGTGAGATGGTGGAGTTTAAAATCCCAAGAGAAAAGAAAATGACAGAAAGCAGGATCATGATCCTAGATTTCATGGGAGAAGACTTTGGCCTTTTCAGGGACCTATTTGGAGGAATTTCATAGCATATGGTTATGAGAGAGAAGAGGGGTCCAAGAGAGCTGACTGACTTTCAATTTAACATAAAAGCACTTGTGAAAGTCCCCTCGAGGGAGAAAATATTTTCGTATTCAATGGTTTTTCACTGATTTACTTGGGAAGACACATATTATTTTTAATTTAGTTTTCAATCCTTTTCCAAAGAAAATTTTAAAATCATCAACTTTTTCAGTTGCCAAAAGATTAATGTGTTCTCCTTCTCTCCCAAATTTCTCATTTAAAAATATCATATTTCAATGAGGGAAAAAGAGAAGGAACTTTCTATGAAACAGATGACAAATAACATGTACCATAAAAAATGGTAATCATAAAATATCTTTCTGGTACTGGAATTGAACTTTAATAATAAGTAAAGTAGTAAGAGCTGATTACATTCTCATCCATTTATTATGAATATATGTTTAAATATTACATCATATTCTACTAGCACCTTTTTTTTCCAAAAAATCATCTTTTCTTTCTTTCTTTTTTATTCATGAACAGAAGAAAACATTAAATTCTACACTGAAGTAACATCTGGCTTTTTTTATTATTTCCCTTTCTTTGTCTTGTAATGTTGCTCACTTTAACTGAATTATCAACAAATACAGAGAACAAAGCAATTAAAACTCAGTGTGTGAGTCCATGTACACAGATAGAAGGTCTGATTCTGAAACTTCCCCCTTACAAAACTAACATTTATCATGTAGGAAAAGATCTATGGGCTCAGGGCTAAGAGAAGAAGGACGAAAACAACATTGTAAAGTGTCTAAAGGAAAGATAAAAGCTGTAATTTTAGTTCCATAGGGGGTCACTGAAAGGGTTACTATAGTGGTGTCTGTTTGCATGGAATCTTAGCTAAAATGACAAACCAACTACAGAAACACAGTAAGACTCATATTTTAAAAGTTTCAAGATGAGGAAATAATAAGTAAATGAAAATGCACAAACATGGGGGCACAGGACAGACACTTTCAACCATGCTGGTTATAAGTTTTCTGTCATGACATAAACATTTCAACAAATATACGGATAAAAAAAAACTCTGGATGATGGACGCCTAAAAAATTCCTTGCTTGATATGGATAGCAACAAACAGAAACAGAAGAATAACAACACTCTAAGACCTCCAGAAAGGTCAGACCTTGAAGGCTGTTAAAACTCAAGAGCATGAGAAGAATAAATTGTGCAGCTTTCTGGTTTTACACTTTTTACACTTACATGTTATAGAAGATGGACTGTAGCATCGAAAACTTGTTTTAGCATGTAAGTATTTTCTTGATCTAGCCTAGAAGAGAAAAGAATAAGTTGATCAATGCTCCGTGCTGTATATTTTTAATAGTGAAAGTTATTAACTACAAAGAACATCAAAACAAACTGCTGATGAGCAGGCAGCATTTCACCAGAAGTAAAGGATAAAAATAAACTCACTTTCTCACAGCAATAGTGCGTGCACCCCAGCTGATATTTGGTCTTGCATAGAACAGTATTAATTAACAACAGTTAAAGGGAACTAACAAAAATAATCTGTATTATGCATTTTTCTCAAGCCCAGAAGACATTAGAATAATTTAATATATAAACCATATATTGAGCTAGTAAGACACCCTGGAGGCAATGAAAGGTATGTACTAATTTTAATGCCAGTAAAAACATCAGCTTATATTTTGAACAGATACTGCCAAAGCCACGTGAACTGAACAAAATCTGAGCTAAAATAACATTCTCTTTGTTCTGTGGTAGACTATCAGAGAACACACTTGTCAGGTTAGAATTCTTGGGGCCTAATAAACATAACTGGAGCCTAATAACTGGAATTGTATATGTTTAGACACAGGCCAGGAGGATATGCTTCTTGCTGTAGGACCCAAACTAGCCAGAAGTTTGAGTGTCTCCATCCAGACTTCTTAAAGAAGATCACAAGAATTTCTAAATACAAAAAGCTTGTTTTATTAAAATATAAACTCAAAATGATTAAAAATTACCAGGTAAGGCAGAACAGCCATAATACAGAGAATGAAAATGGAAAAAATAGGCCTTAAGAAAAAGTTTTACTACCTTATATTTTTGCTTCCAGTGTTGGTTTGATCAAGATAATGGCCTTCTGGTTTGTGATGAATCCTTCAGTTCTCATTGGGCCACAGTAACTTTCTCTTTCCATCACTATGCTGTTCTAAAAATGTGTCGACTGGCTGCTCCTCTCTGTAATTTCTTGATTTTCTGTTATTCTTAATGCTCTTTTCTTCTGTCACAGAAAATTAACAACCTGACAGTTTTTCTTTTCTGAGCATGCTCAAATATATGCAAAAAAAGATACAATTTCTCTTCTGTTTGTGACATGGTCAATTAGAGTTTCTGTAAAAAAATATAACAAGTAAACTGAGACCAAACACAAAGCACATAACATCCACCACACCTCTCAAACCAATTACATCTCCCCTTTAGTAGCCCAGTGGTAAGTATCTCCCGCTTTTATAGAACTCCTAAGTCCTTATTTACTTTTGTCTTCACAGGTCATCATCAAGTGATACTACAGCTCCTCTTAGGCATTTCTTAATTTAAGTGGACAAATGATAGACCAGACCTGAGGTTAAATCAATCCCTACTCACCATTTTTCTGCTTAGCTTCCATGAGGATGTTCAAAGAATGTGCAGTACACTTTGCTCTTAGCCTTACAAGCAATGGAGTTACAAAAAAAGTCTTTTACTCTATCTGATCCAGATTTCTGGGAGTAAAATCTAAGAATAGATTAAGAACCTATTTTTAATATGATCTGTAGCATCTTATGAATTTCATTTAGGACCCAATTGCTGTATCCAATTTCACCAGTATTTATAGTTGTGACAACTATAAATGGACCTGCAGAATTTAAGTTGTGAATGAATCATGAGCACGAAAAACAAATTTGTTCTATGGTCTTAATATGCATAGCAAGGTACCAGGGCTGTGTCCCAATGGCATTAAGTCATTAAATTCCTGGGTCATGCTACTAACCTTCAGCTTAGAGGAAACAATGGAGTCCTTTGTAACAATGAAACTGACCTGAAAGTGGGTGATCAACTGAATCCCAAGCCATCTTCACAAAGCAGAAGTATTTGACTGGCAGTTACAAAAGCACTTCATGACCAAATTTGGATAGTTCTGGAGATTTCTTCAGGAAACTCCTGCTGTGCCTAGTCCAACTTGGCTACTTAAGTGTTAATTAACATCCTGTACAGCGTGACCCAGAGATTCCCAGGTAGTTCCCGCTGGTGAAGTGATCAAATTTTACACAAATAAGACACTTGTAAATAGTCTATGATAAATTCTGTATGCAGTTAAGATAATAAATAGCAATGGATTATGTATGTGCTAGAGTGTTCACATAGGATTAAAAGAACTAAGCAAAAGAGCAGTTTGAGGAAACTGTTGTGAATATTCTCAAGTAACTGAAGGAAATAGGTATTTGTATACAACGGTAATGAGGCTTATCTACATGCAAGTAGACTACCCTTGGGTACAGCTATAGTGTTTAAATGCTTCCAAAGCATCATTTTTCTGTAGAGGAATGATAAGAAGAGGTTAAATGACACACTGAAGTAGACACAGCTCTTCACCTTTGAAGGAATTAGGACCCTTAATTTTAGGTGCATTTTTACCACAATTCCATCCAAAGCCAAATTTTGTCAGAGCATGTCTCTGAAAATGCTTGTAGGTTTTACAGATACAGCAGCAGCCCAGCCTAACAGCTAATATCCTCTGAGAATGAAAGGATGAGTTCTAAAATAGCAACAGTAGTTCTAAAACTGAGCTTATTTTGCCACACAGAAGATATGCTGCAAAAGCTCTTTGGCTTTATAAGTGATTAGTCCATTTAGGACTACTAAAATGTCATGCTAACTTCAAAAAAAATATTACATGATCAGGAAAACATTCAATCAAGACAGTCCCCTGAAATAATAAACAAGGAAGAAACTGTCAGACTCATTAGAGAGATGGAGAAAAATTTGGTCAGTCCTTAATTCAGTCATAAAGTACTATGAAACTAGGACACTGTCTGAATGAAATTTAGTATGGTGATATTACCAGTATTCTCTGTGCGCTTCATGTTAGTATAAACCTCAGAATGTTTTCTGTTTTCATATTATTCAAGATCATAATTCTTCTTGTCTAGTTTGGAGGAAAGAAGGTTGAGGGGCAGCCTCATTGCTCTCTCCAGCTTCCTGAAGAAGGGGAGAGGGAAGTGCTGACCTCTTCTTCCTGGTATCCAGTGACAGGGTAAGTGGGAATGTTTCAAAGCTATGCCAGGAGAAGTTTAGACTGGACTTTAGGAAGCATTTCTTTATTGAGAGAGTGGTCAAACACTGGAACAGGCTTCCTAAAGAGGTGGCCAATGCCCTAAGCCTGCTAGTGTTGAAGAGGCATTTGGACACTGCCTTTATAATACACTTTAAATTTTTGGTCAGCCCTGACATGATCAGGCAGTTGGACTTGATGCCATAAGGTCCACTGGTTTTTTAGTTTTGCTAATTTTTATAGGCTTTATAACTAGTTAAGTAGTAAAAGTAGATTTCAGAAGCAGCAGCCCTCATTCCTCAGTAGTTTACACATTCCTCAACCCCTATTACCCCATTACATGCTCCCCATATCAATATCCCCTGAATTCCAGTAGAAAATGTTTATTCTCTCTTTAAGAGTAAGCCCTTTTGTTTAGAGAACACTTGTATCTTGGCCTAAATCGCAAGAGTACAGTCAAGAACTGGGTGAACGTGTGCCCCGTGTATCCCGAAGAAGAGGAAGATGATGAAGAAGGGGTCTCAAAAAGCCCCTAGCCCCAATTCCCAAGGGGCGTGACTGAGGGTGGTCCAGGGCAAAAGCCAGTGGGTGGACGAAACCTGGGATTGGACAAGTAGTATTATAAATCGTAACATCTGTACGGGGGGTGAAGGCATGCGCGTGCCATGTAATCTCTATGCCTCAGAGGTACAAATTAAAACACTTTCCTTATCTCACCTCCAAAACTAATTTGCCTTGGAGTTTTTTTCTCCCTGAATTTTCTTTAGGCAACAGACTAGATGATTGCTGTAGGTCTATACTGAGTCTGGTTGAGCTGGAATTCATTTCAACCCTCAAAGTGCTGTGCCTTGCATTGGCAGCTAGAAGGGTGTTGATAACACACCAGTGTTTTGGCTACTGTTGAGCACAGCATCAGCACTGTAACATTCCTTCTCAATTGAGGGCAAGATCCTGGGAGGGGACCCAACTAGGCCAGCTGCCCCAAAGTGACCAAAGGGATATTCCATACCATATGATGTCAACTCAGATATAAAAGCTAAGGCAAGGAGCAGGAAAGCAGGCATTCATTGTCTCCAATGGCTGCCTGATGAGGAACTGTCACGCATGCCGAACCCCTGCTTCTCAAGAGTGGTCAGACATCGCTGCTGATGGGAAGTAGAGAATAAACTGTGGTGTTTTCCATCTTACTTTCTCTCCTGTCTGACTGGGAAGGGGAGTGATAGAACGGCTGGGTGGGCACCTGGCGTCCATCACAAAGTCCCTTCCAACTGAAGTAATCTGTTCTATTCTAAGAAATGATATTGTCACTGTTTTGCATTGATTATATCTTGAGCTAAAGTAGCATAACTAGAAAAACAATTCTAAAAATAGAGGTTATATTTTTTCCTGTTTTCTTGATAAACTTTAGTTGGGTTTGATTTTGATACCTCCCTAAATTATTACACGGTTCTCAGAAATTTAAACCTAGAAGAAAATGAAGTTGTCTACAGGTCCTATCACACATCTATCCTAAATTCTTTACAGTGACAGCTTTTTATCTTTCTTTATAGTACAAGTCTTAAATCACTTGCAAAAAAAGGTTTTAGATAAAATAACATAAACTAAACTAAACTAATAAAATAAAATACAAATAGCAAAAGTTCCAGCTACTGAAAAAAAAGCAAATATCAAGCTTCTGAAGGAAGACAGTGACAGACACAGATTGAGGTAGCAGATGAATTTAAATACATTGTAAGATGGAGGATGAATCCACTGTACAAAAAGCAAAAAACAATGGAATTTTTGTACATTGCAGTAATTAATTCAAATCCAGGTTAGTTTGGCATTTCTGGAAGCTGGAATCACATCTCACTAAACTATGGTTACAAACAGTCATTGTATAAATTCAGTTCCTATATAGGCAAGACATTGTTCAAAGTTGTACCCATTTACATTTCATGATTAAAAAAAAAAATTTGGCTAAATACAGGGGACCAATAGAGAGAATTCAATAGAAAATTCTGAAGTACTTTGTCAAGTTGCAACGATCAGGAAAGAAATAAAGATCGGCTTTTTTGTTTGTTCAACCAGGGTGAAATTATTTCAGCAAGTATATGTAACTGTGTATACACACACAAAATTAATTGTGTTAGTATTTTTAAAAGTGAATACAGACTTCATTGCTCTTATAACTATTGCCTGTGTGCAGGTTTACTCTGGTCCTGGACAAAAACACAGAAAAGCTGGTATGGGATACCATGGGGAGACAATCCAGACCAAATGGCAGTGCTTTGGTCAGGGCTCTGATCTTTCATTGTGCTGGGCCCAAGCCTGCCCAGTAACAGGGAAATGACACTGCTGTGAGGTGACTATAGAAACTTCTGAGGAAAGGTATGTAAACTGGTCCCTGAAAGCTCAGTTTGGGCACTCCTGAGGAACATTTGGCTAATGCCTTGGTGATCTCCCCTTCCTTGGGATGTAAGGCAGGGTTACTTTTGTGGAAACTGAGGAATACCTATTAGGTAGAACACAAAAAGTTTTGACCAGAAGAAGAATAGTGGTGTAATTGTTGTCCACTTAGTAAGTGCCTTATCCAAATAAACTTCACTTTGTGTCTCTGACAGGAAACTTCAAGCAGTAGATAGTGCAAAAGGTCTGATAGAACCTGTATTATCAGAAATGAATGAAAGAAATTTAGCAAAATTAATGGATTCACGAAAAATAACTTTCGATGCAAAATGGGTACTACTATATACTGTACTTAGAGGCTTAGTTTAAAAAGACAGCTATGGATTTATGTTCTGAGAAATTTAGCTTTCCATTCAAGATCTCCTTTTTCCCACACACATAACCCACAATAGTGTTCCCCTATCAGTGCAATATTACCCCTATCAGTTTGTGTGTTCCCTTATCAGTACCACTTCTTTGAAGCACCACAGAAGGTCCTGTGAACTTAAAGACTTAGAAAAAAAGTTGTAGCTCCATTTTAGCAGAGATGAAGATAAGCAGTGTTTCCAAAGTCCTGCATATAGGTACTATGGTGTACCCTGAGGTGGGATTATGAATGCCATATAATCTGACACGAATGAGAAGGATCGGAAAGTTCACGTCAGAATACCATGTGGATAAAGACAACTATGTTAAAATAATAACCTAGACCTGTAAAGTTAAGATAGCTCTGGCTTTATGTTCATGACTCTTGAGGTTCATCCAGTTCATCCAGGACAAGCATCCTCCTCTCTGGGCAACTTGCCCTACTCTGCTACTGAAAAGTAGTGTCCAAATAACCAGATTAGCTGCAATTGGAGATGTTTACTCTTTGCTGTATTTTCTTTCAGTACCAAGAAGACTTTGGTTCTGTCTTTCAACATGGAAAATTGTCTCAATCTCCTCTTGACCCATGAAATTAGCATACATGGTCTATTTACCACTTTTCTAGATATTTGTAACTTTTTCACCATAGGCATATTCCATACATATAAGCAGGATTTTATATTTTTAGATGAAGAGTAGCACAACAAAATTATTCTTTCCTGTTTATGAGCTTTACAATTTATATATACATATGCATGCATGAATGAGACAAGATATTGCAATCCAAACCTAAAAAAATCTCAAACTCTATCTGTATTTTTACAAATATTAAAATCTATAATTACGTAAATATTTTCAATGTTACATTTATCTACTAATAATCTGTACATGAGACAGCTAGTTGGATTTCACAAGAAATACATCAAAATGTTTTTCATAGTAACATATTTTTAATCATTCTTATATTTTAAGCAAGAGACAGTACAAGAAATAAGAAAGGAAATTGAGGGAAAGCTTGAAGGTAACTTAGAAACAAGCAAGTGCTATTTTATTTCTTGCTTTTATGTACTGTTATATCCCTTTCATTTTGTCCTTATTGCTTTTATGTGCAAGATTTTTTTCTACGATTTCCTTTCTCCATTCCATGGTACGATGAAGCTACTGAATAATGATGGGAGATTGAAACAGAAATATCCTTCCTCATCTTGCACACAATTATATTAATGTGGTAAAAAAGTGAAATGATCCTTCAATGTTCTAAAGAAACAATAACTCCCACAGTTAAAGACTATTAATGACATTTCACATGACATTTATAACAACATCTTGTGACACTGCCATAATTATTTTGGTCATCTCCATATCCTTTTAGTAACCACACTTACTATCTTTTTACTTCTCATTTACTTCTCATATATATTTTCCTATATAGCAAGTGGAAAACAAATATTGAGATATTAAATTTTGAAAAAAAAGTTTTGTTATTCTTTAACGCAATTAACTATATATACTTTATTAGATATTGCTATATCTCAGATTTCTTTCAATTTCAGACTAAACTTAAAATTTAAAATATAGATTTGAGTCTCCTCAAGTAGTAAATCATTGCACATTTGGCTGGGACATCAATGTGCTGCAACAGGAAATTTGTTACTAATCTAGTCCTAGTTATTAGGCTGATATTCTACCACGGAAAGAAATTGTATAGATAGTAAAATAGTAGTATTAGAATCAGTAATTTAAACTTAATGAAGCAACATTAGCACTTTTATGTTGTACTTTCTAATTAGGAAGTCTGTTAATGAATTTAGGGCATTTACTTAATTACTGTGAACAATTATTTTCAAATTAAGCCTAGCAATTAAATAGCATGATTAAACACATGGTACAGGCTTTTTAGTAGAGATATGGTAAGTATCTTGCCTGTTGTATTATGCACGGTAGTCAAAACTGCAGAAATATTCTGATTAACCAGTGTAAATTAAGTGCAATGCCATTTCACTGAGAACATGAATAAATATACAAAAAGGAGAAATACCCCCGCCTCTCTTATGGAGATCAAATAACATCTAGAAAAACTGTTGTAAAAACTATTTTTATTGATATTTTCTCCTGATTTCTTCTATACAAGGGAAGGTCAAGGAAATGAACGCAAATTCATTGCATTAGCTTGCGTTCCATGTAGCAGGGATGATGAAGTAAAATACATTTTCCCACTAAAGCCACAGTTGATGCTGAAACCTTGAAACAATTAGATGACTCCTAACATCTCACATATGAATTTTACTGGTGAACATACTGAGATAGCTGAGTAATCTGAAGTAGTTTCATCAGTAGTAGTAAGACTGCAAACCTGAGAGGTATGATTTCATGGGACATATATGTTTCTTTGAAACTATGAAACACGCAGGACAATATTCATTAATGCAGAAGCCTGGATGTAGAGTTATGTCTTACAAGAGATACAAATTCTGTTGTATGCTACCACTTGATTCTAACAGTAAAAATGCCTTGAAACTTGGAATTGAAAATTTTCAATGTTCAGCAAACTAGCTAAGGACCTATTAAGAATACATGATATTTGCAGTATTAGAATCACAGACAGAAAGAAATATCATTAGGAATAATAACTGAGATAGTGCTCCCTTTTTTCAAATAATATTTAAGTGCAATTTTTTTTCCTACTAATAACACATTAAATTTAAATAATATACAAAATTTAAATAATAAATTTTCTATCCATTTCATGAAAACTTTGGAAAGTGATTAAAAATAATTGACTTCATAGCTTTTGTTTTCAAATATAAATTGATCCTATTAGAATCCTAAATCTCACTTTATTTCAGTAGTTCAGCATATGTTTAGTTACTATTTTTAAGTACTTAAGGAAATATATAGAATTTAATGGGGTCTAAACATCAAGCATATTCTGAAATAGTTTGGTCGAGGACTTACAAAATGAAGACTACAAGTTATCAAATGTGGTGGAACGGATCTAAAATATTGCAAAAAATTAAACTGAAAAGTTTGAATAAATTTGGCCTATGACTTAAATTAACTTTTCACAACTCAGAGTCTCTTTTAACATGCCATGTTTTCTTACATTCAGATGTCACTAAATATGAAATAAAATGTGAAAAGCGGAAAGTAAAAAATAGGATAAAGAGAGTAAGGAAGATTTAACACAAAATATCTTTCACATTAAAAAGAAAACTAAATGGTGTTTATACTTTGCTTGCTGTTTGAAAATGTTCAGTTGAAGACATAAGACATTAATCTTTTTTAACTCCTCTGCAATTACAGCAATCACCTCAACCACCTATCAATCAAAAATTTCTGGTTAATAGCAAAAGTTTCTTCTGTTCTTCCTTTAGAAAAACTAAGACACACAAAAATAAATGAAACAGATACAGTCACTATAATCCTGTATCATGCATATATTATAAGGACTCATGCAACTTACTCAGCAGAGTCGTTACAAAAGTAAAGACATTTTTCAGGTTTGAAATGAACATGGAAAAGGAGGAACCTATGATTAAGTGTTATGATGAAACTGAAGAATTAATTATTTTTGGAAGATAAAAAATTTACACAGCTTAATGTTCCAATATGCCTGCCACCAGGGTAAACATCTTACATCAAAATCAGAATCTCTGCAAACACTTTCGTCATGTGAATTTATTTTATAAATTTCTCCCCTTCTGATAAATCGTTGTTTTTCCTCTGTCAGCTAACTGCTGAGCCATGAAGCTCAGTGTGGGTTGGGGACTGTGCCCTGTGCTTCCCCAGCCCGGCAGGGTGCTGAAGTGGGACCCAGGCTGCATGTGAGAGGGAGCCAGGAGAGGACTTGATGAACATTGCCTCAGAGCACAGGAAAGTATGGTGGCTCTCAGGTGTGCATGTCACCCTGCAGGGACACCTGCCAGGGCCTCAAGAGATCATTCCAAAATCCATAAATGAGTTCTGTATCATCTTCCCCATCACTCATAATGGGGACCCCACTTAGGCAGGGTCTGCTCTCCCTCCCCACGTGGAGATCAAGAGCACAGGCAGAAGGAGTGAGTGTGGCTTTATTCCGGTTTAAATGGCCATCACATATCCACCTGCCCCAGCAAACCCTGACATGACCACTGGAAATGGGCGCAGCTGGAAATGCGGGCACTAAAGCCCTGCTTCACAGCACACCTTTCCTTTATCATCCCACATAAGAACAGCATACAAACCACCACTCCACTGGTTGTGAAAGTGTCTCATAGTTTAGTGACCTTTCATATTGCCCAGAAAGCCAGTATATAAACCCCTGCCACAGCCATTGCCATAGATGGGAGAATCACAAGAGGGCCTATCTCCTGGGAGACTATCCCCCTTCACATAACTATGGCACCTGGACATACCGAGATTATTAGCCCTTCCCCATTCTGCATGACCCACCTTTCAAGTCACCCTCACCCTGTCTTGGCTGTGGATGCACAACCCTATCACTGACTTCCTGCAGGAAGGGGATGCCCAGAACCTGAGGGCAAAGGCCAGCGTCTCTCAGCTCTGCTTTTCCCCACCACAGCACCCTGCATCAGTTGAGCAGTTTTTTGGTCACAAAACCACCACAGTTACTGCCCCTAGCCATGTTATGTGTGACTGTGCTCCCTCAGCAAGCCCACTGCCCTCCCTGCTCTGTTGTCAGTCTCAACCCCTCGCTTGCCTCCTCTTGTAGACCAGAACCATCTTTCTCCTCTGAGACACTAGTAAACTGGTGTACTACCTAGAGAAACAATGTTTTAGAATACTTGAAACAGTCTTTCTTGTCAAAAGACAGCCAGAGAAGAACAAATATCCCAAATGAGTGTTATTAGTATGGGGTAAAACATTAGATAAATGTAGCATAAACTTTGACAAACATGTTACTTTAATATATTTGCATAGAATATACCAGGATGGAAAACACACTAGAACAACTACTGATGTCACAAATAAAAAGAAAAAAACAAAACATGTATTACTATATTTTCTTTTCGGTATGGAATTAATTAGAAAACAGATTACTAATTCAAGATAAAAACAAGTCATGAATATCTTCAAAGTAAGATAATATATATGTGTATGTGTATGTTTTGTTTTAAAGCCTAATTATATAAGTATTGCATCAATAAAAAAAAATGCCAATATGCTTTATAGTATGCTCTACTAGATGACAACACAGTACACTAATTGCAACTGCATAACAAAACAGACTTTCTAAAGTATCTTCAACTTGAGTTTTGTTAACCTATAGCCCTATAATATAGAGTATGGCCATTGGTAATAACAGGTCACAAGCTTTTTACTGATTTTGCAAGTCACTTGTCAGGCTTACTCTGTTCAAAATTTTCATCTGCCTACACCTTTGTTTTGCTTCGTTTAGCTGTAACAGTGTTGTTTCTAATTGACCAGGAGTTGCTATGGCTAACTTAACTTTTGTTGATGTTTTCATGCTGTGATCATACTTTTATATAGATGACCGTAACAGTCAGTTGTTCTACAATGTGGTATTTATTACTCAAACATAATGTTGCAGCACAGAGAAATATAAGCCTCGTGTGAGAGCAGAGAGCTCATACCAGGAGGTGTCCTCATATCAGGAGATACAGGATGCAGCATATTGGAATACAGGCATGGGATGAGAAGGGATAGGACACAAGCTGGACATGAGACTTCTCGTATATAAACAACTTTCCACGTGCTAATTAAAAAAATGCAGACTGGACCTAAACAACACTGGTTTGGTTTTAGGAGGAACAAAGAGAACTTGGATATCTAACAGCACCTAATATCCATAAAAACCAATATATATATTGAGATGTAACGTGGAGATGCAAACTAATGGAAAAAGAAAGATTACTTGTAACAAACCACTAGCAGCACCAGAATTAAGTAATCGATTTTACAACCCAGAAGAGTCATGGAAAGATGAACATAAAATCAGGAAAATGGGTAGAAACTGGGACTTATATATTTAAAAATTCTCACTGAACTATTATTATTATCAAATATTTTATTCTGCATATAAATATTTTTTGTCTTTCTAAAAGAATTAAATGTGGACTAATAACAAGTCTTAGATTACAACGTTAAGATTTCTATTATACTACCAGTAAATTATTGCATTTATAGAGTGTGCTTACTCCTTTTCCACATGAAAAGATTTTGAGTATTAACAGTTTTCAATCAGACTAAATTAGAAAGCTTTAAGTTCTTAAGTTGGTTCAAGGTCCAAAACTCAAATAATAACTTACCACCATGAGGTTAAACCCAACATATTATCAGTGTCAAACTGTTGATATTTTGTTGCAAAACTATCTGTAAATTCCTCTATTCTAGTGGACTGTTTTAAGGGGAAAAATAGATAGACCATTACACAGCATAGAATCATAGTATCATAAAATCATAGAATCATAGAATCATAGAATCAGCTGGGTTGGAAGTGACCTTTGAGATCATCAAGTCCAACCCTTGATCCACTACCGCTGCGGTTACTAGGCCATGGCACTCAGTGCCACATCCAGTCTCTTTTTAAAAATCTCCAGGGATGGAGAATCCACTACTTCCCTGGGCAGCCCATTCCAATGTCTGACCACTCTCTCTGTAAAGAAATTCTTTCTAACATCTAACCTAAATCTCCCCTGGCACAACTTGAGACCATGCCCTCTTGTCTTGCTAATAGTTGCCTGAGACCTTTTCTCCAGTATTATGACAGAATCATAAAATCATAGAAAAGTTTGGGTTGGAAGAGACCTTAAAGATTATCTAGTTTCAACCCCTCTGCCATGGGCAGGGATTTCACCTGCTAAATCAAGTTGCTCAGTGTCCCATCCAACCCAGAACATTTCCAGGGATGGGACACCCACAGCTTCTCTGGGCAACCTATGCCAGTGCCTCACCACCCTATGAGTAAAGAATTTATTCCCAACATCTAATCTAAATCTCTTCTATTTTGCTTTAAAACCCTTCCGTTTGTCCTATTACTATCTGTCCATGTAAAAAGTCCATCTCCCTCTTTTTTATAAGCCCACTTTAAGTACTGGAAGGCTTCTATAAGGTTTCTTCAGTCTTCTCTTTTTCTACCTGAACAACCCAAACTCTCTCCTATGGATTGGACTCACTGGCCCTCCTGGACTCTCTCCTGGACTCACTGGCCCTCCTGTGGACTCACTCCAACAGGTCCACGTCTTTCTTGTGCTGAGGACCCCAAAGTTGAATACAGTACTCCATGTGGGGTCTCATATGAGCCCAGCAGAGAAGGAGAATCAGTCACCTTCTTTGAACTCTTGACATGTAGACCTCCTGACATAAATTATATGATCTCAGACTTCTATTAGCACTTAATAGTTCAATCTTTCTGCATCTTCCAGGGTCTGGTATCCTGTTCTTAAGAATCTAAATGTCAGGGGTTTTTTTTGTTTATTTGTGGGTTGTGTTTCAGGGGTTTTTTTGCTTGGATTTTTTTTGTTTCGGTTTTTAATTAAATTACTTCATATTAGTTATGGTTCTGAAGAAAACTGGTGGAGGAACACCTCTGCAAATGGGTAGTTACATATGAATAAAGTTCATATACTCAGATGCTTCCTAAGAAGTACAGAAATGTGTATTAACTATGGGTACAAAGAGAGGAAGCAGAATTTATTTGCATCAATGCTTTTCATATTGAAGTCCTGTAGCTTCCAGGAAAGCATTCCCAATGCAGATAGAACTTCGTCTGTGGACCTGCAAGCATCCTCAGACCTGCAAGGATCCTCAGTTGCTGCTAAAAGGAATTAATCTAAAGAAAATAAACGTACTTCAGGGAATGTTTGTAATTATCGTATTTGTAACATAACTTACCAAGGAGGACAACTTTTTGAGGCACCAATGGTGTAAACTAGGTCTAAATCACTAACTTTGTTTTTCTAATCTGAATTTTATATTTACTGCATTCATGTTCTTTTCCTATTGCTTGAAATGAAGGACTAAGTTGAGGAGAAAAATATCATTGCTGTTAGTGAATCCTCCCTACACAAAGCCTAGGATTTTCTAGATTTGGAGACTAGGTTTTTTTCATGGAACTTCATCTACTATGAAGAAGTAAGTCCTTGTAAGCCATTTTTCATAGATGTCTTTACTTAATAAAACTTCCCCAATATTTATCTATGTGGGGAGAAAAAATCAAGAGTTTGAAATTATTAAAGAATTCAAAGGTTTGTCATATATCAGACACATAGTGAGAAAAGGGATTTGAGAATTAGGAAAAATCACACTAATTATAATCAGGGGCAAGAGACTCTGAAGGCATGATATTCAATGGAAATAGCAGAAACAAAAACTAAATTATGGTTCCCGAAAATCTTTTATGTATATACCAACCAAGTAAGGTATCTTGACCTTAATATAGGAAAAATATTAAACTAATAAAAACTGTGCTGTCAAAAGAAGAGCAATTATACTGACAAGTGTTAAATCAACTGCCTTAGCTGACTCCTCACGCCTTCAAATTAGCACAGTCTTTTAGTTCTGCAATGACTTCATAATTCCAGTTTAACAAAGAAAAAAATCAGTTTATCCGTGTCAGGTTTCCTTTTGTGTGGGTATGCATATATATACGTGCAAACAAATAGTTAGGTGTTTGTAATTCCTCATATAATGATTCTTATATTCTGGAATTTGAAAGTATGGAAAAAATTGATTGAATTTCTACCTGAATATTTTTCTTCAATATATACCATAATAAATATTTTCAAACTTGGTATTGTGTATTTTTTTTTTTTTAAATATAATGTTTGCTTTGGAGTTAAATTCAGCTCAGGTTGTTTTTTTTCTGTAATTATTTCAGTAAGAGAGAAAGAAGTACTTCCAAAAGAGAAAGTATGTTTGGCAACATGGTATATCCATTATTAAAGTATTTGACCAGAGCAGCAAAGGCCAGCCTTCCTTTCCTTTAAATGATTAGAACTGTTAGTGTTTTAAAAGTTGCATATAGAAGCACTATATGTAAGCCAAACTCTAACATGATTCAGAAGAATCCTTAAACTGAAGCTGTTACAATTAAGGTTTAAGACAAAAGATTACAAGGAGACACTATGAAATCAAAAGGTACAATGAAACACCCAACATTATAAATCACAAAAGATTTATTCTCATCCTTTTAAAAATATTAAGGCTGGACAGTGCACAATAGGAATATAATAGGTTTATTTCTGCTTGTTTGACAACTACATCACAAAAACTAGTAGGAATTTTAGTAGCTGCTTTAAAAAGGAAAATTACTTTTCCTGGTGGAAAGTATTGGCAGCTAATTCCCTCTTTTCTTTTGTAGATAAGCTTACCAGCTAGTATAATTTACAGCAAATCCACAGACACTAACTATCAGGATCCATGTTTAGTATAATCTCTTAGAACAAACTGTAAGTAAAATTGGAGACTGTACAGTGATTCCATTAGTACTGATTCTAACAAAAAATTCTATTTTGCTTTCCAAGTGCAGTGTTAACTGTGCATAGGCTTCATGCTGGGGCAGGGGAGCAAAGATAAGTCTAAGGAAAGTCTGAAACATAGGACAGTTTGAGACTGGCTCACAGGGATGATGTGCAGTCACTACCCAGATCTCACGTGTTTTGTTGTTGTTGGGGTTTTTTTTTGAGTAATTTCTAGCCATGACAGCCTCTGGACAACCTCTACAGAAAAAGGCAAAACTGTACTCTCTTTTCTCATTACCTTTGAAGAACAATGGAGACCAGCTCTGTCCTTTTCTTATGATTTCTTGTAAACCGACTTGCATATTGAGAACACTAGAGAATGAATACACTGACCTCAGTAATAACATGAAAAAGAAGTTGCTTTTTCTCTCACTGAGGTGAGAGAACTCTGAAGTTTTCCTTCCTTTTAGATAAGAAGTTCCTTGTCTCTTAATTACTGGTCAATTAAATCTTTTAGAACGCTGGGTTTGCTGGATGTTTTTGTTTTCAAAATAATTAAAAGATCTTATCTTTGGAGAAAAAGATGACACTTGGAAGTGTTTTACTGGAAAACTTGGACATAATTAAGGGCAGAGATAGGGGTAAGAGCACTCTGCATTGGTCAGCAAAAGGTAGGAGAAACCTGCTAGAAACGCGATGTGAATAACTGATAGCAAGTCAAGACAATGGTGGCTATACAAGTGTCCATGAGTGTGACTATCAGTCACTGTACATAACAAGATGGTTGTTACACTCTTTCAGGCAGTACATCTCAACCTACCATACTCTGTCATTTCCTCATCTGCATGTGCCACTGTTTGCATGCTCATTCACAAGAAGGCTGTCAAAATCTCAGTTTAACAAAAGAGTATAGTGGTAGCCATGAAGATGATGTTCAAAATGCTGAATTTCACAGAAAAGAAAGTGTTTTCAAATGCTCTTCACAGTTTATACATGTGTGAGATGCCTTGCATCTTAGAAATTTTCTGAATGCTGTGCTAAGCAAGAATAGTACAGCTTCCCCGTGACAAGGTTTGTATAATTCCCTCAGAATCACACCGGGGGAAAGCATTTGTTTAGTTCCACTGTAAAATCTCTGCAGTTCCTAGAATTCCTAATGGTGGTTGCTCCTTGGCTGCATCACAGAAATAGTGCTAAACAAAAAAAAATCCAAGTCATTGTGCTGAGATTATTAAAGGAAAAATTTGCATTGTGTCATTATACTTCTTTACCTCATACAGTCTCATGTTGATGGATGTCATTTAAAATGTAAGGAACTGGGGGGATGGGAATGACAGTTAACCTTGAAATCATGCGTTTTGGAAATGCCTGTGAGCCTTGAAAAGAAAAACATTTTTTTTCTTTTTTTTGTTTGCCTTATGAGAAACTCTGGTAGGATTTTAACTTCTTCGTACTGTTTACAACACCCAAAATCATATGGAGAAAAAGTCCCTCTGACCAGCAGGTATTTGCATTGGCCATGATACATATTGAGCTGCACTAAGGCACAAAAGTAATGGATGATTATAATTTACGAGGTTTTCCAGCTTGTGATCTTCAACATCAACTTAAATAAAAATGTTTCATCATCTTTTTATAACACAAAATTTTTGCTTAAAAGAGATCACAATATAATAATATTTTATCAAGTCATTATCTATAAAATCTACAAGGTAGACTCCAGATCTGGAAGTAACTCTGGCAGAACCTTGCTCTTGTAAGTGTCTTTGTAACATCAGTAGAACTCCCTTGGGGCCATTTCCATGGAGTGCATTGAAGTATATCTTTATCTTTTCTGTGTCTGAGCAAATATTTGGTAAACTGCCTATACTGTAAAGAGCTGCAAAAAGCTTTTTGTCCTTTTCATTCACACGTTTGTTTGTAGGAATTTAAGCATTTAGATATTACTTAGAGAATAATTAAATATTTCTCAAAAACTTTTCAGATTCCTTTTGGGATTGGCAGTTGCATATTCTTATAAAGATCTTTAGTTTTCCTATGTAAACACTGAGAAGCATATAAAGTCAAGTATGTTATTTTAAACTAATATTTTGATCTTAAATTCTGGTCAGCTAAATCTGACATCACTGTGGTTCCCTCTGTTCCCTATTTCTTCTGTAAATAGCACTATCGTAGTATAGATGAAGAATGTTAATGAAATATTTTTGTAAAAGTATTTCTTTTATATACATACAATGAAAATGTTGAAAAAAAACCCCACCCAAAACACAAATCAAACAATGCAAAATAGACTGCATGGAGTAATTTTTAAAGGAATGCAATTCCTGGGTAGATACAGCCCAGGATGAGATCTGCCTTTGTTGCTGCAGTGACACACTGCTGACTCATGTTCAACTTGTTGCCCACCAGGACCTCAAGGTCCCTTTCAGCCAGACTACTCCACAGCCTCACACATCCTAGCCTGTAGTAGGGTTTTTGGTTATTCCATCTTGGATGCAGGAATCTGCACTTGTCTTTTATGAACTCCATACTGTTCTTGATAGTTCACTCTTCCAGCCTACCAGGTCTCCTCTCTGTGAGCCATCCTCTGGGATGGCTTGCCCTTTTGGTATGTTCATCTCACCATCCAGTTCCATATCTTCAGCAAACTTGATGAGGGTACTTTTAATCCCATCATCCATATAATTTGTGAATATTGGGCCTGATATCAATCCACTGCCTTCTGGGTATAAACTGTTAGCCAATGTCCTACATACCTCACATACTACCTGTCCAATTTGTGTCTTTACAGTTTGTCAAGGGGACGCTGCCAGAAACAGTGCTGAACACTTTGTTGTAGTCCAGGTAAAGAGATTAAATAAGAAAGTATTTTTATGTCTCTGCAATATCAGTACAGGTAATTCGGAGTATGACTTCATTACTTAGTTTCCAAGTTGATATGTCAGAAATCTGAGAAGGCAACAGATAAAAGCTTAAAACACATATTGTGGTTGGTTGTATAGGAAAGCGTAGGAAAACTCAGTACATGTGGCTTACTACAAAATAAAAATAAATAAAAATTGAGAAGTAATTAGGTTACAGTGTACAACTGCCTTCACAAAGATATGCTGGGCACTGTAAGTCTCTGGAGTCTAATAGCCAAAAGCAAAAGAAAAAACAATCAAGAGAAATTAAAATCATAAGTAAGGATAAATATATATGTTCTATATGTAGTTCAAGTTTGAAATTCAGTTAGTCAGAAATCTATATTCTTTTCCTACTGATTTCCCTAAATGAACTAAATGGTTTTCTAATTTAGCTCTTTGGTAAATTCAGCCTTAGGTAAACTAAGGTCTGTTTTACATTTAACAAACACTTGGGTAATCTATCAGTAAAGAAAAACATTTTCTTAACTCAGAGGTATCACTCAAATTTAGCTTTAGAATATAGAGGGAGTAGATCAGAGCTTCATTGAACAATTTTTTCTCTTTGGAGTTAGGATGTCATGGCAACCCTGTGTTTGAGTTCAAAGGAGCTGCACTGCCACAGGAGGTCCTATTCATACCGAGCCTCAAATAGACACTCAAACAATAATTATCTTATCCTAGAAAGGCATTTTTTAAGTATCCATAGCACTGAGGTTGTCAAAACCTTGCAGATACTGTATTTGCAGAAGGCTTTTAGAATGTATGAGCAGTAAAAAGTGAGTGTCAGCTTTGAAACCTGTGATCCAACAACAAAACCTGTCTGTTCCTATATCCATGAATTGCATTCTGCTCAGTCATCACAAGCTCCTTTTTTTCATTCCTTTTCTATGGTACCATCATGACCTCTCCATCCTTTCTTATTCCTTCTCTTCTAGTTTTAAAGTCTGAATATTTTTCCTATACTTAAATTTTCACATCCTCTTGATCCAGCACCCTAACTGACCTGTGTTACACCAGATATCGAGCAGTCTTTGGAGTAAAAGTCTCTAAAAACCCAGGTATTTCATATTCTCAAATCCTATTAGGCAAGAGAAATAAAAACCAATTCTTTGTCGTTGTAGATGCCATGCTGCTTTGGTTTGCTACTGTATTAATTTTGTTATTGGAAAGAGCAGAGGGAAGTGAAGAAGATCAGTATACTGAACATTGTTTCACAGCGTGAACAGGTGTTAACAGGAGTTGGGGATATAAAAATGAGGAAACAGGAATATTACTGAGTCCAAGCTTGTTGTGTGTTTGTTCTTTTGCAAACACCCTTACCTGAAATATGTACAAATTAAACATTTTACAACAAAAACAATCAAACAAAGCAATGGGAAAAAAATAAATCCAAGAAATAATATTTTTGCAAAAATAAAGGGGAATCATGAAAGATACACAGTGCTGCTGAGCCAGTGTTTTTTTTCCCTACTATGAGCTGCAACGGAAGAGCAAAACTACCAACTCAGGAACCCAAGGGGAAGTAAGCCCTGTTGTGCAACGTTTTGCAGAGTATGCTTGTAATTAATTGGTTACACTGGAACACTATATGTTTTTAAAACACTGTTTCATAGAATCATAGAATCACTTATATTGGAAAAGACTTTTGAGATCATCAAATCTAACCATAAACCTAACACTGCCAAACCCAGCACTAAACCATTGCCCTAAGCACCACATCTATGGGTCTTTCCCAGAGATGGTGACTCATTTGCCTGGGGAGCCTGTTGCAATAGTTAATAACGCTTTCCACGAATAAATTTTTCCTAATATTCACTGTAATGCAATGTGAGATCCCAACTGAGACCTCCACAGTTAGATGAGACTACTGGTAAATGATGGAAAGAGGCTCAATGAGCATTTCTACCAGCTTCCTCAGCACTCTTCCATGAATCCTATCTATTCCATAGACTTGTGTGCGTCTACATGGTGTAGTAGGTCACCGACTATTTCAGATTGGATTATGAGTATTAGGATTATTTTTCTTAGCAATTTTTCATGAATCTTTAGAAGAGATCCAGGTCAGTTCTAAAAAAAAAAAAACAAAACAAAACACAACAAACCCCACACTGTTTCACTAGAATTTTACAATTTAGTTAGTTGTCAATACTTACCTGGAATGGCATCCACCATTTATGTGACCCCTATAGTAGTAATTTTTTCATTTTTCCCCATTTTTCATTGGGGAAAAATGAAAAACAGTCCTTGAAGGAAAATGACGGGCCACCAGAATATTTCATGTTCTGGTGAAGAAGCATATATGCATACTTAGGTAGGAAATGAGTTGATGATTCTGTTAATATTTCCTATAACACTTCCAAACAGAAGTATTAATAGAATATCTTCCAACCTCAAGGATATCAGGCAAAATTATTTTCAATCTCTTTTGTCTACTTCAATGAAAATTATAGCTGATATAATTGTTATAAAAATTAAACTTGATTTGACATACATTTCAGATTGAATGACCTATGATCTTCAATCATTAGACTAGTATAATGCTAGTACATAAACTAATTTTAGGATGGTTTTCTATTCAGTCACTATTAGAGGAAGTTGTGTGTGTGTGTGTGTGTGTGGTTGTGGTTTTTAGTGAAACATATTCTATCAGAAAGTGTTGCTTCATAGAAATTGTGTGTTCCATGGAAACATTAATTCCAACAAAATCTGAACAGATAATCTAAAGAATTCAGAATAGGGAAAAATGTTTGTTTTTCTGTTTTATAATATGTTTTAAAATGTGAATGACAAATAAATTGGCATTACATTTTTTAATATACATTTAGCATTGTCAATTTTATTTCAATTAAAAATCTTGGTATTTCTGACATTCCTAACAGGATTCCACTATTGTAATATTTTACAGTGTATACAATATATAAAATAGAGTTCTGTAATCCCTTTCATGTACCAGTAAATAATGTGTTGAGGAAACTTTCCTTTTAAGAGATAATGACCAGAACATTCTATGTACAAAGCCTTTTGTACACAGGACACATAGTAAGATGGTGTGGAAACAATCAATACTGGCATAACCGAGTGTAACAAAAGACAGATGTCAAACAATATGACAGTGCAGAATAATGGGAACAGGGAAAAGTGGAAAGCTAAAGCATGAAGTCTTCCCTTTCAGTACATAAACAGAAGGACAGTAATTTGGAAAAGTGAGAGGCATATTTACAGTCAAGAGTGCACTGAAGCTCTAGGTCTGGATATGAATCTATCAAATTTGTCCAAGCATGTTTTATGGTATTTCAGCATTTCCAAATCAAACTGTAAAGTAGGAAAGAAATAAACACTGTCAAAGCCTAAAAGGAGCATGAGAATGGATTCTAAACATGAACACAATTTTAAAAGTCTATCCTTGCATTCTTTGTGAAATGATTCATCAAAAAAACCTTATGAAATGAAAGCAAAATAGGTCCTTATAAATATTGCTCAAAGACTGCACTTATAAGCACAAAAGAAAAGGCAATCAAAATGCACATCTTGTTTTGTTTTCTCTTTGTTGTCTTCTGTGCTAAATACTGCAGGTGACATCAGGCAAACCTGGTAAAAAGAAACATGCACTGCAATACCTTGCACAACAGGGCCACTGCAGATGGAGATAACAATTTTCCCTCTAAGTTAATGCCATGCAGATACCTTTGAGCACAAAAAGAACCGGTTCTATATAAATTCAACTTGATGAGAATTCAATAAAAAGAAGACTCAATACGAATGTTAGATATATTGTATTGGGTTCCTGTTTCGAGACCAAAGAAAACCCCTTCTATTTATTTCTTTTAACACTGGTTAAAAACAAGTCTTTGAATGGATTTACAGAATCCACATCTGCACTGATCTTGAAAGAGTCAAAAGCAATTACCAGAAAATGATAAAATAAAAAGAATAAGAGATGGATACACATTGAACACTTTTTATTCAGGAAACAGCAGGAACAGACATGCTGGTTGTGTTCCAGTTTCCGTATCTATTTTCATTCTAAATTATTTTGGTTCTCTCTCCCTGTAATTAAATATATTGTAAGTGGGGTGCTAGAGACACCTTATCTCTGCAATAAAGTAGAGTAATTCCCCCATTAATGGAAAGATAAGAGGGGAAAAATGTGGAATGAAATGGGTGCTTAGTCATGAATTAAGGCCTACACAAGTACAGGAGTGATACATTAATTTAGTTTGTGTTTTTCTTTCTCTCCCCCCAAATTTTCCACTTAATGTTTCCATTTCTGATTTTGTCTTAGCAAAAACATTATATACAGTAGCTACTTGTATTAGCATTAAACAGAGATATTCTGAGCTAGAAAGTTATCAAGAAAATACTATGTTTCTGACCTTAGTTTTAATCTGTAAACTAAACATTCTAAAAAAATATATTGTTAGTGTTTCCCACATCTGGGGTGTTATATGAAGCTCTGTTTTACGTAACCAAGTACTTCAGTCACCTTCTTAACGTAAAAGGTTGATTCCTGTTTCCATCTTTTGAAACTTCAGTACCAGGAGTCCAAAGCAGTAAGGAAAAGTTCATACATACTCACTCTGCAGAGTCATTTCCTCTCTTTCTTATCAGCATTGGCTAATGAAACTTGCATGGAAGAGTTGAGGTTGCTAGAGAGAGAAACAGTGTATATACTGTTCTGCTTCTAATAGTCCCATTTTGGTAAGAAAAGATCTGAAAATAAAAGAAAATAAAATCTTTAGTGTGGTGCAGTTATTAATCAGCAGGCAATGCATGAAACATGATATTGAAAGCTATAAATAATGAGATCTACTAACGGAAAAAAACAATTAACAGTCAAACTACACTGCATTTAGAAACTCAGACAGAAAAACTAAGCCTAGATGGTAAACCAGATTTCAAAACGAGGAGAAAAGAGAAAGGAAAACAAAACATGGTAAGCAGTACCAAGAAATGAGTCTTCATGGAAAATAAGTTGCTATTTCACTGAAGAAGCAGTGGCTAAGATTGATGCTAGAAATAAGTAATATTTAGAAATATTTACGGTTGGTAAAGGTGTATAATGAGTGATGTAATTCTCAAGAGAATGATATCCAATTTTTCACTCAAAACAAAGAATCTAAAGGAAAACAGACTAGTTAAAGCTGACCTTCAAATAAAAATTCTGGAATGGTACAGCTTCCTTAATTAAAGACAGAGTCATCATCTAACAGGACCAATGACTCTGAGAAAGAAACCAAACAGAACAGTTAGATACAACAAAGAAACTTCTTCCAAAAAACAAGGGCAACTGAATCATCCAAAAATAAATTAAAAAAAAAAAAACCAGCATTAAAGTTACTTTTAAGTGAGAGGCATATCAATAAAGTCACTGCAACATAAAGCTTAGTGCATTCTTAGAAAAAGTTGTGAGAATCTGGGTAACTCAGTTACCAGTTACTCAGTTCTGTATAACCTCTATTCTGTGCAACTTCATTGGTCGTGTGTTGAATGACAAAATCTGCACTACACTACTGCCTAAGCATAAGATTTTGTAGCAACTGGTGTAAAGTTAAGGTGAAACATAAGTTGTGGTAGGTAGGATGGATAACTCATTCAGGAACATAGAAAGAAATACAAAATATAAAGGAAGAATGCCCAGCAACTGAGCAAGACAGGGAAAAAAAAGCAACATATAGAGTAAATACACACATGCAACAGAGTATCTACAGTGGGACTCAGACACAGACATCTCCAATCTGCACACTGTGCAATATAGAAACTGCCAACCATCCAGCTACCATATTTACAATCATGCTATTGGATCAATGACCCATTTCAGTTGCATTGTAAAGCCAGCAGTAATGTAATCCCAACAGCACAAAGCTCTAACAGCCTGGAAGATTGTGACTAAAGGTTAGGGGACATACAATAAAACTGTTCTGTGGTGGGTGGATAAATTCAGGCTCTCAGTAAGAGACTCACAGAACAAGATATGTTTCTGCACTGAGTTTACAACAGCTGATACACTGTGTCAAAACTTGCACACACCCCAAGGTGTTGGAAGAGGGAGGACATCACTGCAGTTTCTGTTCAGTTTTCTAACAGAATATGTACAGAATACATTCTCTCAGTAAATTCACATGGAGAGTAAGCTGCCTTGCGTACATCAACAAAAATGCAGAGACAAACCAGTAAGGAAAAGTTGGAAAGCCTGTGAAGAAGAAGCACATTTCATCCCTTGACACTAGCACAACACTCACCAGTACGCTTGTAATAGAAAGACAACTTTTAAATAAACAGAGAATCTACATTGAGACATACTTCCTGATTTAACCACAGCAACATCATTCACACTGCTTGTGAGACTAAATGTGTTCAGGGATTTTACACAAGATGTGTCAATTTTCCTCATGCCTTCTTAGTAGTTTTCACAAGACAGGAATACACATGTAAAGTTTTTCTCAGAAAACAAAAGAATAGATTAGAGATGAAGATCTTATCTTGTAACAGAAAGAAAATAATAAAAAAGAGGTAACTCAGGACTATAGACAACCATAAGATACCCCACTTCAACCACTCTTTACTCTTAAATGGTTGGCAACATTTGAATAGCAACCCTAGAAGAAGACAGGCTGAAATTTATTTAAGAATATAAAAGCAGGAATACCAAGTCAAAGTAAAGAGATATCTATATTTTTTTAAATTGTTATTTTATATTTTTTTCCCTCCTCTTCTTTAAGTCTGTAAATATTGTTTGGAAAAGCTGTGTGATGGTGAAGAAGGAAGCGACAATCCAGAGAAAGGAGAAGTTTCAGTCAGTGCAGAACTTTCAGCACTTGCAGTTGGCTGACTAAAATAACAAGGAGTTGGACATGCTCCTCGCACATGGATAGGTTGGAGCTCTGCCTAGCATTCAGGCTTGGTGTCTCAAAAAGCAACTAATGAAAGACTTATATGCTTAGTTATTGGTACATAAATGAATTACTATTGGGCTGCAACAATTTATAGGTGGGAGACTTTCCTACAGAAGTGGTATCTCTGTATTTGATAGCCCTCAATTGATGCCAGTGGGTTTTTCAATCACCCTTTGGACTGATGTGAATTTTTATGATTTTTTTCAGACTTAAAATACATTATATGAAGAACCCAAAAGGGACACCTGCTGAATTCGGGGAGTTTACAGCCAGAGAAAATTGAGAACCACTAAAGAAAGGCTGAATACAAAAGGTTTGGAGAGTACATTCACTGAGGGGAAAACCAACTATTTTTCCAGATTGTCTGAGTATATATGAGAATCATTTGAAACCTTCAAATAGTTAACAACCAAAGTTATTACAAGTGTGAGAATACTTATATACAGTAGAAAAAGAGGTTTAAAGAGGCACTTCTACTGGTACTGGGTGCTAATAAAACAGTGAGAGTTAAATTGTACTTTCTAAATTATCAAAATACGGTCAACTTTGCATTTGTGAAACTTCCCCTGGCTGCCTTGAATACTTTCACAAGGTTGTTTTAAGTACTTGCTCAGTCATGCAGAAAGTCTATGTACTAGCAGAGAACTAAATTAGGGTTTCTTATAGGTTAGTTTGTTTTTTAACCACCAGTTCTTTTCTGAATGGGCACAATTATAATTGGTGTAATGCCATTACCACAAAATTTTCAGAGAATCTAATATCCATAACACACATTTGCTCAGTATTCTTGCCTTTTCCCTCCTGTAATGGAGATATTACGAAGACATTTCCATAGACTTTAAAGTATGATTTGCTAGGGAGGGACTGAAGGGAATAGCAAGACATTTATAATAGCATCTTTACCTTTGAACTGAACAGTAGCAAAACTTTCTCCATTCCCACAGTATTGTAACTGAGATAAAATATCTTCAGGGTTTACTGTGACAAAACATATGTAATGACTGTCACTGTTTCAGGTAGTTTGATAATTCCTGCGAAAGAGAAAAATTACAGAAATATTGGTTCTCTATTAACTATTAAGTACATGTCCAGAAACTTCACTGAACTTTAAAAATTATGAATATCCATAGTGTTCAACAAATAAGATATGTGACCTTTACTGAACAATGAACTGTATAGTAAAATAATTGTTGAACTGGGTCATGGAATGAGGTTGTTTGTGGTAAAGATCATGGTATTGCAACATCATGCTTTGGAGGCAGGAAGAGAGTAGGTCAAATCTGTTATTGAAATTACATTGTCTATTTAATCTAAACGTTCCTTAATAATCATAATGATTACACCTACATTGGATTAATAGTGAATGCTTCTCTTTGTTTTAAGTAAACTGTTTTTATGAAGATCAAGCACTAGAACAGATGAATTTAACAATAACAATATTCTGTACCATAGGATACTTTTTACGCCACCGTTCTTTCCCTTGATGTTTTGCAACTTGCCAGATTTAGAATAAAAAGCAACTGGCCTGACTGGTTAAAGAGACAGCCCTCATCAACTGATTTTATTCTGTCACATGAGTTACACTAAACAGCAGAGAGATCTATTCATTCTGAGTGACAGAATAAAAAAAGTCATTGGAATATTATCTATACTGTTTTTTGAACTACGGAGATTCAAAAAATCTGAGTGCTTGCTACTCATGAGCATGTTGACAGCAAAGCACTAGACAGCACATTTCAAAAAGCTCTTCTAACATGAATGAATATATAATATAAGCAAAAAAATCCCTCTAGACATCAACAACATAGCTGTGCCACCTTCTTTACACTCACCCACTATTAGACTAGACTACGTATTTGAGGATTATTTGAACTCAAATTGCAGACTTTTATTGTTTTTCAAAGGAAGAAAAGAAATGGAGAGCACATTAAGGGCCTAATCCCATCCTCTCTCATATCTAAATACATTGTATACTGCTGAATATGAAAAAGTGTTCAGAATTACTGTTCACAGATCAACCCAGATGAGTGGAGGCAGCTGGGAAAAAAACTTCTATACTTGTAAAAAGGATATTCAGGTCATTGTCATGTTTCTGGATTTTATGAAAATAGAGAATATATCAACAATCTAAGATAAAATGAAAACCTGGACTGTTTGGGAAAGAGGCCCAGTAAAACAGTTCAGGAATCTGCAGTTGCTGCCTTCTAGACAGAGTTAAACAAATAAGAAAAAATAATATAAAACTAATATTTTTGTGTGCAATATCAAAACAATATAGGTTTGAATTTACTGACTTACTCAGAAGCTAATCTGCATATTAATGGATCATGTAGTTGTAGAAATAGATTGAAACTGTAATCCTTTACTGGCATTAGATAATACTAAAGAAGCTGTCTTAAATATAAGGGAATGAGTGACAGAAGAACATAATTTGCAACATCTAAAAAGGTGTAACGATAATTTGCAACAGTTTTCCTGTTATTTCAAGTAAATTTTCTCATTGATGTAAAATTTTTAATTCTAGCATGTCTCCCTGTGTTTCAGCTCCTTACTTCATAGGTCATTCTTCAAAGGAAAATTAAAAATTCTTATAGTAGACATAAATTTGTCCATCTATGGATTGAAAGAATTCTTAGGACAACTTTTGTTCAGGTGATTTAAAACTGTGTACTGGTTCATGGTTTAACTTTCATCATTTTTTTCCAGAGAGTGGCTTTGTTTGGTTTTTTTCCAAAGAGTATACTTTCTCCTTATTGGGACTCTTACAATACTCTCTGGTTCTTCCAAGTTGCTTTATCTTGTTTTCATGTATTTATGTTTAGTTCTTCGAAAATTTATTCATTTTAGTATACAAAGTCACATAACAGTGAACAGATACTCAAGAAGCACAGTTATTTATCTGAAAAGTTTCAAAATGCATATTTTTGCAGGTATAAAGCTAAAGCTATAAAAAGATGGCTGCAGTTAATTTATAAAGTGAATGTTCATAAGAATAATTAATATTTACTATATTTACTATCATTCTTTTTATCCATAAAAATGACTGATCATATTTCTGGGTTTTATTAGGCAATTTTCCTGTACCTGAGACTTTTAACATCTCTGGAATCAGAGATGTTAGTGGCAGGTTTTAATGTTTGTTTCTTTTTCTTTTTCCCAGCAGTCAGTTTTTCTGCTAAAATTCAGTGGTTAGTAATTTTTATCCTGCTTGAAAAACCTTTGCTGTAACACTCTGCTGGTTATCCAACAACCAGATCAAATGTGCTACCCACTGAATGAGTTGTTGGCTACAAAAAAACTCACAAGAAACAGGTCTGGTTTTAAATGCTACTTCTGAAGAAAATACTTAGATACCCTGAAATGCCACAGCATTCTGCTCTCAAAGATTACTGTTTAAGTAGTATTATTCCTAATTAATAAATCTGTGGATCCTTTATTGCATTCGAAATAATTTTCAGTGTAAATCTTTGCAATTCTTTTTGGAGTTCACAACTGGTTAAAATTGAATTTATTTGACATCTTACTTGCGGTTTGCAGTGGTAACTCAGAGCTGAAAAAAACCTGGTACCCTACTATCTCTAGTCATCCAATATCACTTGGAATTTTTACCCTACCTGACAAACATAACCTAATCTAGCCTAGCATGATGCTTTAACACATACTATCAGAAAGCTTTGATTTGACTTGGACTTTTATAGCTGAAGGCTCAAATGAGACTTAATAGCTAATAACGGTATAAATAGTCAAAGGAGAAAAATAAAAGTAAAAACCAAAAAGAAAATTCATAAAGAAAACAAAAAATCCTGTCACTTCTAGTACCATTTTTCCCACTACAATTCTTTGTTCTTATCCAAAACTCTGAATATCAAAAATATGAATGAAGGTAAAAAAGTTCATTTCAAGGAGTACTAAGCAGATTGTACTTTGCATCAGGATAGTCTCAGTAAACCTTCATGTAACTAGATAATGGACTGAACAGGTTAATCTTGTAGATTGCTTGTAGATTGCAATCTTGTAAATTGCTTCAAAGTCAGTTTAAAATTTCCTATACCAAATCCACCATTACACCTCTTCTGCTCCCTCCTTTACACTAGTACAACTGTTATTGAGGTCATAATATGGGAGAAAAAAAAAAGAACTTTTAGCAATTAAAATAACCCACCTTTGGAGTCATATTTAAGATAAACCCTTTTGGTTATGTTTTGTGACACAGTAACACAGCCTACACACAGCAATGTTAACACAATTGTTGTGGCAGTTACAAATAGTCAGAGGAGAAGCAGGGTCTTCATAATCTGGCTTTGCCATCAAAGTCAAGAACTGGATAAATGCCAGCCTTCCTGGTTCGGCCTTGAAGGCTGACAGTAGAAGATACAAGCGTGAAGAGGAAGAGAGGGCCCAGTTTTACAGAAACTTGAATGACTGGGCAGGCAGGGAGATGCAAATACGGGAGTCATATACACCTCAAGGGCTGTGATTATTCTTTTTACTGTTGAGCGTATAGACTGTATTTTGGCAGTGAATGTAAGCAGAAATGAAACCAAACTGATGGTTCCAAATCTGATTGCATTCAGACTATAAGAAGTGTTTGAAAGGTAAATCTAAAATGCAAATTTTATGTCTTAAATCATTTCTATGTTCTGCAATAAGCAATGATGAAAACTGTCTCAAGTTATATTTATTTAAAATGTATAAGACGTTAGTATAAAACAAATCTCAAGCAGAGAGGGCATTGGTAAACAATAAGAGCAAAAATGCAATTAAGCTTAAATAGATGTTAGTTTTGTCTCTAATGATCCTTGTTATTTGTTGTATTTAATGGTACAAAAGACAAATTTTTTTTTAAGATTTTTACAATATACAACGCATTTGATTTGTTTCTGTTTGAGTTTCATTACAGTAATTATTGTAGGAATCTGAAAAAACAATATAAGTCATCAGTTAAAGAAAAATGGGCTTGTATATTTCACCCAAAAATTTCATTGGATTATCCTCATCTAAAAAAATTATGAATAATTTTGACATTAAAAAGAGAAGAAAATACATCTCATTAATAAACATGAGTATGGGCTAAATCAGAATAATTTATTCCTCCTATTACTTAAAGCCATAAGAGATGCAACGGCTATGTAATAGGACCTCTACCAGCCAGCATTCAAAGAATGGTAAAGGTAGAGTGAAAAATCCAAAAATCTTCTATGTACTGTTTTGTATTTTTAGCCACAGACATAGTATAAATAAACAGTTGAAGAGAATAAATTTCTTTTTACTCAGAACAAAAGATCTGCGTTTTTCACCACTCTGAAATACAAAATTGGCTTAGTTAGATTTTTTTCATATTAAAATCTTTATAGAGTGATAAAAAGATAAGTAAATACATATAAACTAATTTTCAGGAAGTCACTGGTAATTTCATTCAACACACTTTCCTAGGGAAGCTTATTCGATGAAACATGCATTTGTTATCATATTGATGCTTGATTTTGCTTCTAGTTCACAAATACCCCATGCAAGTTTATCCAAGAGAGCTATGGGCATGGGATCCATGCTTTAGGCATTTACAGACTCTGTACACAGTTCAGTTTCCAAATTTTTGAAGCTCTTCATACTTTTTCCTTCTCTTCACAATGTCTTTTGGTCTATGGAGAGGAAAAACTATAGAAATTTAGATTACTGAATGATTTGGGTAAGAAGGGACTTCTAAATATCATGTAGTCTACCCTCCTGCCAGGAATAGGGACATTTATCACTATCTATCAGGTTGCTCAAAGCCCTAACCAACCTGACCTTGAACACTTCCGATGATGGGGCATCCACAGCTCTGGACAATCTGTTCTGGTGTCTCATCACCACTGTCATAAAAAAATGTCTTCCTTATGTCCAATCTAAATCTACATTCCTTCAGTTTAAGACTGTTATCCTTTGATTACAGGCCTTGAAAAATAAAATTATGTCAGCAGGTTATCTATATTTAAGCCTCTAACTTGTTTAAGACCGGACTGGATGGGTCAATCTGTTTTAGTGGAAGGTGGTTTTGCCCACAGTGGGGTGGTTGGAACTAGATGATCTTTAGGGTGCCTTCCAACCCAAATCATTCTATGATTCTATTAAAAACAGTATTAAAACTATGCATCAGTACAGGAGAATATAATAACCACATGCTTTTAATACATTATATAGTATTAAAGATTTATAGAGCAAATCTTATACTGGTAAATTTCAGCAGCAGTAGCACCTGTTTGGGCTCTATTAGACTACACATAAATAGAAAACTTATTCCTTCCCTCATTATACAATTCTCCACATCTGTGCACATGAATATGCTCAAAGAAGCAAGCATTCTTTAGTCAGAGCGCTCATTCCTCTTTCCCTTCTCCACCAGATACAACATCAACTCCTACAATGACAGATTCATACAGGCAAGTATATCTCTTACCTCCCTTCTTTCTTGAATTCGAATTTTATGGTAGAAAGAGCAGCTTTGGGCTCTCAGACAGGCATGCAAAGGTAGGTGCAGTTTCAACAGCCATTCCCTACTTCTTTCTAGAAAAAGTATCTTCAGTTTATCAGGATGTTTTCTGTGGCTTTGATCATGCGTAAACTGAGCGGACAGAATCCATAACAGCTCACAAAAGATAGCAAAAATACAGATTTATTTTTTTCTTCAAAATACAAAAAGCAAAATGAGCTCTGAATTCTGGCAGAATTCAAACCTGAAGAATTTTTCCTTGAGAGATGAAAGCTTTAGTGGTTTTAAGAAAGCACTCAGAAAATCCTACCCATAGGATCTCACAATCTGTTTTCTCATAAAGCAGACATATGGAAGATGTAAACAAATTTACCCCAACAGAACTTCTTGGTGACAAATGTAAAGTCATCCTATTAATTAGATAAATAGGATAGGTTTTTACATTCCTTCTTTATGTTACAGATATATGTAATAGGAAAGACAGGAGCCTACATGAAGCGTACATACAAGCACACATTAACACTGCAAACATGTAATATCTGCCCTAAGTTACATAAATACTTGCATTTATAAAGCAAAACAAAACAAAACAAAACTAACAAACAAACAAAAACTATGAAATGAAAAAATCCTGTTAGAAGATGCATTTTGAAAACACAAGACTATGCTCTTCAGTTTTTAAATTATCATGCACTAAAAATATTATTGATATATTGTCTATTCTTCTCCCCATTAGTGTATGAGAAAATGGAATATTTTGCTTGAGGGAAAAAGGAGGAGAAAATGAAGTAGCCTTCACCTATCTGCTTGTGTATTTGCCAGCACTTGCTTCTCTCCCCCATTATACAGCCTTTTTAGGGGCTCTGGCAAGTTGTTTTGCTGTCTCTGAAAGAAAACTTCACTCTTTCTGCTCCATTAACATTACAAATGGAAATTACATCTACTCAAACATTTTTAAAGTCATAATCTGCCTCTTTCTGCCTCTCCCCATTATATAACTATGTAGGTGGCCTTTAGTCAGGCCTACTACTATCATTTCGAGGGCAATGACATATTCAGGGAAGTACCTGAGTCCCTTTCTGGGATTTTAAATACATTAAATTAACTGGCTTTTCAGTTTCTGCAAAAGAGTTTCCCTGAACAACCTGAAACTTTCTATACTGGATGAGTCACCAGGTTTTGTTACCACAGAATGAAAAACATCTGACAAATGACAACCTGCCTAGAAATGAGGGTACTACTAAAGTAAACATCCAGTCACCCCAGAAGAGCAGTATTTTCTTCTCTATATTCACAACTGAATAATGGAAAAGGCTAAGGAGACATTAATCTAGTCTATTTTATATAGAAAAAAAGTGATATTAGAGTCTGAAGGTCTAATAGCAATTTTTGCACTTTATCTTATTACTCTTTTAATATAATAAAATAGTATGAGAAATTACTGCATTGTTATGATATAAAAAGTATTTTCAGGCAATTATAATAAACAAGAAGCACAAAACACATTTATTACATTTCATTGCTGTGGTTTCTTTTATAGTTAAAAATAAAAATCATGAGAGATATTCAGAAAGATGACTTATGCAGGAGGCACTATGACTCATAGGTCTTACAAAACAGATGGGACTTTTTATTAGGGCTGGGCAAATCAAATAACAAGTATGCTGAACAGCATACATATCAGATATTTCAATGACAGGAATAGGGCTTTATTCTCTCCATGTCTTTAGTAATTTCACAGCAGTGCAAATTCATTCACTTCAGTGGAACAACTCCACAGGTAGATGTAAAGAATGATTTATCTCATGGCTAGATGTAAAGGGCTATACATCAAAAAGTTCTCCTGATCCCATCATTTGCTACATTTTTCATAAATCTCCATAAGTAACTTAAAAAATTTTAAAGGTTTTCTCCATCTTTTTATATGAGGTTGTCTATTATTCTAGAACAAAATCATACAAATACTTATATGCATTTTATAAGTAGTATAATTGAAATTAGCTGAGTTGTTCACATGATCATGAGTATATTCCCAATCATATCCACAGTGAATCAGTTTCTGTTTTTTTATTTCTGCTTTGTGATTCATCCTATGATAAACACAAAATTTTGTGAATATCCTACCATGTTAGTAGAACTCTGGATAGTAACCTTGCAAATTTGAATATAATTGCTTTTGTATAAATTTATTTTTACTAAAGGTATAACATTTTCAAAATACTTAACAAGTTTACATACCTGTTCCCGTTGTCAATGCTTAGGTTAAGTGCTTAAGTATTTTTATTTGGAACTACCAATTTTCAGTGAAACTTAATATGTGTCACATTAGATAAGAGAACTCAGGTACTTTAAAAGTGTGTAGCAAATTCTCGTTTGAGTAGCATTGAATTTATCAGTATGAAAGAGGTATGAAAATCCATCCAATACCGACATTACTTTGAAAAAACTAATGTCCCTATTCTTCCTTTCCTGCCCTATAAGTATCTTCTCTACCTGTTCTTCTCCCAGTCCAATTTTGGAAATCTTATATACCGGATTAGGCTGCTGTACTCTCTGCCATTCTCTATAAAAATGTTGTTGAGAAAGTGAACAGAATAGAAACAGAATATAGAAGATGAAATTTCCAAATATACGATGAACAGAAAAGAGATGCAATGATTCAGTAGACACCAGAGTTCCTTGAGGAGAAAAAACACACACCTAAGCTTGTTACATTTACGTACAAATGGACATAGTCTACCTGGGCTTCAGCAAAGCCTTTGACACCACCTCCCACAACACACTCCTGAAAAAGCTGGCAGCTCATGGCTTGGACAGGGGCACTCTGTGCTGGGTGAAGAATTGCCTGGAGGGCTGAGCCCAGAGAGTGTTTGTGAATGGTGCTGCATCCAGTTGGTGGCAGTCACTAGTGGTGTCCCCCAGGGATCAGTGTTGGGCCCAGTCCTGTTTCACATCTTTACTGATGATCTGAATGAGGGGATTGAGTGTACCGTCAGCAAATTTGATGACAACACCAAGCTGGGTGGGAGTGTCAATGTGCTGGAGGGCAGAAGGCCGTGCCGAGAGACCTGGACAGGCTGGATCAATGGGCTGAGGCAAACAGCATGAGGTTCAATGATACCAAGTGCTGGGTCCTACATTTTGGCTGCAATAATCCCATGCAGTGCTACAACCTGGAGGAAGAGAGTCTAGGAAAGGGCCTGGGGGTTCTGGTCAACAGCCGGTTGAACATGAACCAGCAGTGTCCAAGAAGACCAATGGCATCCTGCCCTGTATCAACAGTAGTGTGTCCAGTAAGACTAGGGCAGTGATCATCCTCTTGTAGTCAGCACTGATGAGGCTGGACCTCAAGTACTGTATCCAGTTTGGGCCCCCCAATTTAGGAAGGGTGTTGAGGTGCTGGAGTGTGTCCAGAGAAGGTCAACAAAGCTGGTGAAGGGTTTGAAGTGGCAAGATTTAAACATCTAAAAAGCTAAAAGGACCTAAGTCATAAATCAGACATTTTCAGGAAGTCAATATCATCTGTTCCTCATTAATTTGCCCATCATAGAGAATACTATATACTTCATCACTTAAGCTGGTGAAGTCCTATGAAGAGCAGCTGAGGGAGCTGGGGTTGTTTAGCATGGAGAAGAGGAGGCTCAGGGGAGACCTCATCACTCTCTACAACTACCTGAAATGAGGTTGTAGCCAGGTGGGAGTCGGCCTCTTCCCAGGCAACTAGCGATAGGACAAGAGGATAGTCTTAAACTGTGCCAGAAGAGGTTTAGGTTAGACATGAGGAAGAAATTTTTCACAGAAAGGGTGATCAGACATTGAAATGTGCTGTCGTCCCTGGAGGTGCTTAAGGAAAGACTGGACGTGGCACTTAGTGCCATGGCCTAGTTGACAAGGTGGTGTTAGATCATGGGTTGGACTGGATGATCTCAGAGGTCTTTTCCAACACAATTGATTCTGTGAAATCTCTGGGGAAAAAAATCACTAGTTTCTGCTGATGTCAATGGGAATTTGAGTATAAACCAATATGTAATTTTTTTTGTATTCTCACAAGTAGATTGATAGATGGAAATAATAACATCTAGGGCTGAGAAATGAGGAAACTTTCTGACATCATTCTCTTTACTATCTGTATTACACAACGAAGTTTCACAGAGCTGTGCTAGGAAGATGGTAAATACCGTGTCTTCCATTTTTAACAAGTAATATAGATATGAAGAAACCTCCACTGACTCTGAGGCTTAGTGCACCACGTTATGCACTTGCTTGTGCCACTTACAAACAACTGAGCAAAGCTGAATGTGCTAACAGATGTTCCTGTACTGTGTATAAACAGTTTCTCCTTCTCCAGCACAAGGAACAACAAAGTCAGGATCATGGTTCCTAGAGTGTCTTGCTTGTCTCATGACTCAGATTGTTTGCTCAGAGCTGTGTCACATCCTCTTCATGCGCTTTGCTTCACTAGTTTTGCTCAAGTTGGAGAATGATGCTCAAAGATTTTGAGCTCTGCACATAGATTTGGAACATATGCAGGTAGGTTTTCAGGTTTTGGGGTGTGGATTTTTCTATAAGCCTTACACTTGTAGAAAATCTCCTAGGTTTCTTAAGAAAGACAGAAAAAATGAAAAAAATATTCTGATGTTTCTGTAGAATATTAAGAATTCATGCAATGGAAAGCATGATAGTGATAGTTGTACTATATAGGTGGACTTCTTGCATTTTGGAACTCAATGGATCTGATTTCCTATTTCTGGCTTTATAACAGATTTCTTCTAAAAACCTAAACCAGTCACTTAATCTCTTCATGTCACAAATTCCAGTTTTTCCAAATCAGAACATTGTTTTCATACTGTTGACCCTTTTATCTCTTTCATCCTTCATCTCTCCAGAGAAATGACAGTGTAAGTGGACACTGAGCACAAAGAAAGGAGTATGGCATTCCTTAAAAACTGGGGCAGAAGAATCAATTTTAACTCATTCTCTGCAAAGAGCAGACAGTCAAAATTAGTTTTTATATATTAAGTCCTGTCCAAGTCCTCTCTTCAGAAATCTTAACGACTGCTGATCTCATGCTTTATGTTTCATTGTACTATGGTAGCCTAAATAGTAAGTCTTGGAATAAAAGAGTATTAACACGTACATTACATTGAAAGGTGACATTACAACAGCATAAGAGGATGAAATAATGTTCAAAAATCAAGCAAATTTATTTCCATTACTTTGTTACTATATTATGTTGTCATATATTTACAGATATCATTCTATTTTCCAGTAGTATCTGCTGCTTTATTAAACCAGTTTCAATCAAAAATACTCCAAAACAAAACCCAAAAACCAACAAAACAACAACAGAAAACACAAAACCCCAAACAATTAAACAAACAAAAAAAACACCAACCAAACAACAACAAAACAAACAAAAAAACCCCAAAAACAAACAAACAAACAAACAAAAACCAAAAAACCCTCAAAAAACCCAACCAACCAAACAAAAAAAACAACAAAAAACCAAACCAAACCAAACCAACAAACAAAAAAACCCACAAAATATAAAAAATCCCAAAGAAAACCCAACCAAGCATGAAAAGTGGATGTTTACAGTTTGATCTGTACTTCACATGTTCTGGATATTGGAAAGTTTATAATGAATGAGGTAGAACATTTCAGGAAAAAAGTACATTAAGGAAGCTGAATATGATCCTGAATAAGCAGTTTTCCCCTCTTTCCCTGTCACAAGGCCCAGAGTAATACAAGATCTATTATTTATGCTAGATCCTCAAAAGTAAAAGTCTGAGTTCCAGTCTGATTCTTGTTCCTTTTTCATTGACGAGATTTAAACATCTAAATAGCTGAAAGGACCTAAGTCATAAATCAGGACTAAATCATAAATTTCAGGAAGTCAATGTTATCTACTCCTCATTAGTTTGTTCATCATAGAGAATACTATATCTAATTGTTTTACAAGCATGGAGAGAATTTTGAAAAAATTCTGAGGTATCAAATTTGTTATCTGAATCTCACAAGTATTTCTGACTATTTTTTATCATAATATTTGTTTCTTGGTTCTCCAAGAATTATCGAGATTATTAAAAATAACAATTGATCTTTCAGGTATCCATGAAAATTCACAAATTATTAGCTGCAAAGGAGAGAAAATCTCTGTTGATACTCCATGTAGTATGTTCACTAAAATAATACATTTGCTATTGCTGTATATATGGATAAGATCAGCCACTACATAAGGTCTGCATAAGAATAATAATATAATGTATAAAGAAAAGTTTAGGAGATAAAATTAATTAATTCTTCATGAGAATAAAATCAGTATGCATTCCTGTAATTAATGAATTTACATCAAAGCATTGTAGATTAAAAAAAATGAAATGGTTTATAAGCATATAATTTCAAATACTAGTCTTTACTTTCCAAAAAAAAAGGCAAAAGAAGGAATATATATGCTCATAGGTGACCAGGTTGAGGAACATTTCCTGTTTGAGTATTGCATCACTGTCATGCCCCAGCAACTTAATGCTCTACCCACTTAACCATCTGTTCTATCCTACATCTAAGGTTTTAGCTATTTAACTTCAGAAATGAAAATTCTAACCAGTAACATTTCTTCTTAGTGTAAAATGTATAATTATTACTTCTGCATAAAAAGATAAACATCATCATCCATTTTAGGTACGTGAATTAGCTCTGATTCTATAAAAACTATAATTCTTATGATGAGGCAAAATAATTAGAGGAATTGATGGTAAGAAAGAACAGTAACTACACTTTTTCCCCATTTACAGTCACACCTGCTTAGAGACTAAATTGTATTTTTATGCTACATTAAAAAAGCATTTTCTACAGGAATGCATTATGTTTCTGAAAGGCAATTGCAAATGCCTTTGTGAACTCAGCATTATTTTGTGTTCTGCAGCAAACGCTTGTGTTAGTGTCAATTAACCTGTAATTCCATTTCTGAGAGAGAAAAAAAGAGAGGAGAAATGTCACTCAGAGCTCCACATGTATACTCTTATTCAACACTTTGTTGTGAGACTTTTGTCATCCTTTGCAAGCTCCTGAATCAGGTAGATAAAACTTTAATCTAATATTGATCTGAACACAACCCTCTAAAATTGTCACTCTCAGCTGATTTTTAGTCTGGACATATATATTTTTATCTAGGCACTCCGACGTCCCAGCTACTATATCACCTATGCCAGTTTTGATCATCACATTTGATCACATAATTAATACAAATTATTATATGTTAAAGATAATAATCTTTTAAAAATATGCTTTTAATATGGTAAAATAATTTTCTTCAGGAACCACTGATCATTATTTCTGTCAAATCTGCTCTGCCACTCTACTGAATTTCTTTTCATCTAACTACCTTTCAATAAATTAGAAATGTAACTAGATATTACCAGGTTGATCTTTCTTCTAGCATCTCAGTCAGGTGAAAAGAGTTGCCATGAGTGTGTAGGTGCTATATTTACTACAAGATCTCAAAGAGAAAACTAAATATGTTGTTTAACGTCTCCTAGAATCAAAAGAAACAGCAGGAGAATATCTTTTCTACAAGTCTACACCACTGGGAATGGGATTATAAGCTATTTTATCTGGTTGGAGTGGTTTCTATAATTATAAAAGAACATGAGTTTACTTGATTATATTTCATTTTGTCAGGTATGGTTTTGAACACTTTGGTCAAGAATAATCAACATTTCAGTATGTAAAGTTTAAAAAAAAAACAACCTGGCTACTCTTAACAGTTGAGAGTGTACTAGATACATGACAATGCCAAGCACAAAATGACTGTTCTTGTCTATGGATGCTACCAGCCAGGTGGATAAACTTGACTGTTTAATAATCGATTAAAAAAAAAATTGGTAGATCTGAGATCTGATGATCTAATATTTTGGAAGATCCCTATTGGCACCAGAGATGTTCTAAAAAAGATTTGATGGGCTCTGTCTCATGTTCACAACCATAACAACAATCATCTAGTTCCAACTACCCTTCCAATAGACCAGGTTGCTCAGAGCTCCATCCAACCTGGCCTTGAACACTTCCAGTGGTGGGGTATCCACACCTTCTCTGGTTAACTTCTTCCTGTTGCAGTTTGAGGGGTTTCTAGGAGGTCACTGCCAGCCGCTCTGTGAAGGTTTTCAGGGCTGGAGTCACCCCCCTGCCGCCTGTCCCTCGTGGTAGGGACAGGCGGCGGAGGTACTTAAGCCAGGAGACAGAGACCACATGGCACACAAGGAATCCAGCAGTGAAGAAGAGCCTTTATTCAAATTTCCCACAGCTTATAAGGTCTACTGGGCCAGGGATGGAATTGGCCATTTGGCTAGCCAATGGAAGGAGACAATAACTATGGCAGCACAGAAACCAATGGTACACAAGTGAGTTAATAACTTCTAAACCCCGGCATCTTCCAGTGTCTTACCACCCTCACAATAAAGAACTTCTTCTTAATATCTAATCTAAACCTACTCTTCTTTAGTTTAAAGCCTTTACCCATTGTCTTATCACTACCTGTCACAGTAAAAAGTCCCTCTTCAGCTTTCTTGTAGGCTCCCATAAGGTATTGGAAGGCTGCTATAACATCTCCATGGAGTCTTCTCCAGGCTGAACAACCTCAACCCTCTCAGTACCTTTTATAGACTGTTTTGTTAAATATGGTAATGAATTAAAACTTCTCCATTTTTTTAAAGTATAACAAAGTTTACTATGTTAAATATCTGTTAAAATAATAATTCTCAGTGAACATCACTACTATAAGAAATGAGAAACAGAGAAACCAAATGGCTTTGAATAGTTCCCAAAAGCACTGAAAAAGTATCTCTTGGTTGAGTTGCTTATAAAAAACAAAGGCTAATGCTGTTAAATTGTTGAGATCCACATCTTATTTTATAGTAGCTTTGTACGACAGGATCTATAATAGAAAGTCAGATAGCAATACAAAGCCTCCACAAGACTTCCATGCAATACAGTGGCATGGGAAACAAACATTAAATAATAAAGACATTTAGTTACTCTTGGGGGAGAGATTCTACATATTATATTATATATATATATATATAATATTGTAGCACAGATAGCAACCTGATTGATGTTTTACATATATGATTTACAGTTTTATTGGAGCCAACTGAATGTTTATAATCCAAGAAACATGATATATCCTTCTGTACTTAAATGCTAAGATAATTTAGGTCATAACACCTATCTTATCAACTATGAAGCATAAAAAAAATACTGAAAGCATAAAGTGGAAAAGCTTGATTTCATATAGGTCATTCCAACCAAACTTTCCTCTTTACAGTTTCAAGAAAATAAAAAGTTCTAAACATAGAAAACTAAAAACCAAAACTATCTCTAGATATTTCCCCTTTATTTGCCTTCAAAATCAGTTAATGGTGCATGATGTGCGATCAATATTGAACAATGTCTCTGAGGACTGAGTACAAATTTCAAGTAGTGTGAATGGAAAGTACTGTCTCTGAAATAGTTGCTTTAAAATGACTGTTGCTTTAAATAAAAATCTGAAAACCAGTCAAAAGCAGCATATCTAGTAGAAATATATATTAAAAAAATGGTGACATAACGTTCCTTGTGTAGTAATCTTCTCTTAATATTTTTAATCTGATTTTCAAAGCACTCTTAAGTGATCCTCTCTTTACGTAAGTCAGGGCTACAAAACATCCTACTTTTCCACAAACAACACTTCTCTTTCCTACAGTTCTATCCTGAAAGGGGAAAAAAAAAAAGGGGTTTAGATATTTTCCTGAAGTACAGGGATGACAGTTTGGCAGAAAACAGTTTCTGTGATTAGGTTGAAGGGCATATGGAACTCCCACACACATCCGTTGCAAATAAAGTTCATCTGTGAAGATTTCCAAAGTGTTCCAGATGCCTCAGACTGAATACCCCAGTAGATCACAAGAAATTCCTGACAGAAATATTGAACACTATGTAAGCAGAATTTCATGCACATGAAATCATTTTAGGGCACTTTTTCATATACACTATACAAGGAGAGCTTATGCAGATGACAGACATGGAAAATGTACCATCCCCAAATGCAGCTTATTAAAAAGAAATACTTGTAAATGTAAACAAATACTTGTGACTGATAGCTCTGTGAAAGATCTTCAAGTTCAGAGGTTTACCTTGCTCAGTACCTCAGTGAGAACACAGAACTGAAGGAAGCCACCCTCCACCAGATTCTTTAGTGCTGAATGACCTCTGAACAACTGAGGGAGACAGGGATAATAAAGATAACAGAAGCTCTTCTGAGTCAAAGGATAAGGAACTAAAAACCTCATTGAACATAAAGGAAGTAAAGGAACTGGTAAGGATCTAACAGTGCTTCACTACATGCTTCACTAGTGTTTCAAACATTATGGATGGTTTTACATTAACGATCATTATAATTTAAGTACTTCAGTTGTACTTCCTAATCAAAAAGTGTGAGAGACTGAAAAGTTAAAAAGGTTAATGCCCTGTACACTCGGCGGCTTGCGAAAGCACGGTGGTGCTTTTTTATACCCCTGGTTGAGGGGAAGAGTCTTTGAGTGTGCTGGCAAGATCTCCAATTCTTCACACCAGCAGCTTGGGTGCTGAAGAGGGGGATGTGCACAGGTTCTGCACAGCAGCAGAGGCAGCCTACACAGAACATGGGGCCATACCAGAGAGTGTACGGCTTCGTGTTCTGGTAGGACTGGATGGCTCAAGTGCAGAAAAGGTAGCACCACCACAGAATCTCTCAGAACCATCTCTAGAATATTCAAGCAAAGAGGAATATGCACACCTGACCAAAACTGAGACCAGCTCATGAGGGCGGGGACCAATGACTTTAAAAGACTCGCTCTCGGGAGAAGGAGTGCACACCCATCTCTATATTACGTCCCTGATAGAATGGACAGCATTGTTGGATCCAAGGGTGGTGACACCTTTCCTTCTCTCTCTCTCTCTTGCTATCTTTCTTTCTTTATCTTTTCCCCTTCCCTACTATGAGAGTGAATGTATGTTGTTTTGATAGTGTTGATTGTAAGTTTCATTCAGTCTCTAATTCAAATCAGTTCAGTTGTTGCCAGTAAATATCGTTATATTTGAGAAGACCACTGGATGATCATTATTATTCCACCCCTTACAGTGGGACAGGAAAAAAAAAAGTTTTTGTATTGTTGCCAATCCTTAGTGTATAGAAATTCCACCCCACCCAGTGGGACAGGAAAAAAAAAGTTTTTGTATTGTTGCCAATCCTTAGTGTATAGAAATTCTGAGTAAAACCTCCCAAGAATCATAATAGTAACTTAAAAATTAATAATAAAAATTAAATAAGTTTCCAAAACCTATAAAAGAGGTCATATTTTTACTATCATTCAGAAGGTTTAATATGTTTTTAAAAGATACTAACTGCTAGACTGTACAACATAAAATTAAACATAACAAGGCATGATAAAACTGAAAGATAAACCCATTATATTGTTCCAGAATAATAGGAGCAGAACAAGGGTCAGAGCAAGAAATCACAGAGCAGTGATGCTTGTGTGTGTGTGTGTGTGTGTGTGTAGGGTATCTGTGGAACCTTGTGAAGTAACATTATCTTTTATATTATATTTCTTTCTCTGTTGCCTAAAAATTGCTATCCTTTTCCTGGAAAAGAGAAAAGATTTTGTTTATTTGTATTCTATTTATTTTAAGAAAGTGCTATCAATGCATCCTTTAAGTGGAAAGCACCACATTAAGCATGAAAGCACCACATATTGTGGTACCTTACAAAAAGAGACTCCTACTGCTGTTTCATTTATGAATTACTCTAGATGAAAAAGGGGTGGTCTTGAACTTTTGCCACCTGGTCTTTTAGCTTGACACCAGCTTGAATCATCTTCTATGAGTTGTCCACTGTAGCCTCTTCACTGCATACCTGGTTAAGGTCTCTCCCTAATCTTCTCTTTCTAGAGAATCTGAACCTGGATTATCTAACTTTCTGAATAAATAAAATCCTTAAGTCTCAATTCTAAATGCTCTTTCCTATCTTTTCATTTGTTGTCTCACTTCCTTAATACCTCTCTTATGATGAGCTGCTCAAAAGAACTCACCGTATTTCAAATGTTGCCTCAATCACTGCTCTCTTTTACAGTGCCAAAATCATATCTTCTTTCACTTAGTTCATAGGTAACATTTCTATGCTATTTTAGAATCAAAGACATTGCTTCAGTTCATCAATTTATTTTTTTTCACTGAGGTCTAGATACTGATATTTTTAGTCATGCTGGATGTAAGTTAATTCCTCAAATACTATCTTTCGTTTGAAATGGGATGCTAACAGAGAAAGAATTTGTGGTAGAATATGCTTTTGAGAGTCAGAAGACATGTAGTCTAATTAGATGTCCTGGTTTTGCCTGGGATAGAATTAATTTTCTTAGTAGCTGGTACAGTGCTTTGGTTTGGATTCAGTATGTGAATAATGTTGATAACACACTGATGTTTTAGTTGTTGCTAAGTACTGCTTACTTTTCATCAAGGACTTTTCAGTGTCTCATACGTTGCCACTCAAGAGCTGCACAAGAAACTAGGAGGGAGCATGGTCAGGACAAGTGACCTTAACTGGCCAAAGAGATATTCCATACTATAGAACATGTGTGGTATTTAGTTGCCAGTTGTGGTTAAACCACAGCATCATGATGTAAAATTTCAAATTTACTAAATTTCTACCTCTTCATATTTCTACCAGAATAGTAAGCAGTTTGTGCTAGCACAGATGTATTCACATGTAGGATTATTGTAATCTCTAAAGTTGATCCTCTTGATTTTAACTTCCACTTCCTATCTGATCATACTGTATATTTGACTCTGAAGTGTGATATTGGAACAACAAGAGAAAATCTGCTGAAGGGTTATCATAAAGAACTGCAATAGAAATGCTAAAATTGTTTTATTTGGAGAATGAACAGGAATGTCTGCATGTGGAAAAACTAGAAAGAACAAATTGAAGAGGAAAATCCATAAGAATGGCATGTATTGATGGCATGGTATCTAGATTAACACATGATCAAAGTCCCAGAATACCTTGGGAAAACAAGGCTGGGAAATGTAAGACAAAATAAAACCAGGAAAAGCTAATACTCAGAGCAAACAGAAGATTAAACTGACAAAATGAGGTTAAAGAACAGAATAGGGGACATGAGACACCCAAATAAGGACAAAAAGGGCAGTGAGTTCTGATGGATCAGACACACAAACAAAAGACCGCAGTGATTGTCAGCTTGTAGGCGCCACTAAAAGGCAGACTAAAAACCAGCACATAGTACCTTGTCCTCCTAGCTTCCACTTCTACCTGCGCACACATCTTAGCTCTTCCCTTCTTCCCACAACTCTTTCCAGCTTCAGTTTCTCTTCTGTCTGAGCAATGGGAGCAGCTGCAGCAACATCTAGATGGGTTTGGGCATGTTTTCCCCAGCTTAGTACCCTTGCATTTGATAGTTCAGTTTGAGGACCCTGCATGCACAAAACCTTTAACCTAAATGTTTCAGATTGTTTCTAAAATATTTCCTTCCATCAAACCATGGCAAAGACATCTCTAAAATCAATATAACTGTCAGTTAAAAATGACAGTGGTTCACGATATTTATAATACAGTGCTGCATGAAGTGACTAATAAAAATTATTTAAAAGATGTCTGTACTGGTTGTGAGGACCAGAGATGAATCAGTCAGTGTCTAGAACAAAACCCTTTCATTCTGGGGGTCTCCTTCAGGACTCTTTTCGTGTACTCATTGTTTCTCCCTGCTGAGACTTCTCCCTGTCCTCAAATGTAATACTAGTTTTGTAATTCTTGTAGATAAGAAATGTTCAACACATCCTGGAAAGACTTCAAAGGGTTTTCTTCCCATGTTTTTCTGATTTGCTTATTGTCTGAGAAATGCAGCATATTGTGTGCTTTCTGCTTTGGTGATTCTTTAAATCTTTCATTGAATATAGAATTTGCACATGTCTACCAGCTCCTTCACAGTTTGACAGTGCAAAAGATTTCTGAATAATTAGTTACGCAGGCTAGCAACCTTCACAAAATACAATAGCCTAAATAAGCAGCATTTGAGTCAATGCACATCCAAAACTGATTATGGATTAGGGTGATTGGTAAGACAACATATCCATCAGATCAAGTATTGGACTGGTTAAATCAATACCTGATTTTGACTGTATTGAAACAGTTATTTTCACCCTGTGCATCTCTTCAAACAGCACTGTAAGACAAAGATATATAACTATACCCTTTCTTAGTAATCTGATTGCTACGGTGTATCAAATCCCATTTTGAAAAATATCAAAACAACCATCTTCAATAGCACTAGACTGTTCCACACAGAGGGCATGTAAGGGACGTGTTCCAAGAAGAAAGCAGGAGTGTACAAGCAATATTCAAGAACTGGTTTGGATATATAAGTAGCTTTTTTCATCTCCTTTGTTTTGTTTTTTTTTACACAGAAACAAATATGAACCAAGAACAAACACAGAAAATACAGCATAAATATACAGACTTTTGTTTTTACTGAAGGGTATTTCCATATCTGCTCTTTACTGTCATCCTTCACAAGATTTCCCATCAGACTGTAAAGTCAGACAGAATAATGATGAATTTTACATTAGCCCAGTACCTTCTAGGACCTCATTTTATCAGATCACAGCCAAATCTGATCAGAAACTTGCATTCTTTACTAAGAATGAGCCCCAATCTTGTTCTGTATTTTTTCACCCCGGATTCACATACAGATTAGACAGTCCAAACTGAATGGATACATGAGGAAAGGTTCTAGGTAAGTTACTGCTGCTTCTGTTCACTATCACTAGAGATGAAAGCAGTACTTACTAGTTTCTATTCCCTCTTTCTATAGGTTGAATACTGTCTGTTCAACAATGCATTTACACTATTGATAAACAATATCAAGGGGGAAAAAATAAAAACCACATTTTGCATGGTCTTTTAATGCCCCTTGCATTTTCATGGTGATGTATCCCTACAGATACTTACAGATTAAATGGTCACAGACCAGAATGCGACTGTTTGGAACAATTACCTACATGGCACTGAGTGGTATAAATAAAATGATCCTATAATCTATGTCAGCAAGACACATTTCTAATTGAAATGTTAAAAAGGGCAAATCCCACTCTACATCTCTTCTTGTACTGGATTCACTTGTGCTTTTTCTCAGGTCTCGCAGGACTGCACCCTATGATTAATTGGACTGTAAAAAGCTGAGTTACAACTCAATTCCCTTCTATTGGATTTTTGGAGGATCTGTTTGAAGAACTTTGCAGGGATAGACTAAAGGACTGTCGTCGGCATCACAGTGGTTTAAACTGCAATTTCCCTGCAAAGCATGATGTTATCAGACAAGAGCAAAAGTTGAACTCGTATGTTTGCCCTTAATCCAAGATAACCCATATGAAGGCAATAATAAATTTAGATGAAATTTTTCATAAGTGAATAGGACTCATTTAAAAGCTCAGTTAAACTTCACAATGAAGAAGGGTCTGGCAGCTGAAGGTATTTACGTGATTTAAGATAGAACATAAGGGTACAAAGTATCACATAAAATTATCAGCATGGATTTCAGGAGGAAATGTACTTTAAGGTGTGCTGTATCTTGAATATCTTACTGCCTACCTTTCATAAGCTTTTTAGATACAATAAGTAATTTATGGGAAAGAGTGTTCAATCCAACAGCCTTTTAAAATGAAAGGAATTTGCAATTGGTATCAATGAACTGGAATCAGACTTTTAAGAAAGAAAGAAAAAAAAAAGAAAGCCCACTAACAACAACCAAAAGCCCTAATTCAGTAGATTTACAAGAAAATATATAATTGGTACAAAATTCTTCTATACATGGAACAAATCTCTCTTGATTAGAATGCAAAGTACAGAATATGTCAATTATTGCCATTCTATTTAGACTGTATTAATTTTCAACAATTTAATAATTTATATATGAAGTGGAGGTATGTTTGTGGGGGGTTTAAGCCTGTATGTAATTTTTAATTTAAATTGGCTTTCTTATAATTTTCATAGTTATTAGGATGAGTAGAAGTAGAAAAGCACAAGAATTATGATACTTATATCCCTTTGGAGTGTGAAATTTTCATGGTTTTGTTTTCACCTTCAATTGAAACAAAATGTCAATTTAAATGAAATGTCAAAATATTGAAAGTAGTGATTTAAAATAAATTAATTTTAAAAGATGGAAACATTTGCAATTCTGTATTATTTCATTCCTTAGGTAGAATTTTTTTTCATTTTGAATTGCATTAATGCTAAGTGTTAGTAGTGGTTTACAGGAGACTTAATTCATCCATTTTTGCATGCATAAGACAAAACAAAGAACATTATTTTGTTGAATATATAAATTCTAAATTTTAATGCACCCAAAAAGACTACCATGGCTATACAACATCACTAATTTAGCAACCTATTTTTAATTTCTTTGCAATAGAATATGTGAGACTGAGAGTTCTTTGTGCTGACCAGAGAAGATAATAGAGTCCCATTGATAGCAATGGTCTTTGGATGACATTCTGTTGTTCTCGCCAGTGACTTGGAGAGGAGAGGACATGAATTCTCAGATGTCTTTCTGAAATCTCTCCCGTATAGAAAAAACTGCTTGAGATCATCTCATGAATTATAGTACTTCCAATAAGAAGTGCTGGTCCTGCTTCAAAAGACAAAATTTTGGAAAACAATCTGTCTCTTACAATGTGTCTAAACTCAGTTTTCAGTAGTTGGTGCCAACCAATCTATTTTGCATAAATTGAACTGAAGTTCTCCAAGGAGATTTTCTGTTCAGGTTCCCTAGCGATTTTGCAGTTGCCAGCACAGTCCATGTCAAATTTGCAGATAAGGGTACAACAGTTAAGTATGAACATAGCTGGTCTTAGAGACATATTAAGGAGAAAAAACAGGTTTTCATTGAAGTTTCTTGTGACAATCCACCCTCAGAATTATGACACTTCAGCATGGGGATGTGAAAGACAGAAGAATAAAACAGTCGTAAATCCTTGCAAACTGTTTTACCATTGGAAATTCTCTGGTCTTCTTTTCTCTCAGTAAAACGATTTTATCTGTCCTCTCATTTCTCTGTATCTTTATTAGACAAAACACCTTTCCTCCACTGCACCCTCTGCAGCTTTATTCCCTTTCAGTCTTTCAGTCTATATTACATGGTTTCAAACAGAGGTAAAATTCTCATCTTTGAATGCATCCTTCAAATTCTTTGCTGAGAGGACACATTTTTTAATTTCTTATGATTAACTAGCTAATTCTTGGATAACATTTAAAGCATAGATAGCTTCAGGTACCAAGTGTTTCCCTTCTGCAATTATTTATGTAGACTGACCCCAAATTTCCTCAGAAAAGTCACATAGTATTTCTTTGTACAGCCCATTTAGACAACATTATCAAATGTTCAAAGACATTTTTATGCTTTGTTCTTGTTGGAACCAGTCCACACATGAAGCACAGCAATATAAGAAGTTCAGAGGCAGCTTACACCCTCTCCCAGTCTATGTATCTATCTAAAAGCTTCAAAGAGTGCAAAGACTGATCTTTCTTAAATCCTCTGGAAAGTAGACTCTCCTAAAATAAAATATAAAGTACTAAACCTGCCCCTTAGCTGCACTTTGCACTGGGCTTGTCAGCTGATCAGTCATAATCACTTTTTGTGTCAACTTCTCTATGTTTGATTTATATAATGTCTCTTGAAAAAAATCTGAAAATTGCTATTATAGCTCCCTGTCAGTGCAATAGAACTACTCGTGACTGGACAGGTGTTTTATGAAACCACTGAAAACAATACTATTGTCAATTCTTGACACTGATAAAATATATTCTTTAAATTGATTTTTAAAGTGCTATCCGAATAAAAGCTCTAATGCAGCAAATGGTTCTGTGTAGAAAAATCCTAATTTCTGGAAAAAAAGAAAAGAAAAAAAAATCAGAACTTTTAAGCTTAGGGAAGGTGGCAAAATCAGAGGCACTCTGCACATGTCTAATTACATTTTGGTATGCCATCTTGTTACTTTTATGCACACAGGGTAAATTATCATAAACTATTTCTTTCAATGATAAAGATTTTGCTAACTCCAGCAAGAAAAGGCTAAGAGAACTGGGTTTGTTCAACCTGGAAAAGAGAAGGCTTATGTGTGACCTAGGTGTGGCCTTTCAGCACCTGAAGCGAACCTGAAAGAAAAATGAAAAGAGACTTTTTACAAGGACATGTAATGACAGTGCAAGAAGGAATGGTTTCAAAATGAAAGAGTGTAGGTCAAGATTAGATATATTAGGAAGAAATTATTTACTGTGAGGGTGGTAAGGCACTGGAACAGATTGCCCAGGGAAGTTGTGGATGTTCCATCCCTGGCAGGTTGGATGGAACTCTGAGCAACCTAGCCTAGTGGAAGGTGTCCCTGTCCACCTCGCAGGGGGGATTTGGAACTTCTTGATCTTTAAGGTCCCCTCCAACCAAGACCATTCTATGATTTTATGACATTTAACAATTATTAGTCAATGCTACACTCAGGACAATGCATAGCAAAACAGATATATACATGACCAGGTTTTTATGCTATTAGTACTAGATGCTGACTAAATGTGAATGAACTTCACTGGAAAAGCCAGGTAGCTGCCCTTTGCTGGGGTGATCAGCTCAGACATACTGCCATAAGAAACCTGCAAAACAGTAAATACAACATGATAATTGTTAATAATAGGCCATGGGCTTTGTGCTAGGCTAACTCCTACCTTTTGGCATTGAGCCCTGCATGGGCACAATGGGCACTGTGCCTCCCCTTTCACCGTTAAATATCATTTAAATGTTGACAGCAGCAGTTCCTCTAAAGCACTGGTAAAGGACATATAAAATTATGCTGCAGGTGGGCTGCCACGGGTTTGACAGTCTTGACTCACGCATCCGTGTAGTGCAGTTAATGCTATGTATGCATCTCAGGTACGTGTGTCTCAGCTAAATTTAAACTGGGTAAGACACTGTTGTCAGTGTAGCTGCAGTGACAGAGGATTCAGCACAGCCTGCAACAATTCACTAGCAACTCCATCAGGAGTTTTGTACTACCGTGTTCAAGCTGTCAGCGGTTTGAGAGGGGTTCAAATACCGCTTCTTGTTAGCCTATACGTTATCTCCTATAGCTGTAGTCACTGCAGAGACAAAAAGAAAGAGGTACTCAGAATCTATTTATAGTGTGTAAAGGTTTTGCCTAAGGATAGCGATCTCTCCAGTGAACCTGCAATAAAATACATATCGATTTAACAATTTACTGCAGGTCAGTTGTAGGTCATTGGTGGGGTGGTGAGAAGTTCCTGACCTACTGATCTGACAACATTAAGGCCATCTGTAGCTGGAGAATTGAGGTTGTAATAGTTCAGCTATCTTATTTGCATATTTAGAGAAATAATAGGTTAGTTACTAAAATGTTAAATATATTAAAATTTACTTTACTACTACACATGCATAACTAAGAGCATTATTCTTTGATACATATAATGAGTTTAATTAGGGTAACCTAACCTAATTTTATCAAGACAATTTTAAAGGATCTGCTGAGGCCATTGGAAAAAAATTTAAGTAGTTTCAGCTACTTAAACTGGTTTTGCTTTTATCTTTGACAGAGTTATTGTAGATATTGACTTTTTATGAAAAATACTATAGTCTAAGTCAGAATTTGCTTATCAAGTTAAGGAGGTTTCTTCTCCATAAACAGAAAATACAGTTATATTTCAGAGTTCAGATAGTCTTTCAAGAGAAGTGGCCTAAGTCTCACCCCATTTGAAACAGTTCTTCTGGAACTTGAAACCTAGGATATTGAGTCTCATCCTCTTGTCCAAGTACAGTACTTCAGAGGGGTTAAATCAAATTCACAGTATTTTAAATAACTTAAAAATGAGATCAAGATCAAATTATTAGATATAATGGACGTTTTTTCTTTCTTTTTAATTATTAACCTTGTTCTTATTGAATTAAGAAACATAATAATTATAGTTTTTCATACCAATCACTCAGTATTATTCACCAATATTATTTTTAATACTGTAACTCATATATAAATTGTTGTCACAGAGTATTCAGAACTGGAACCATAATGGTGAGCTCCAGAACATATTACTTAGTTCTACAATTGGATGACTGCATGACAGTTTCTTGTGTGAGTTTTCTGACATGGAAGTAAAAAGCCAGACTTCTCTTAACTACCACAAATATGACTTTAAGGGTTATTTTCAATTGGATATCATGCAGGTAGACCTCATTACTGATGGAAAAAATTAGGGACAAAAAATAAAATAAGTGCTTCAATGAATTCAAGTATTTCTTATATACCTTCCACTTCTAATGCTTTAATAAAAACAAACAAACAAACAAACACAAGAAAAAAATGAAAACTTTGAAGCATCTAAATTGAAAATCAATAGCTATCCACTGGGGAGACCAAAGGTTAATCTTTGAATCACAAAGGGAAGAACATCTCAGCCAATATCAGACATCTACAATTAGACGTGTCCAACTCTCCTAGTCATCCTACACTCCTTCTGTAGTCAGTGGAAAGAAATAGGCTTGTGGATGTAATTTTCTTTTTTCCACTTGTTCTCTTAATCTCCTTCAATGAAATTTCTCTGAAGAGATATTTTACATCTCTGTTAATTCCAGCATAGCAGACTCTAATTAAGTTAGTAACTCTTGGGCAACAAGGACTTAAAGTGTCAGCATTACATTTAAAGCTGTCATACATCCTGTATGAATTGTTACACTTCTCACAGAGTTTCACATTAAGTAAAAAAATATGAAGACAAAGGAAGATATGAAAAATATGAAAAATATGAAAAATATGAAAAGAGAAGGGTCCACAGAAGTAACAGAGCTGAGGTAAATAGATGTGTCTTGTTCACTAGCTAACTGTAATTATTCTAAGACCTTTCCCACTCATTATGCAAACAGCATAGTGCTAAATTATGAAGAACTCTTCCAAACAGCTTCCCCATCAAAAAAATGAGGAAGACATATGTTCTGTCCTGCATTCTATTACAGTTGAACAAATATTTATATCCTGAAGGAAATTACTGTATTTCAGAATTTGTTGTTCTCTTATAAGGGTGAGAAGTCAAAGTAGCCTCCCAGGTCTATGGTTGTGTTTACATTCTGAACTGTGCTTTGAATTAATAGTTTCCTAGGAATATACCATGAATGGTGAAAATTGCTTTTGACCTTTTTACTTTAAAAAGTGTGACACATTTAAAATGGATTTTTTTTCATATGTAAGACCTATTTTTATTAAACTTATGCAGAAAAAAATTTGATAGAGTTCTGTGGGTTTTTTTACTCAAAGCAACTTTTTGTTTTTAAATACAAATTTTGTATTAAAGGTAATTCAGAAAACTGATGTTAAAAGTGAAAAAGAAAAAGCAAACATTATTTTCTACCTACTTTTAATGATTTACTTTCACTTTTGAGCATTATTTCCGTTATCTTATGGGATCAGTACATCTAGTATTTCGCTGCAATCAACTTTCATTCAAAAATGGTATTTTTGTGTCATTTGTACTTTTCCAATTTAACAACACTCTGGATAAAAGAATGTTAGACCTTGATAGTATTCCTGAGAGTCTAAAACAAGAAGAAGTCCTCCACTTTTGGAAATATTGACTTGTGGATGGCGGGTATGCCTCCAGATAACAGTTTGGCACATCCCTCTCCCAAGTGTTCACCTAACTCTGTTGCATTGAAATAGTTGGCAACAAATTTATTTGGAACACTTCTCAAATTTTCTTGCTGTCTACTTAACAGTCCTTTATATTTTGCACTGATTCAGTAGTCAGCATGTTTTACTGCCTCCTGCCACATCAGGTACGTAGACTGTGGCAGTTTGAGCCACATTAGAAATCTAAAATCCAATTTCCAGGCTTCCCCCACCCCTTCTCAACAATTTATCCTAACACCGGAGAGAAACTTTTAGACCAGAGGCTTCTGTAGGGTAAGGGGGAAGTATATACATTTATTTACACAAATAAATACTATACAAACTAAAGGCAACTATATATATATATTACATTACTATCAGTCAGTCCTTTCAAGACCCTCCTTTAACTTTAGTCCAGGAGCAGCCTTCAAGGTTGACATGTAACACATTTTTTTGCTGTGGAAGTGTTCTGGGCTCCTGAACACTCCCCCTCTCACCAAGTTGCAGCAGTTGTTTTGTTGCAGTCTCTCCTCATGAAGTCTGAGAAGACAGCTGTGAGTCCTTGTTCTTTTGCTGGTGATTTCTCCCTCTCGGTGTCTCACCTCAGTTCATAGGCTGCTGCAGTGTAGCTTATCAAGCCTCCACATCCTGGAATCCTCATTCCTCCACATCAGTTCTCAGCTACCCCTGGTCAGCTTCGGCAGGAAACTCTCGAGCTCTTGGCTCATCTCCAGTTTCACCTGGGACTCTTCTCCCAAGCACCGGACCTACCTCCACGGCCCGTCCACTTGGCTCAGCTTCAGGGCTGAGCCTCTCCTCCACTTACAGTGGAGGGAAAGAAAAAAAAAAACCCTCTACAGCTTCACTGCAGAAAAGGAGGGGGAAGAGGGCCTGGCTGCAAAGCCTGCCTCTTTTCTCTTACCTCAGGTGCTGTGAATCTCTTCCTTCACAGCACACACTCCAAATGCTGACTCTAACTCTAGTCAAAGGTTGAGTTGGGGGGTCGCAGGGCTCCCCGCTCCCCACCAGAGGGGAAGAGAGGTAGCCCAGCCACCCCCTGACCTTGTCCACCTACACACAGCAGACACCAACAGCAAAACAACCAAGACAGAACTGCCAACAGCTTCCAGTGCTGTGATATATGATTTTGAGCAGAAGCGAACAACATGGACAGTGACTGGCTCTCCAGGGAACACTGTCCTGGCACCCTATCACCTCTGAGCCCCCCAGCTCTCAAGGGGGGCCAATTTCAAACTATGACAGTACACTAAAGTTGGTTTTTTATTTTTTCATTAGCTGCTAATAGATCTAAAAGCATTCCTCATTATTTTCTTTACCACCTAATTTAGACAGCTATTTAGCTTCACTGAATTTGCGTGATGTTTAATGTCACTTTGGTAGAGCTTGTACTAAGCTTATCTGATCACAAAACTTCCTATGTGCATTGCCTTGGAACGTGTGTTCACAAATCAAATTCCAGGAGTTAGTTAAAATTTTTGTTGTATTTTACAAGTTTATTAAGATAAAGCCAGTAATATTCTATACCACAATGTACTTCGAAAAAACCCTAAACAGTACTTAGGTTGCACATTTTTTTTCATTTTATGAGAGACTTGATATCACCCTTAAATTTGGGTTCACTTACTAGATCAAGGCAGTTAAGGACAATGGCTATTTAGTGTGTGATTTAACCTGTACATAACTTACTTATGTGTAATTGCAAACTGAAAATTATCCATTTACTTTCTCAGTAATCTGTCCAATTAATCAGGCCCAGAAGGTCATTCAGCATTAAACAGATAGTGCTAGACTTTATGTAAATCTTTTGTAGCACTCATTCACTTGGTTTAGCAGACCCACCGTAGCAAGCCCAGTGCATTAACTCAGGGATAGAGAAAATAGCTTTATGGGCCTGACCAGTACAGTTTATGTCAAGTGTCAGAAGCAGGGGTAAGACTTTTGCAGTTAATATCATATTATCCTAGAAGATGCACTTTTAACCATTTCTGCATTTACTGTTTTTTCATTACATTATTTTAAAAAGCCACAAGACAGATCACCTTCATGTTAGAATTTAAATAATTAGATTCCACTTCTGAAAAGATAACCAAATAGCCCATTAAAGAACCATAAATCTCCTGATAACAAATCATATTTTTTCTTAATTCTCAGCTCTTTTTCTGAGCCAGTCAGACCACAGACTATCATATTTACTTTTGTTTTGAGAGTTAAGAGTCTGTTTGTGGTCAAAACCAAGTTGGGGTTTTTTACTAGGAAAAGTTTCACAAAGACAAGCTGGAGCTAAGCTACAGGTTGTGTGACCTGGGTATGCAGTGTAAGGCATTCAGATCTCTAAGTCAGATCCTGCTCAGTTTATTGCTCTCTGTAGAGTCTAGTTGTATGAATTTAAAACTTTCCTTCATGAAGGATTTCTAGTCCAGTAAGGGTGAACTGGTCACATTCCACCTATCTACATACATGTACCTGCACCAGAAGGAATATCCTTTTTTATTCTCTGTACTAATCTCAATAATATGCTTATGAAACTTAATTTGAATGTTTTAAATCTGCATGTGTTCTCTTTATATACATATGAACCTAAATATAAAAGAATTGTTAGTACTTCAAAAATTCCAGTAAAATTTTGCAGCTCAACATCACAAAACTTTTAGGGTATCTGTTGGTAACTTTTCTTCAAAATCACTTTCAGATGTTTAGAAATGGAATACTAGTCAAATGTAAAATTAGATGATAAAAATAATTTTCAGGATATGACATCATAATTTTTTTCCTTAATTTAATTTCATTTAATAATGAAACATTTTTCTAGTCAATGGTATCATCTGAATATTGGAGAAAAGTTTATCCTTGAAGAGATAATTTATGGAATTACCAGAGTTAACCTTTCTTCAGTAATAAAGACATACTTTAAAAACCAAACTGTTGTGCATGTTGCTAAAAGCTTTGCACACTATGGTTTTGTGACAAAGCTGAATCCTTGGAACAGCTTTGAAGTAGAAGTTTGGCAGTGCTTCAAAGCTGAGAGATGGCACAGCATAAAGGACTGTTCCCACTTTTTCTCACATTAAAAATAAAAAGACTAAGGCAGAAGGATGCGTTTAAATGGACAAAAGATTAAAACTGCTTTTGCCAATTGGGTAAAACATAAAAAGAAAAAAAGGTCTGAGTTTTCTTGCTTTAAACACACACACACAAAGGTAGAACATCTCTGAAAACCTTTGAAACAAGAGTATAGTTGACTGAATTGTCCAAGTTTAAAGCTAAGAATTCTAAAAATCATTTTGAAATAGAGGTAAATTGCTGGTCTTTTGAAGAGAGATTTCCTCATATTTATATGCCATTTATTCTTTTTTCAGGAAATTTCAAATATATGATTTTTCTCAGTGGATCTCTTCTAAAGAAATCAAACAATTAATGCTTCCTCCATTAGACTGTTCATCAAGGGACATTCAAATTTGCCTTAATGATAGAAAAAGAAACAATTAAGTGAATGAGGAAGAAAGTCTTTCCAGATGTGCTGCTAGAAATAAAAAAAAAACTCCAAAAGAGACCCACTCATAATGTAAAGTAATTAAATTTAAAAGAATTTTTTAAATAGGTTAAACAAACACCTGTCAAATAGTTTATGTACAGCTGCTCAAATTTTTGGGAAGAGAAATGGACTAGATGACTTCTATAAAGTTAAAATTTGGTTCTCTTGGGGTTATAACAAGCAGAAATGCAGATTTTACATACATATTTAGGTTATATTTTTTTTTTATATGCTAAAAGAGTACCACAGAAATCTAATCTGTGTTTCAAATTTCTAAGGTATGGAATTTTTTTTCCACTGAGGGCCAAAAAAAAAAGCTAACAGAAATATTAAAAATTATCTGTACACAGAGCAATCAGCCCAATTGTGTAGAAAGCTGGAGGGCTGTGATTTGCATAGCACAAAATCTAGGGAGGAATCCATTTCATTCATCAAGGTAGGAGATAAGGATGCAATCATGGACTTCAAGGTAGGGAGCTGGAAGTATAATCCTGAACTTGTGGTCATTCAGTGCCATATTTACAATTCCTGTGGAACAAAACAATATTCTGAAAAAAATGGGAAATGATAGTTCAATAAAGGGTCACTCTATCCAAAGAAGAGTGGGAACAGGACATTACAATTACAGGTTTCCTTTCCATGCCTTACTAGGTTTGCAGCTCTATTACAGCTTGCCTAATAGTACTGCAATAAAACATCACTCACATTAACAGTGCAGAAACCTGTGCCCTCAAAGTACTGTTCCTTAAGAATGGCTAGAGCTCGTAATAATTCAGGTCAAAACATCGTCCAAATGTCTGTACCCAAAGTAAAACACATATCTTCGGTGATAATGTTTTTAAAAGCAGTCTATTCTTTAGAGCTTGTCTGCATAACAGAAAAACCAATTGTCTGCTGACATTTTTACAGATGAAGTTCTTTGTTTCATGTCTGTGATATTCAAAATCAAACCAAACAACCTGACGACAAGATTTTTCTAAGCAAATGTCACAAACAAACAAATAAATAACAGTCACGGCAACAACAAAGGAGGGAAAAAACCCCCAGTACTGTCAGGGAATATAAACTCATTTTTTTTTCAATAGCTGAGAGAAGAGAACAAGTGTAAAACAATCGAAATCCCAAACTATGCTGTTTTAACTAAATAATATCTAAGAAAATACAAAGCTAATAATAAAAATTCAATTCTCTTCTGTTATTGCCTAATAAAATACACTCCAAGATATTTTTATTCCCTTCTTTCCAAAGCATTCTGCACTATTATAACCCCTTCCTAATTAACCAGGACTTCCTACCTTGCTGATGTTTCTCCACAGCTTTGGCTTCAGGAGCCAGCATACTAACTACAGCCCACACAAAGAAGACCCAGTAATCAATTTATATGCCACCTTTTCAACCCTCTTTGTTACAAGAAATAGTTGCTTTTTCCCCTTCTACTTTTCAGTAATCATAAAAGCCAGTAGGGTTCTGCCAATAGCATTTACAAAACCTATCAAAACTGTAAAGCTGAGCAGATGTAATATTTAAATTTTTTTACTTACTGAAAACCATAGAAATGCTAAGCAAACGTCTCACAAGCTCAGCTGCTTGTTGTGTCATTTTGGACTCCAAGGTATTAAAAAAAAAAAAAAGAAAAAATTCAGCTACTGCAGCAGAGGGCTAGCAATGTGGTAAAAGGAAACTTGAGGACATGAGGTAAGGCAGTGAGAGTCAGGTTTCCTCAGTAAGGAAAAGAAAACTAAGAGAGGGAACTTATCACTGTCTTCAGAATGGTTATTCAGTGAAGAGATGGTATCTCCACAATTAAACACACTAAAATTTGATAGCAACACCCTAAGCTAGCAGATTTTACTTTTAACTTAGTCTTTGAGTAGAGGTTGATACAAGATGATTCAGAGATTAGAAGATCATCTATAAACAATTCCAACAGGTATGGAAAGTAACAGTGGCTCTGTACTTCTCTTGATCCTCATACATACAGAGGGCAGCATGTTCAAAGAAATATTTTCAGAACAGAACTGGTATGTCCCCTACAGCTGCTTAAGAGATTCTGTGCCAAATTTCTGTATTAATTATAACTGTTATCGCTAAATGACATTTCTCAGTCAAATGTAAGGAATGTACTTCTCTGTTATGAGAGAAGAGATATTTTGTTTGTCTAGAAAAAAATATAAATGGATTGCTATAGTGCTCAAAGAGATATTTGCTTCATCGCCAGCTAGCGAGAGAAAAATTTCAGAAAAAAACCTCATCGTGTACTCTTTTCTTCCAAATAACTCATGTTTACACAATTTGAATATTCTACTTAAATTTACTTACCTCCTCATCTAAACTATTCTTAATTCCATTTCCTTGTATAGAGCTACCATAGTATTTTTTTGCTTCTTTTATTTCTTTGTCATGGTAGAATGAGATAAATAATCATCTACATCTCCTTCACAGGGAACCTTATGACTAGCTCCTTGTCCCTCTTTGACAGATTGAAATGAATATGCCAATACCCAACAAAGATCAGGTTCACTTTCAGTGTCGTAATCATTTTATTGCACTGCTAACATATCTTCACACCTTTCCAGAAGCACATGCTGCCATCAATCTCTTCTTTTGTGAAAATAATTCTTTCTAGTGATGTATTTGGAATGACAGTGACTGAGCCATTACTACTTATCCCATGAGTAGATAAAAAAGGATACTATAGGGGATGTATCTTCTTATATCACCCAAAGAAAGCCTTCAATACCACACTAATCTCATCTACAAAGAATCACTGTACTAGCAGGAGAAGAAAGGACATGTCAATGTATTCCTTCACAAGCTATCATCTTTTTCTATTCTCCACTACAAATGATATTTCTATGCATGTCACTGGACAGGAAAAATTATCATTTTATAGAGCTAAACAGATGATTCATCTTTGAAATTGAAAAAACTACTTCTCTACTCCCCCTGCTCCCAAAAAAACATATGTTTTCATGCACACATGCATTATTTCCCCCCAAATTGTAAGTGTGAAGTGTCACTTAAATAAATGCTAAATCTGATTCCAAGCTCCCTGGCAGCAAAATAAGGTTTCTTTAAGTTGTTATGGACACAGTATTAGCAAAGTTTACTGCATACAAATAGCATTTAAATAGGTAAGGACTCAGACACTGATTTGTATTTTCCTGAACTCTTCATTATCTTTAGTTACTTTCAGAATGCATTAGAATTATTCCCTTCCCATCTCTTACAGTGCTACTAACAAAACGAGTAAGAACACATAAAATTGTATTAATATCTTCAACTATATGATTTAAAATATACATACCAAATGAAATATAAAGTTAAGGTAATATTAAAAACTCAATAGAGCAACATTAATAAATATCCCTTCATCATTTGATACATTTCACTATCTGAACACATTTATTTTAAATTTTTTAAAATTAATGATATTCATCATTTTTCCAATCAATTTTAAAGGCATGTTAAAGTAAAAATGCAAAAGATGGCAAAACAGAAAAAAATAATTAGGGTTCAAATATTTCTTCATAAAAATCTAAATCCTCAATGAATTCAAATTAGTTCAGAACCTTAGAAATACATAATATATGCAAATTTATGCTCCAAAATCCAAGTCAGAAAGACTAAATGAGTTATAGAGTACAGATTTTCACATATTAGTCAGTGAATCAGATGCACTATTATTTTTAGATGAAACTGCATGACTAAGATTCATATAAACCTAGATACACAAAATTTGAATCAAAGTGCTAAAAGATCTTTTGTTTGTGATTGCATGGCTATGAAATGTACACATAATAGAAGTTGTCTTGGTTAAAGTAATTTTCCTTTTTTTTTCCCGCATCAAAAGTCTGCTGCAATTGGTGAAACCTGGCCAACTCAATAGAAATAACAACCTGTCCCCGGTAAGGCCTAGAATTTGTCCAGAGAGTACAAGCTCTCTGTGGTGAGCTACTGGCACTGCCAGGGTGTGTTTACATCCAGATGCAGTCTGCTTCAGGTAAGCTCTTGACTGGCCTATTAGATCTGTGACTGGCAGTTAATCGCTTTATGTGATAAAAGCACAAGCTCCTCTCTCAGAAGATTGAAATACAAGAATTCCAAGATCCAAAATTCCTGTGAAATTGTCATCAGACAGAGAGTCACACTTCATCGACTCCCTAGTTGCATACAGAAGTTTATCTGTAGAATTGTTTAATGTTTTAAGATCTGCTTTGCAGGAACTGCAGAAATTCATCATGTCATCTAAGCCTGTGAGGCTGGGCACTCCTGTTCATCTGTTCCAGCCCAAAGACTGAGTTTATGTTACACTGAGACTGAAACTCCTGCAAGCCAAATAGAAAGAACTGTTTTCAAGTCCAACAGACTATCTCCAACATGGACCAAGTTATCATCAAAGACCCTGAATTTCACCCAAGAAGAAGAAAACCTCTGTTCCTGAGACGAGTAGAGTAGCAAAGACTGTTACAAGGACTGTTAAAATAGTGTTTAAGTTTGCTTCTCTTGTTTGTATTGTTTAGTATGACCAGGAACTATGAATTAAGTTTAAAGCCTAAATTTACATTTGGCTTTAGTAAAATACATTAAACATTCTTTATAAGTTGAGTGCTGAATTTGCACTACGGATTTGGTTGAAATTTGGCAACAAGTTTAAATTGCATATTGGTAATTCTTAAAGATATTTCATTAAGTTTATTTTCACAAACTTACTTCATAGTTACCAAGCTGAATATGAATAGAGCAACCACTCAATTTTGTGTGCCCCTTTAAATAATGGTAATTTAAAGAAAGGGGTAAAAACCAAGAAGGAATTGCTTTGTTTTTTTCAACATGTACTTTTGTTTACAGCAGCTAAACAATGTAAACGTTTCACTCTCAAAATCATACCAGTTCCAGTATCTGCAAATAACAGAAAAGCTAATCAAAGTACATGAAAAATTATTGATTTCTGAAATCTCAGGAAAACCTCAATACAAAGCATTCTGTATTGATGCCTCTGACATATTTTGAAATACCACTAATAAGATTCTACTGATTGCTACAGATTTTAAAATTTGAATAATAATATCATTCCTGTTCTCTTCTCCAGAAAAAGTATTATATTTAATACAGAATCAGCTGTGGAAGCTCTTTCTAACTTTGCTAACGATTTATGTGTGTGTAAGAAAATTCTCTCTAGTACTGTTCAGTGTCCCCAGAAATCACAAGTTCTTAGCAAAATCTATGGTTAAGGCTTAGCCTGTTTAACTTCTGCTCACGGGACATTGAAAGAAACTAAAAAGTCTAAGGATTGTTTTGTAGGACATAACTTTGTCTTTGCTAAGAACAAATACCTATGCAGTCAATAAATAGCACTCACCAAGACTAAGCATCAGGTTGCATTTCAGGGTTTCATCCTGCTAGCAGAAACAAAAATTTATATGAGGACGCCTGGGACATGAGAAGAGAACAAAATTGCTCTGAGCCACTGTGCTCACTGATAAATGGCACACTAAGAAAAAGACATTACTTTCCTCCCTCACACTATTAGCACTAATGGAAATCTATAATAAGTTATTTTCAAGATCATGTTTCATATTATTTAAATTCTCCTCCAACATATAAACAAAAATGTACAGATCCTAAGAAAAAGACAAGCTGTATCCTGGGATACGGAAAACCTTTCATTACCTACAATTGACTAGAGAGAATGAGGAGATTGAGAACAGTTACTACAGACTAGGACACAAGAGAATTAGTTTTAGTTTTCTGATCCTCCCCACACTAATATTCCCTTTAAAAGACAGGCAACTCACTTGATCTTTGGCTAAGCTAAACCAGGGGCACAACAGTGTAGCTGTTCTCTGTCTGAGTACAGAACTCAGTTTCTACATTATATTTCAATGAAATCCATCTCTTCTCTCCCACACTGATTTCAAAGTAGAAAATCCATGTGTGAGGTAGAAGCCAGCAATCAGAGTTCACAAAGGGACCAGGTCTGCAAATCATATGCAGCACACTCCTCTATGAACATTCACTAGACTTTAAAAAGGGAATTTGATTGCAACAGCTAATCTCATGAATTATGAACACTGCAGACTTTGAATCTCTACAAACAGAATTCCAAAAGATGGCTGGAGCCCACTCTCACCAAAGTTAACTGCATTTGGGATATTGATCCTAGGCATTACAAATTCAAAGGAACTACATAAGCAACAAAAAAAAACCCTCTGAAAGTGTTACTTTGGACAACACCCTGTTCTATTTAGTTTATAGCTGGCCAGAAAGGACTATTTTGATACTACTGTGAGTAAAAACTACCAACCATTTGTCCTACTCAAATGAGAGACAAGAGGAACAGTATGTCAAGAATCTTGCCAAGCTTTAGACTGTCTCATGTTGCAAAGAGATTTGAAACAACTCACCCTTGGATAAACCTCATTAATTCCCTCCCTGTCCCATGCTAAAACTTTCTGCATTTCACAGCCTTTTAACATTGGGTTGGCTGAATGCCTATATACTGTAAACCCTGCCAAAAAAGAGTAAGAGACCTCCCCACCCAGTGACAGGCCATCATTTGGACTCAGTACATCTTCCATCAAGTAATACACAGTACTCATTACAGAAACCAAACATAGATTGAACTTCAAGATTTAAAGAGAGCTTGGGGAAAATGCTTTCGGGATAAAACAATTTCAAAGTGTTTACCTTATGGAAATTATTGCAGTTTCTGATCTTTATGAACATGAAACATAGGGACACACACAGTTTCTGGATAGTTACTGTTGGTTATCCGGAAAGACAACTCATGGCTGCCCATAAAGTCAAGTGTAAATGGTTTCTAAAACAGCAAATCAAATAAATTAAAAGTATTATAATTTGAAAATCATATTGCCCGGAGATGGCAAGTTCCTTCAAAAAGATCTTACAATCTACATTGTTTCAGATAGAAAATGTTAACAAACCTAAAAGCTAATTCTTTAATATATAGGTAGAGTAATTGAGAAAACACAAATCAATATGAATTTGGCTAGGATTCACAAAATATAAAACTGTGAAAGTAATAGAGGCAGTCTTATCCAAACTTATTCTTGTTCATATGCTTTTATCTACTTTTTCCTTTAAGATATTTTTTGCATAAAATCAAAATAGTAGAATTCCACTAACCTAACTATTCACAGTTCAAAAGCAGACATGAAACACCTAAAAGTGACTTGAAATAACTCTATATCTTTATCTTACAAAATTAAGAGAATAATGGCCAAAACCATAGGAACTTTGAAGTACTATGGGTTTTTTTCTAACCATTTTTGGGAATACAAGTTTAATGGCTGGAAAAAATGATGGAAAATTCATTTTCATCTCTTTCATAAACATAAGAGCGTCTATCAATTGTTAGAACTTCATTTAATCCTGAAGATAACAATTCAAGAGTTAAAATATATTCACAGAGTCAAATCTGAAGAAAAAAAAGTATTTGAGACACTGGAGCTGATCAGAAAATAAATTGGAGCTATTGGTTCTTAAAATATGATACTGAAACATTCATCACAAATTTCTAAAATAAAGTCAACTTTCACAGTACCATTTATTAAAAAAAAATCCCAACAATCAAACAGAAGAGGACTGCTGTGCATCCAGTTGGGGTATTATGACAGACTTCCTAAGAATCTTCTAAGAAAAAGCATAAAATGGAGGAATTATGAAAATAAATAAATTCCATACTTTAAGAAACACTAAAGAAAGTCCCCAAAACGTCAATTTGAAAAAGACCTACTGTTTTCTGACAGAGACCACATCCACAAAATCACATCACGTAAAAATAAAAAAAAAATATAATTTACCTAAGCATTTTTAAATCAACTCCTGTTCAAATGTGTCCTTACCTGTTAAATGACATTCAGTTGTAATTATTATGAGCTAAAACATTTGAAGTCAGTAATCCACACAGGCTTTTTCGGCTTTGAGTTTTTCTAGAAGCAATTCCTCACTGAAAAGAAAACAGGGGTGAAAAATGGAAGTATATTTTATTATTAGAAATAGTTGGTGTTTCAGACTAATTGGGATGTGAATACGGTATTAATAAACTTGTGGAGATTAATTTAGTAGGCAAAGCTAATTGGTCCTATTCCTTAAGAAGTGGATTATTGCATTTATTTTAAATGTACAAAAATACAGCTAACTGCAGTAGATGGCTAACTGCACCAGAAAGAAAAACACAGAAAAGTAAAATAGTTTCAAAAAATATATGCAACAGATTTTAATAGAATAAAGAGTTACATGGCCCACTGCCAAGTATGGGAAACTCCAGTTTTCGGAATTAATGCATGTTAGAATTGTGAGAGTATCTTTACAGACAAAAGCTGTTGATGTTCAACAACCCAGGTCAACCCATTATGTGTTTCTAGCACACTTACTGTAGGGAAAACAGGAGAAGAGGGGTTTTTTTGACAGGTTGAACTTTAAAAGAAGTAGGGTGTTTCAGGCTGCTGAGAAATCTGGATTGTGAAAATAAATCCCTGAGAGATGGATTATTGTGCAGGTAATGGCAAAAAGCATCCGATAAATTTTGGAGTTATGTGGTAAACTTATTTATTACGTATCTTTGCGATTTGTCACAGGGTTGTCTCATTTATCACCTTCCCATGCAAGATGCATATATTAATATTGCACACTGCTATCACTGCCTGACAGTTTATGATCCTGCTTTGAAATTCATACATCATTTTTCCCTGCTCTCTCCTATCACAAGATGTTCCATCCAGTTATATTTCTGTATAAACGCTAAGAAAGTATTCCTGATACACCTGGTGTCATTTCTTATGCTCTCCTCAAATCAAAGTAATAATGCAGAAAATAAGTTATGCATTTTTGTATACATAGTGTAGGGTCAGTCACTGCCATCCTGTTACTCACAGATTTATTGTATCATGACAGGTCATTGATCAATCAGTAAAAGCAACCTGATATCTTCACTCAGCTGAAATGGATCCTGTCAACACTATTCTGCTATAGTGCATTTTTAACAAAAAGGCTGATTCATAAAAACACTTCTTGCTGTTGCTGGTCTTTGTGGGACCATGTTAGCTCTCAGCAATAGTTTAATGTTACTTTTCACTGAAATATGCCCATCAAAAGACTGCAGTTTTATGTTCTTAAACTTAATTTTGTCTACACTGAATCAAAATAGTAGTTTCCTTTGAGCCAGCTAAGACTGTCATATGAATACTGTATGCTACAGGGTAAAATGGAAGCCACAGAAAACTTTCTGTATGGTAGTTTTGGTTATTAAGTTGGTTATTGGTTATTTCATTATTAAGCTAAGAGAGACACATAGTTCTTGCTTTCTGTCTGTTTCTTCTGCTTCTTTAAAGCTGCCTCATTTTGAAAGATAAAGGCTCATCATAGTTATGAGCTCAAATTCCCTATTAAAAACCATCTAAGAATGTACTTCTTGTACCCATGACATCAGAAGCTCATGTAGAAAAAGAACAGTGCTTTATGAAACAAAAGGTGAAAATTATATGTAGTAAAATCAAAGAGCAACATTCGGTTACAACTGGAGCTCTTAAGGAATAAAACAGACTGCTAAAAATTATTTAAGCAAGCATAAATTTGTTCATGTAGATAGATAACTGGAGCCACTAAAAAGTAAACTCAGCAAGAAACGACCACGAGGGAAAAAGTGCATGGCTGGTTTTCTGGCACAGATTCAACATCCCATAATTAAATATCTCAAGAAAAAAACTTATTTTTCTTTTCGTATTTCCAATTTTGAATTTTTACTTCTCCAGATTTTCTAAGAAAACTCTTTCAGCCTGCCTTGTTTGAAAACACAATATCTTATTATTTCCTCCTTCTTCCTGAATAAAGTAGCGAAAGACAAGTTAAAATTTTTGACACAATTTTCAGGCTGTCCTGTGGAGATGTAAAAAACAAAATAAACTTAATATATACTATTTTTTTTTAAATGAAGAAAAACTTCACAACTATTTATATCAGCATTTAGATCAACTAATCACAGATGTATATAGATGCCTTCTGAAATCCTAATTATGCTTAGGTCCTAACTGGGATCATCAGACTAAGAAGGCAACTGCCAGAAGATTTTAAATAAAGAAATTAAAATTTTAAAAGCTGCAGAACAGTGTTGTACCATATTATAAGTTTGGTAAGAAGTCAAAAATGTCAGTTGGAATCAGATGGAAATAACAAAGATACATAAAAATAGAAGGGCAAAAGAATTTAATTAATGTTTCCATAGAGTCTTCATAATACAGACAAACTATGTTTTCAGGAAAAAAAATACTCTTTATATAGAATTTAATGGAATTAAGCAGTTTTCTGCCATGGAAATAGGGCCGTAGTTTGCAAAGGTTAAAATAATTTTGGAAAAGTACATGGAAAAGCATTGAAAGACTTGAAAATGAAACATGTCATACAGACACCATACAGTGTACAATCAGAAAAACATTCATGAGAAATCTTCAAGAGACAGGTACATTCTTAATATATTCAGCAGAACTGAGCTCTGGGTAATTGTAAATCAGTCACTGTAAGTCAATATGATAGCTGAAGTTCTATTGCGGTTTTTTCCCCAAAATACACAGGGGAAGCTTTAGTTCATCTGATGGGTGCACTGCAAAGTATGTGAGACATGAAAGGTAAAGCTAAAACCTAAACTGTTGGCATGTGTGGCTTTTGCAGGAAATGGATTGTTTACAGTGGGTCAAAAGTATGTCAAAAATTAAACATAATTCTGGGATCATTCATATAGAAAGGTAGTGAAATGCTAAGGATTGATTCCAGGATATCTTTACTAGTGCAAGCAAGTTGACAACGGAATATAAAATTCAGTCGACAGAATTCAGTTGTACTGTCACAGAGTATCAAAAAAATGCTGGCAATAAAAATTTTAAAGAAAAATTAGATTGATTAAACAGGATACAAAAAAGAAAAAGAAAAGAAACTACAGGACTGATTAATATCCCTTTTAATATCAAAATTGGAATTACTCATACAGCTTCTGATACACTAAAAAATTATGAAGAGAAAGCACTTTCACATACACACCACTTCAGTCAAGGTGGATTCAAGGTAATCTCATTGGCCCTTTCTAAAACTTTAAAGAAAGGATTGTTGAAGCAGATGCATTAGAGTACTTATTATAGCAATAACAGCATTCTATTCACTGTAGTGGACAGTTTATAATAGAGACATCAGGGAACATGAAATGAGAAAGTTCTGATATAAACAGACTGAATTGGTAGTCACAGTTTTAGATCCTTAAGTCAAATAGTTATCAGAAAATATTAATTCTTAATCATTACAGCTGCTATCCAGAAATAGCACTTCTGCAGCATAGGAGCTGCACTACTGAGAGACAGTGGTTTGTAATTAGATTGTCAGAAGTTCAAATGTTTTCCAAAATTTATGATTTTGAACACACAGAGTATTTAAAACAGGGCTATTTTAAGTCCCTCCTATATATATAAAAAAAACCAAACCCCAAACAAATAAAAACAAAACCCAAAAAAACCTATGATCATTAAAAGACAAAAAACATTTATAACCATTAGACAGTGTCCACAGATATAATCAGAAAATGGGCACCCATGATAGATATTTCTTGCAAGTTTCATTGTACAAGTGATAATTAAGGAGAAAGCCTTCAGCCTTCTACTTATTCTAGAGGAAAAGAGATATAGACTCAGATTCAAGTTCCAGACACTGAAAAAGCTGAGCTGATCAGTGGAAAAGAACATGCAAAACAACACTAAACTTAATCCACGAAAGGTTTCAGAGATATATGAGGTAAAGGAAGCCATTTCAGAGATTACCTGAAGACAAAAGAACAAGATCAAGCATAGGGTCCTTACTGTCTGTTCCTTAATTAGTAGCTTACTCCCTAGCTCTGTTCTAAATCTCACAGAGACTGTCTGGGTATGATTCAATAAGCAGAATGAATGAGACTACATAAGGTTTTACTCTTTTCAACATGTACAGTCCTCCATCTCTGCTCAGTTTCTGCCTTCAAACCTTCTGCATGTTTTCATGCCACATCTCGGGTTTATAGCACACCTCCAATGTCTTTTGCAGAAAGGAGCCAGACCTAAAAGAGTTAACTGAGATATCATGGCCTGCTAAGAAACCCCAATACCTGTTTTGCTAGAAGAACATTTTAGTAGCACTGGTTAATATCATGTTCTGTTCTGCTCACTGGACCAAAAGCCTTATTATAGAAAGAATAGGAGTAGTAAACACACAGTAATAAATTAGGTAAACTAGATGTTTGAATAAGATATAGAAGGACCAGAGCCAGAATCTTGCAAGCTTGCAGAATTCAGGTCACCTAATTGAAGTGGTCAAATTGAGGAAGATGTCCATGGCGACCACCAGAGGGATGAAGGTTTGAGGAGAAGACCCCTACAATAGAAGACTGCGCATATCTGGAAAGACTCCGCCCAGAGACTAGCCTGCTTATTAATATGTATGTTAAATGATGTAACCATGTATCTAAAGTGTATAAAATAGCTTGCTTTTGCACTTTCAAGTCTAGTAAGTTTGTCCAGCGTGAGCTGGCTTGCTTCCAAAGTTGAATAAACAAATACCTTGCCGTTTAAAGATACAAAAGTCTCTGAGCAGTTCTTGGGACGGGATTTTTCATATTCACACTGTGGTGGGTAATAACAGAAGTCTCACATTCATTTGGACACAATTAACTGAAAAAAACATATCAAAATACCAGTTACACCTAGGGCCACTTCCTGACACCCTTGTGTTGTGCAGTGTGGGCATGGCCACTCTGGACTACTCAACTGTAGAATATGGGAACATTTTTTACCCTTTCTGTTTATCAGCATATAGACAGACAAGTGCTGTAAACTGGTGTATTGCAGTTAACTTCATATTTTTCCACCTGGAATTGAAACATACAAGAATAACTCTTTTCAAGTCTTGAACTGAAACACAGCATCCTTAGAATGTTTTGGTTTACCAGAGAGTTGAGTAATGTCCGTGAGTCAGGAGTAAGTGATGTAAGTTAAGAAAACAGTTATATTCAGAGAAATTACTGAAAAATATGCAACTTTTCCCCTTTAATCCTCCATGCTTTTTAGCTAATGTTCTATTAAGGATTCAGTCACAGAATTTGGCAAACATTTCTCACTACATGTCACCGAAGAACGATACATATATGACAATCAATATGCAATGCAACATGGCAATAATATTATGGAAATCCTATATGCTCTATATATGAACATTCTTTGAGATGTTCTTCCTAAGTTAACTAATAAACAATGATAGACAGTTTTGTTAAAAGTAGCATGGCTTTTCATATAGTCTAAGTTTCTTCCGAGAAGAGTTCTTCTGCAGCAGGTTATAATATGGGTGAGATGGCACAATGTAAAATTCACCTATGAAATTTAAGTAAGCTTAAATTAAGTTTCATTCACATACTGCATATTCTCATCATATTGTGCTGCAACATGCAGCACATCTCTCCTTTGTAGAGAAAGACAATGGCTTCAAAGTTTTGACTCCATTTAAAAATCACCTAAACTCCAAAATAACAAGTATTAAAAAAGCAGCAAATGTACTTTTAAAAAATAAATGGAGACATTTCTAGGATAAGCCACAGACAGCTTAAGCCACAAATGACAGACCACCTTAGGAGCTTTTTAGCAGGTATCATCAAATACTTGCAGAAGTATAGTGTATAGAAATAAGACTGTGGATCTAGTTCATTTGATCAATCTTAGTTGTGTCAAAAGTGTGTTCCATTTAGGACAACAGAATTATCTTACAGATATTTGCTCCTGTGACTCTGTTTGATACTTCTTATTTAAGTGCTACATAGCCTATCCAAAAAACATTCACCATAAAATTATATATCCTTAATCGTCATTCAAACTTTAGTCTTGTTATAAAAGCTTTGTCAAAGTATGTGCTTTTATCAGTGCAGAATATTTTCACAATTTACAAAGTTTTCTGTGGAGAAATAATTAGCCAAAGGAACCAAGGTTATTTTATCCTTGGACTTGCTCTGACTCCCAGATGCCATGGCAGTATGTAACTGTCTGATTACACCTTCTGGAAACAATATCTCAGGTCTCCATGAAGCAAAGTCAAACTTGAAGCTTCCATGACTGTCTTTGCTTCCGGCCTCAAGTTCTTTTTTATTTTGTCTTTAGGCAATTTAAATATTTTATCAGTATCAATAACAACAACAATATCAAGCTGTATGATTCTATTTCTTCAGCTGTCAACTCCTTAACACACAGGCCCAGGAGACTGAAAGTGTACGGTCAAGGTAAGATAGGGACACCTTGTTCAAAAACTATCAGTAGTCTATAAACATTTTAACATTTCAGTTAATAATACAACTCACTCCGTCTAAATCTTATTTTTATTCTACTTTGAATTAGACTCATCCAGAGCACTCTGTTAAATGTATCAACAAATCTTCTTTTATGAGAAGAGAAAAATTAAAATTCTCCAAAATACACCTCATTCTGCTTTCCAGTCCACACCCATGTGTGCCATTCAATGGAGAGGTGACACAGCACAGAGGTGAGGAAGAAAAGAACAGCAGGTGGGTTCAGTCATGATTTCGTGCCTCTCAACTGGCTTTTACCTTCCCAGGTGCTGGTACCACCACCAGCAGCAGCACTGGGGCCTGTGCCAGGATGTCCCTGTGTGGGGCGGCCGGAGCTGCCTCGCCCAGACACCGCTGGTTCCAGCGGCTCCAGCGGCCCCAGCGCAGGGCACGGCTGAGCCCCTCAGCCACGGGCAGGCGGGAGAGAGCCCCAGGGAAAGCCTGGGCAAGGGAGGGCAAAACACTGCCTGGCAACCAGGGCTGAGGGAGAAGAATCGGGTGAGAAACAGCTCTGCGAGCCCTGAGGGCAGAGCAGGAGGAGGGCAGGAGGGGAGGAGAGACCCCGGCAGAGATAGCACTGCGGCCCAAGAGAGACTCTGGTGGGATGGTTGTTTACCTTTGGCCCCTGAGAATGTTCCAGACTAGAGCAGGGAAAAGTGTCAGGAGGAGGGAGTGGCAGAGAGGAACTGTTATGGACTGACCACAGCCCCACGTTTCCATCCCCGTGTGCTCCTCAGTGGAGGAGGAGATTGTTGGGAATGAAGAAGTGAAGATGGACCTGGAAATAAGGGGGAATGAAAGAGAAGATGGTTTAATTTTATTCCTTTTTTCTCACCATCCAACTCTTTTTAATTGGCGATAAATTAAACCAATTGGGTCCACTTTGTCAATGTTAATTACTGTCAGCTACCTCCCTGTCCTTATCTCAACTAGGAGCTCCTCCATCTTATTTCTCCCGATGTCCTGTTGACAAGAGGAATTGAGAGAGCGGCTAGGTAGCGGTTTGACAGACAACTGATGTTGACCTACCACATCCTCATAGTACTTAAGAAAAAACATTGCCTAATACTCTTAACAGTGTAGTAACCTTAGAGGATGACCTGAAAAAAAGATTTGATCCTTTGTAAATCTGTGAAGTGGTGATAGGGGTACATAAGGTGACATGAAGAGACATAACATGAGCACTGTGTACATGAGAGAATTAGGATGAAAAATTAAGAAAAAATTCAGGCTTTGGCTGAAGCTGTTCCACACACAGATCTCATGTTGATGCTAACCATTAAGCAGATGCAAATCACAGCCTTTGAAAATAAATGTCTCTTAAAAAAAAAAAAAAAAGATTTGTCATTTTATAGACTTGAAGAATAAACATCAAGCAATTCCTATGATAAGAAGAATTTGCATATAATAGGTAAGAACTTTTAGCTATTTCTTTTGGTTTTTACTGCAGATGAGGACAAGTGGATGGAGACACAAAATAGAGACTAGAGTAGCTCAGTATCTTCTATTTACTTGGACAACTACAAAAGAAGAATAAATATCTTGCTAAAATATTCAGATATGTTTGAATAGCTTAATTTCAGATCAACAGTCTGTCCACATGGTGTCTTGATTTTCACTAAGAGATGCAGAGGATCATAGAATGCTTTGACTTGGAACAAACTATAAAGATCATGTAGTTCCAATCCCCTTACAAGATGGACAGGGACAACTTCCACTAGACCAGGTTGCTCAGAGCTCCATCCAGCCTGGCCTTGAACAATTCCAGGGATGGGACATCTACAACTTCTCTGGACAACCTGTTCCAGTGCCTCACCATCCACATGGTAAAGAATTTTTTTCTAATATCTAATATAAACCTGCTTTCAGATTGAAGCCATTCCCCCTTGTCCTGTCACTGCATGCTCTTGTAAATAGTTTCCCTCCATATTCCTTGTTGGCACCCTTCAGTTACCAGAAGTATGCAATTAGGTCACCCATAAGCCTTCTCTTTTCCAGTTTGAACAAAGCCAATCCTCTTAGCCTTCCCTCATAGGAAAGCTGGTCCATCCCTCTGATCAACTTGGTGGCCCTCCTCTGGACTTGCTCCAACAGGTAAAATGAATTTTAGAGGGATCTTCTATCCATTTTAGCCAGAATATAATAGCAGAATGGATTAGAAACATATTTTTTAGAGGTGAGTTGACTGAAGAAAAAATTGCAATGGAGTATTGTGTCTTTGCCATCACTTTACATTTTAAGTTGAGACCTGATAAGTTTATAAACTTATATGACCAGAAATGCCTGTATATAATAAAAAAAATTCCAAGTTCATAATTTGGACTGGCATTTGTTCATTCTAGCCCTAGAGTTCATAGAATATTGCACTAAAGCTTGGCTAATTTGATAAAGCTGACTAAGATATTCTGTTGCATAGAAGTTGTCATTTAATTCACTGATTTTTAAGTTATTTTCAAGTACTGTATTTAATACTTTCTTAATTCTTTTTTCTATATATGGAAAGAAGTTAACAGGAAGTAGTTATATATCTAAGTACTCATATATCTAAGTACAATATATCTAAGAGATATATTAGAATGAATTCTTGCTAAACAGTGAGCTATTCGCTGTTACCTAATTCACCTGAAATTTCATGCTAGCAATTTTTTCTTTATAGTGTGTTTCATATTGCAACTTTTTAATGATGACTTGATTCTCATATATTTATTTTTACAGTTTGGAGGTATTTCTATTGTCTTACTGGGTAAAATTTTCTGTTTAATAAGTTTAGGTTTTTTAGATCTTTTGTCCCAGTTTAATGGGGAAATTTATAGACTTTACATTTTACTTTCTGGATACATCAGATTCTGTTTAGAGACTTAACCTTTGTTAGCACTGTTCATGCCTGGACATCATAAAATGTCTCAAACTGCTCTTGATATATAGACAGACAATCAATACAACCTACATCTAGCAATTTCAGCAAAGTGGTATTTTGTGTTATATGATATTTTGAAGCTGTGTCCTTGTAAAGAATCCCATCATATGCAGCAGTTTCATCTATGTAGTCACAATATAATTTTATACTTGGAAGAATCTGAGGTGCTTCTGTTTGCCATCCATGAAGAATCACTTTCAAACTGTTGTAAGGTTGGATCATTTATCTGTTTATTTGAGCTTGACATATGTTGCTGAAGAGGTGGACAGTACCAGCATAATTTACTCTAGGTATTTCTTTGTGCAAATCCCTTTCTAATTTATATATTATTTTGAAAACATAAAATTAATTTAATAACAATTTTTCAATTTAATCCTAATTGTTTGAAGCTGACATGATGTTTCAAAAATTGTTTCCTCAAGATGCATCTGTTAGAATTTACCTCAAATTATGTCAAACCCAAATCACTGACAATTAGAACATATGCTCTTGCTTTTTTTTCCATATGAATATGTTGTGACTCAACTGGAAATTAATCACAATGTAACTATTCTAGCCTGATAAAAACTAATTGGACAGAAGACATTTTTTCTTTGATTTGTTTACCATAAATACTTGCATGTATCAAATCTTCATCAGCCAGTATCCAATGTGACAACAGTATGTTAAATGTGATAAAATACATGCCTAAAAAGCAGTACTCTAGTACTTGCTACACAAGAAATTGCAGCACAAGGTAGAGAGCTCGACTCTTAGAGTTGAGAGCATTGTGAATTTAATGTTCATTGCAAATTTTGCTGCTCGGAGCCCTCCTTTCTCATGTGAGGATCTATGTGCACCTTACTCTCAGCTTACCATGTTTTAGCAACAGCAATAGCTCTTTCAGTTTGAGGTTTGGGAATACCAATAGGACATGGAATAGGAAAATTTTTCATTACATCTCTTGTGTTTGCTTCCCAAGCTGACAGCTTTTCATAGTATTTCTGCTAGTCAAGAACCTCTACAATCCAAAATGTCACCCAGAACTGGTCTACCATTGGAACACAAAAGCACGGCTCACATAGATCAGTTCATCACCAGTTTAATCAGTTAAACATGATATTGTATATTTTATGGTGTTATATCACCATCCCAACAGTTCAGTAGCATACCATATAAGTATGTCAATCCGTATGTGTCTATAGTAAAAAAGCATGTTAAAAGGAAAATAAAGTATTTTAGTGAAGCTGTCTCCCCCGCTGTGCTAACAATTTTCTAGCCAAATTCACCGAAGTGGAAAGAAAGGAAGAGGTGGACATTCTGTCTGTGAACTCGTGGTAACAGTTCACCAGCTGCCCAAATTATTCTTAAGTATTTCGACCCATCTCTAGATAAAAATTAATAGAGTTCAGAGAATTTGATGTAGACAGGAACATTTGTCAAATGATAACCAAACTTTTTCAATTTACGTTAGTGAATTATGAAGCTGAACTATGGTAACCACTTCCACTAATCTATTAGTTAAAGAAAAAAGCCACAAAGTATGGCATGCTTTCAAATCTGTCTGTATCTGTAAGCATATGTGTATGTTCAGGAATGCATTTTAAGCATCATTAATACTGATACAGAAAGATACTGCAGTGATCTTTCATAACCATAGGTTTCACACATGCAATCTGCCAGAACAACCTTCTCCAATTCAGAGTGTTCATCTGTCTTGTAGAAATGGTTCAGAATTTTCATTCATCACTTGAATGAGGTGAGGTAAAACTTATACTTTTTTTTCTTTTCCTGGGCTTGAACTAGTGTATTTTCATGGACTGTGCTTTCTGAACCCATTAATAGTAATGATGTTATATGGTTCACTGTAGTCCTTTCCATGGGTTTCTGCTCACATCAGAGCAAGTAATAAAAAAGCAAAGCCCTCCTGTATGGTAACAAGTGGCTTCACTGGAGTGGGGTGAGTGGAGAGTAGTTAAAAGCATCTAGTAATAGAATATCCTATTTTTCCTCAAAAAAGAAACAAGTAAGCAAACACAATGAGAAAAAAGACCCTTCAGAAATAGAAATTAACCCTAATATTTTCTTACACATTTTTAACAGAATTTCATACTTAGACACATTCACAGGAGTAAACAATGAGTTTTTCTGTATGGTTTGTACAGGGTACTATTGTGAACTGCTTGTTCGTTGCACTCGTCAAGATATGTGAATAAAAGTGAAAGCTTATAACACTCCCTATGCCTTAGGAAACTATCGGCTATGCCAAATTATGATCACATTCTGAACTATACTTCTTCCTTTATCTCCTCAGTCTCAAATGATTTTATGGCTTCCAGAATCATGATAATCACTGTGCCTTGAAGTGGTCTTCAAATTTTGTATTTGTGTGAAGAAAGGGATTAATCAATTTATTGGAAATTTTCTCAGATTCCTTTCTCTACTCCAGGAGCTGGACTGCTGATGTCCATATGTAGTTTCTCCCTCATCTTCTCTCTTCAAAGATCAGTTGTCCAAATAAGCTGCACCTTTTGGGACTGGTAAATACCTATCTTCCAGAGGCCCTTAAGTGTGCTTTATGACACTGTGTAGGAATGAGGCCTACAGCCGTGTGATATGCCATGAGATAAGTGGTGAAGGGATTTCTATGGTACGATGGCACGTGAGAGGGTGACATGGCATTTATCAGGGAGAGGCTGGATAACCCTTTTTGCTGCACACAGGTGGAAGAGGGAGTGATACTAAGGTGTCACAGTTCTGCTCCACCCTTGCGCAAGACCCATAGTACTTGTAATCTCTCTTTGAAAATCTTGATATCCCTCATTTACATATAAATTGACCCCTCCCCCAGTTACAATGGTAGTTACAGAATATCTGACTACAGTCTCACCTCCACTTATCCCAAGAATATAAATTGGCATTTGAAATCCTCAGTCGTAGAGGATGAGATTATGGTGACTTTGCAGACAAATTGATGGACTTGTTCCTCTCTCCTCCCCAAAACATAGACACCTTTGTGATAAGATTTGTACCTCCAACTTCTTTGGAGTATACCCAGGAATACTGTGTGTATAGGTGTGTATAGTGCTATACACTTATATTTTGCATGTCTAGTGAATTTATCACCAGCAATTTAAAAGAACCTTTAATCTGTTGCTCCAATAAACCACACTATAAATGAATCTGTGTTCATGACATTTTCTATTGAACTCGAACAGACTTTTGAAATTTTCTATTGAACTCGAACAGGTTCAATTGGTTAAACCTCACTATTTGTGGATCTGTCATGGCAAATGAGACCAGACTTATGGTGTAACTCACACTATTTGTACATCTGAGATATTATTGGACAAAGTTGAACTTATTGTGCCGACTTGGTTCTAATCAGAAATTAAGCTCAGCTGTGCCCAGCCCCTCTGATCCATTAGGACCAACTGGAAGGTAGGGAGGTTTATTTTCTGCCAAATTCTATACTCTTAATGCAACACACTGGTCTAAGCTGAGTCACAGTACAGAAAACATAACTCAAGGGAGAAGAAATTCACACAATCAAAGCATGATACTCTCTATTCGTGAGTGCTATGACCTAGAATGAGTGAGGGCACTTAAGATAGTAAACTACAGCAATACTCCACTGAATTACCTTCTTGAGTGCCTACACCAACCAAACATGGTACCACAATATCACAACAGATGAACTATCTTTTTCTACAGTGAACTTAACTATTAGAACAACATGATAACTGATAGCAAAAAAAATCCAACAAGCCAGGTAAAAGCAACCATCACACTTCTTTGCCAATCCAAGTATGATGGGAAAGCAGTAAATTCAAACAACACTGTCAGGCAATTGAAGTGTCTTAAGAAACCAAACCAAAACCAACCAACTAAAACAAATAAAAGAAACCAAACACCTAACCCTCTAGGACATTCTCTACAGTGTTCACAAAACAATCATAGGAAAAAAAAAAAAACACAACATCAATTTGTCTGTGGCATTCTAGGAAGGAAACAGTGGAAATATTCTGGATATACACTGCAGATGTCGGCACCGAATCTCTTTCGGAGGAAGCTAAGCAAGGCAACAGAGGTTCCCTTAAAACCTGAAGGAAAACTCAGAAAATCAAGCGTAATGGTAATTCAGCATACAGAAGAACAGTAACCAATAGACAGGAGTGTGAAGGATCCATTTTCACTTTATCAGCAGAAGAATGAAGAAGACCAAAAAAATCACAATCACTTTTTTTTTTTAATGTTATAATTATTCTCCCTTTCATCTGTTCACTTACTTTCACACCATAGACTGATGCTGATAATGTCGGAACGGCCAAAACGACACAGATATCAGACGTAGTCCAGGTGTAAGGTGATCAGGAAGCTGTTTATTGCTCTCAAGTGTTTCTTTTATACTCTTTGTACACTATCGTGCCACAACACAATTGATCAAAAGTCTCAAGCAAAGACACTGTATATACTTTAATTGGTAGTACAGAAGACACTGCACACACTCTTATTGGTGACACTGAAGACACTGTGCATGCTGTGACATGCTATTGGTGACACTGTACACATTTTGATTGGTGACCTTTGGTCTGGGTTGCATTATGTTTGTTCCGTCCGGCATTACAGTAAATATTTCCTAAAAGTTGTTTAAATTCCTCGTCACTAATTGCCAGGTTGCTGACAGGTTCTCTGTCAACCCCGACAATGGACGTATCTTTCTTTTGTACATGGAACACAGATATTTTTCAGATAAATCAGATACAAGACCACAGACCAGCAATGTTGTCTGCAGATTTCTAGATGCTAGGAATTACTCAGAAGCTTTGTTTGGCATAAGAAGTCCATGGTGTTGTCTTGGACGCCAAATGAATTAATTCAGACTGTTTTTTTCAGAGAGATGGTATTATGAATAACCTCCACATACATGTCTTTTAAATGCAAAATGGTCCTTTAGTTCAAATACAAAATTTCTCTGAAGTTGAAAGAAAAAGTGACACCACCTCTGTTTTAAGAATATAATCTTAATTTCATATCTACAGAATCATAAGAGCCAAATTGTTCGATATTCACAAATCTTAATTGGTGAGGCTTTCAGAGTAGCCACCATAGATACTACACAAATTGCAAATGTACAGTTTGTAAAAGAAGCTAAACAGCAGCTATGAAAGCGTATTTTTCTTTAAAAGTATGTTAATTTAGCAGATGGTTCAAAATACTGAAATGGTTGTGCCCAGAGGATGATGAAGAAAGCATCAGTGAAAACTTTAAGCAACAAGTAAAAATGTAATATTGCTTCATAGTAGGATATGTTTAGCTTCCTTTTGCAAAGTTGAACAGGCACTGAAAAGAATTTTATGGTGAAGAAATTGTAGAATGACTCCCAGGTTCTGATCCAATCACGGTGGAAAACTGCTCTGGCAGGTCTATTTACTCTGAATCGCACACTCCAGTGTCTGACAGAGAAGCACTATCAGAGAGTTGATCAGCAAGATGCATAATGTAGAGAGGTCAGAATCAATAAGGATTTGCTTTTGACACTACAGCGCTGAACATCACACTTCATGTAGCGGTTCTTTTAACTAAAAATACCTTTCTGATTGCAGGCCACCTCTTATTTTACCACCAGTCACTGAGATTAAGAGAGTACTCACTGCCAAACATATTGCTTATTTATTAGGATTCCAAGTGGGGGACAGTAGTGAAGCAATTTCTTTCCTGTGGATTTCAGCAGAATGCAAACTATGTTATGACAAAAAGCCTGTTTTGTTAGAATTAAGGTTGAGAAGTCCTTACTGTTTAAAAATTGGCTATTCTTAAAAATCCACATGCTTAGTAAGACTTATTGTATTGGATCAGAACAAAGACCCATTTAGCCCAGTGTTTTATCTGTAAGAGTGAACAAAAGTAAACGTCCAGGAAGAGGTATATACAAATAATAATCATATAACAATACCTTCCAATTATAGCCTCCCCAGTTCCAAATATCTGATTCAGGAAATTCCTAAATCATACTCGGAACCATATGCATACATTCTATATACATAGAATCATAGACTGGAACTCTATACACCTTCATAGATTATCCTTTTATTAACTTCATCAGGATAAACCACTTCTAATGAAACAAACCTAAAAGAAAAGTAGATGCCAAGTACTCATGAGCCAAACTTCTGATTATCTAGGTCCAACTGATAAACTTCAAATAGTTTGAAATTGGCTGTGCAGGTTGGAGATCTAAACATGGATCTTTTGAACAAGGGCTTACCAGAGTATAACCTCTACTTAAATCACATTATAAAATCTAAATACATGTCCCTCATATGTAGATGTAACTGTGTGTCTCACTTTCCAGAATTGCTAGTTTTGGTAAACTATTCAGTGCTAAAACTCTCATTCATCAGTTTCCAAAACTTAAACACAAACTACTTAAAAATGGGCAATTTTCATATGATCTGACTTGTCTGTATGCATATGCCTTTGTTATTTAACCTACCCTCTCACTAAAAAATCTTTCCCAGTGTTTTAAGAATGGACTACAGGCATTCTACTAATACCACACATGACTGAAGTGTTTGATTTTATTTTGTATTAGGATAACAGGAAAAAGGAGCATTATGACTTGACTCAGAAAATGTGAACTGTTTTTAAAAATAATGTTATAGCGAAGGCTAACTTTCATGAAGAGTGGGTAGATTATGCAAGAAAACTGGAGTGGATTGTAGTAACAGGAAGAAGAATGTGTGTAAAACTATTGACGAAACTAATGGCTTCTGGAGGGATGTAAAACGTTAGACTTCTTGGAGGGGAGACTTGATCTGTTTTTCCCCCACACCCAGTTGACTCTCCAGAGATATTAACTCCAATGTGAGTTGAATCAGGCTTTGAAGAAAGGCCATTACAAAAACCTGAAAACTCAGGAAAACAAAGAATTAAGGTATATATCAGTCCACTCCATAGTGAGTTTGCTGAGCTGAAAGGGCAAGCAAGAACATTGCTTGACCAGACTGGCTGGAAGAGTAAGTGCATCTAGTTAAACACACAGCTTAGGTTACGTTGACAAGGAAGAGCACAAAACCAATCAAACAATATATATGCACGCGGCTCACTCCACCCCTTCTCTCCATCCCCCTCAAAAAACCAGATACCAACTCACAAAATAGACCACCCAATAAGCCTAGAAAGTAAACCTCAATGAAAACAAACTCAAGCCCTAAGGCTCCAGAGAGATTATTCATGTGCTAGTGGCTTTTAAAGGATTAATGGTTAAATAAAATATGGTAGCAAGAGTTTGCCAGAGATGCTAGAGAACTGCCAAAAGAAAGGCCAGACTAATTCCCTCCTATTTCCACAGCTAACCCACTTGACCCTCTCTGCAGTAAGAACTTCACCTTTCCCTTACACCAATATATATTTTTCTTCCCTTTTATCAAAAGAAAAATGGGGCTATTTTGATAATCCAAGAGGGGCAAAAGGCTGTTAGAATTTTTCCTGTCAGGGAAGATCAACCAAACTGCCTGGATCATCTGTTTGCAGTCTCCTCTCTGCTAAATTCTTCGTGCTGATACTCCTGTAATAGATATGCCTAACATAATGAATGCTAGCAAACTGTATGCAAGTGATTCAAGAGACCAGTTTCTGCCTCTCGAAGGGACAGATTACAGGCTGTATCACCCTGTACCTTCATTCCACGCTAGTTTTCAAGGGTCTGTGTTTTGTTGATCACCTGGAAGGGCACAGGATATCTGGTGACATTAAATTCATAACATTCAAAGAATAAAAAAAGCAGCATAAAACAGCCTCCTTAGAGGCTCAATAATAACTTTGCATATCCTCAGTGATACAGATTTTTTCAAATGACAGTTTTTAATTTTGAGGTCTCATCAGGCATGGAGCAGGAGGGGTTGGACTAGGCAATCTCCAGAGGTTCCAACTGTCTGGTAATAATTAGTGAAAACTGTGGTCATCATGCAGAAAAGATCATCACAGTGGAAATCCAGCTTTTGTCCCATTCTTTATACATTTAACATCTTCCTCTTATGGCATTATTTTTTTTCAATTTTATTTCCTATTTTGATGTTTTGATAAAGATTTGGATTTTTCTCCAAACTGAATGACACTATGTTATAGAGCACCATTTGAAGAACTATATAATACAGCAAACTCTGTCATCCCTTTCAGCTCTATTCTGTCATTAGAAAGAAAACCACATTCAAAATTACTCATAATGTTATATTTTCCATTAAACCTTCCCTCTGTAAGGGAACATAAGGAAGTCAGTTTTACTTACAAACTAACTATACTTTTTAACTACAAGGTGAAAAAAAAAAATACTGAACAACTGTAGCAGTATCATAAAATATTTCTCATTGGAGATTTTTTTGACAAAAGGCAATAAATCATAAAAATTTAAATGATGCTTTTTCATACAGAAACTTCCACCATGCAGAAGATTATTCTAAATTATCACAAAGACCTTCTCAGTCCTACAGGTCATGTTTCTTTCAAAAGCTTATAAAAGTGAGATCTGGAAAAAATAAAGGCTGAAAAGTTGTGTTTTCACAGACTGAATTAATGTACAATGAGAACAAGGAGGAGGGAACTTGAATACACAAGACTGGCATATAGTGTAAAAAAAAATATAAATATATTTTATAATCTTTGAGAGTTTATTCATATACAATCCCTTCTTCCCCAATGCTGACCTAAAAATCTGAGGATTTTTAGGATGTTTCCTAAAAATCTGAGGATATTGCTTCTACAGAATCACAATTATGTAATATATAAGAATTAAGAATGCAAGGAATACTTGCAAAAAAATAACCAACAAAAAAGGAATCAAATTAAAAGTTTTCATTACTGAGTACTTCTTTACTTACTGTGTGCTTCATGACTGGTGTACAGAGCAGTTGAATCAGTTTGTGAGTTTAGAAACTGATTAGAAATAATGACTGCTAATTGGTGAAGAAGTTATAAAGGTTGACACATTCAAGGCTGGTTAAGGAAAGCAGATTTCTTGCCTTTTTAGATAACTTTGAAAGTAGTAGGACCCTAAAAGATTTGAAACTCTGCTACAGAATTAGGATATTATTTCCTCTGAATAATAGCATCTAAGGGAATGCACACAGGTTTGGAAAACACACAAGATACCCTATGACTGAAGATCTCTAGACCACAGTATCTAGGACCTTGCTCACAGTTAAGAAATCACACAGGTCCATGAAGGGAGACTCTAACGAGTGAAGAACCTTAGTAATTCTTCCAAACATCTACCATAATTACTCTTCACTTAACAATGAACTGATGAAATGAGGAAAGTATTGTTAAAACTTTTGAAAGTGAAAGGTGGTAAAACAGGTATTCTAGTTGCTGCTAATTGGAGCCAAATAACTCCCTTGTAGTTTGACAAGATTTATAAGGAAGTCTTGACTGGGTAAGAGTAGAAGTAATAAAACTGATTAGCTGAAGGAGGGAAGAATAGCAATGTAGAGCTGCTTAACTGAGTGAGTGAAGAAACAGGGAGGAATGACCTCTGTTTCCTAAGTTTAAAAATGTCTGCTCTTGACTAAAATTAGTACTTGTGAACAAATTTCTTGGGGTTTATGCAATGGAAAAACACAAGTGCTTCCACACAGAAAATCTAATTCCTTTATCAAGACAGTGATGAAGGACATAACATCAGTTTTTCAACATTGGAAATCAGTGGAGAGTAATTTTTAAACAGGTGCATAATTTTAATACGAGTATCCATTTGAGTGACAGTAATTTGTAATGACAGTTTGTGATTCCAAACTCAGACTTGGAAATTGAAGACTTGGAAAGACCAGGAAGGAGATGGTTTTATCTGTCTGAATAGCCAGCATTGGTAGAACTGAGAGGCAGGTATTTACTACACTTCTGGTTTCCCCTATACAAAAGCAGACTACCATATTTACTGGTAGGTAACAAGAAAGTGAGTTTTCAAGGCCTCAGCATAAACTGGTTTCCTTGTAAAAACCTTTTTAACTGAAAGATGAACATACTAAGAAATATAAATTACAGGAAAATTTCACTCCAACTATGACGTGAGAATAGAGATAGCTACTCTGTTACCAAAAAACTTTTAAACTTTTTGGACAAGTCAGGGCAGAATTTGGCCAGAACCAGATGCTTTTGACAAACTTTAAGTGTGATTCATTTTGCTTTTTCTTTTTTTAAAACAGGTCAAAAAGGGCAGAGGAAGTAAGAAGGGTTATTTTATTAATTCCTGGAAATCAGTGTTCACAATCAACTTTGACCATTCTTATTAACAGCTAAGAATTTATCATTAGTACTTAGTACCACTCAAGAAACCTGAAAGTATGGCTCCTGTCTCCACCTGTTCTTCCGTAGTCTCTTTTGAGTCCTTGGTCTCGCTTGATCTAAGCAGAAGTTCTAGGACATCCTATGCAGCAGTAGATGCAAATAGCACAGCATGGGAAAATATCTGACCTGGAACAGAATTTGAAAAAAAATATACTATCTATAAGAAGAAGAACGTCCTATCTTTCTGGAAGCAATTTTAAGGTTTTTAACATAATTCTCCATGTCCTTCTTGTAAAGAGTTAGAATTGATATTCTATTTACTCACATAAAACACAACAGACAATCTGAAGTAAATCTATGAATGCTTTATATGTCTTACTAATGGAGTGTGCATACTGAACTGTGCCATTACAGATTTCCTTTTTGGCTGTGTACCAAAATCAAATCTTTCCCAGAAATTGAAGGTCCTGGCCTCACTTTGAAGTGCAGCCAGGTTGGGGTTATTTTTCTTTTTTACTGTGGGACAGCGATACAGAAGGCAGAACAAACCACAAAGCTGTGTAATGAAATCAAAGTATATTTTCCAGCAGTAAGTCAGAAAATAAACTTTTGGGAACAGATACTTTTCTGTATGTTACACTGAGTCACTAGCTATCTGACAAAAGAAAACTATTTCTTGTTCAAGGAGTTGACATGACAGTAAATCATAAATTTGTCTTTTCATAAGGATTAAAATAACTTTGTGTACTAAGAAAAAAGAAGGTGAAGTAGAAACTATCCATTTGGAGTGATGGAGAAAACATATTTTTTTGTGGTATTCATTAAACACCAAATAAAAATAGTATGTCCTCAAGAAAATCCTCAGATGTCGCTAGAAGGTTTGGAAAATAAAATGTCAGTTCACTGGAGAAGTTCTGATGGACTGATTTCCACACACATGATTTGAAACCAGTCAGATTTGTTGGTCTTTTTGTCTGTCATCACATTTATAGATATGTAATCCATCCTTTTCCACCAGCAAAAGTCTCATGATAAATGAAGGTGTTACTCTGTCTTAGGTTCTACAAGATTTTCTTCCCTTTCTCATAAGCCTTCATAAATTCTTTCCTTGACCTTTAGCTGGGAGTATTTGTGGTGGGTTTTTTCCCTCACTTTACAATATGTGCTGGTTTCTGGCAAATAAACCACATTAAAAACAAAAGAAAAGTTGTAAAACAAAAAAGAGCAAAGCACATTGTGTTTAAGTGTAAGAACATGAGTATAAAACATAATTATGAAAAATATTTTTGAGAAAAACCTTTCTGTAAGCTGAAAATAAACCCATATTTATCATGCACAGACGCTCAGTGATGATAAATATTTTAAATAATGTATTTTTAAAAAAGTTTGAGCCCACATTCAGTTTAATAAGAAAAAATAAGCAGATGGCAGCTGCGTATGTGCCTTTTGGATAATATGATAAGATCTCCATTGCTTGTGGCTACTTCATCAATATAGTAAGTTATGCTGTTTGAAATGCAGAAACAAACATTTAGAATTATTAGTTCACTCCACATGCAGGAGAGTTTTCAAAGCAAATTATATTTCAGGTTCTGAACAGACTTTTTACTTGAACAATCTTTGTAATACCGCAGTTAAAAGCAGCTATTAGTTAGGCTTCCTGCCTTCTTTCAGTATGGCAAAAATAAATTTTATAGCTACAATAAACTACACAATACCTAAAATTGCTGTTATGAGACCTTCTGCAACTCAGAAGTTAATTAAGAAATGTTAAACCATTAAATGCAGTATGACATAGTATGTTCTACAACACTTATAGAGTTTAAAATATATCTCTGGAATACACAGAAGCTTAAATATAGTTTGGAGTTTGGTTGAATTTTAATATTAATTTTTCAAGTTATATATAACAAGGATACATTTTTTCACCTGAATCCAAATGACTAGAGAAAAACAGTTACAGCATATAACAAGAAAGGCAATGACAGATAAGAGTTCTTGAAGAAACAGCTGAGGTTACTTATCAACATTGTATTTATCAAAGCATACTCCCAGCTTGGTTCCAGACATTTTAAGAGCCATTTCCTCAGACAGATAAGCCTGTAAGCACAAAGTTTCTACCACACATTTGCAGTCTAATTTTGAAGAGGGTTTAGGGAAAGGAAGACCGACTGCTGTGAGAAGAAACATCGGTTGCAACTGCATGGTATTTTACAGGCAGTTGTGTCCGGATTTGTCTGGATTCCAGGTTGGCTGGATGTAAGCCAGCAGCAGACCAGAAGATGCTGAGGTGCAATTAACGTGGCACTGAGTTTGAGCTAATAAGCCTTACTGGGAGACAGGGCTTTCAGGCTTGTGTGGTACTCAGGCTCAGTGCCGTGCTAACACAGCTACACAGCTTCCAGTTTAGAGCTGGCTTGCATCCAGCTGGTTCAGAGTGCAAGTAAGGACAGCTGGTATTTGCTCCGAGCATGGACAAGATTTACTAGTGACTGCCACTGACTGTGGAAAATGCACATAGTAGAGCCTGTGCTGGGAGTAGGACCTTCTGTTCTGTTAGCTGGAAATCCAGGAGGGATGCTGAAGGTACTTTCAAGGCAAGTTGAAGGTATAAGCAAGGAGAGATTTTTATCCAAAATGCGATTCTAAATGTATTTCTTCTGTCAGTTTTCAATTACTAAATCAATTATGCTGCCAATCCGTGACACTGCAAACGTAACTGCTCCATGGTCATTGAAGAAAATAGCACAAATTCAGACAACATTCAGACAAACAAAAATCCCCAAATCTGCTGGCACCATCATGTTCCGAGTTCACCTAACATTTGGATTATATCTCAAAACCTGGTCTGTGTGCTACAAGAAGCCTGAAAAATCAAACAGTGAAGTGCATGAACCTAGGCTACCAACTTAAGCACTCCATTTGAGATAGAGAAATGAAAGAAAGTCTCACTTTATAACCCCAACAGTACACACATAAGGAGGTTAACTCAGAAACAGTATGTAGTTCCTCTTACTGGAGCAGGTTAGGAAGCAGTTAGAAAAAAGTTCTTCATTGAAAGGATGCTCAAACACTGGAAACAAGCTTCTCAGAGAAGCAGTCATGGCCACAGGCCTGTCACTGTCAAAGAAGCATTTGGACAATGCTCTTAGATAAATGATTTGACTTTCAGGTTGTCCTGTGTGTAGTCAGGATTTAGACTTGATGATCTTCATAGGTCCCTTCCAACTTAGGGTAGTAAATTTAGTAGTCATTTAAATGCAAAATAAAGTTATTAAGAAGAGGGAGGTGAAAACAATTTTTAAAAGAAGCTTCTTTAGAAAATGGCATTACATATAAGGATGTAAAGTGTAAATACATGGAATATCAAAAGGAGACTACTCTGAGTGCAGCATGCTAAAGGTAAAGTACATAAAAGTCCAGGATATTACCAAATGCAAACAGCTTGTAACCCTCAAAGGTGAATTGCTGCTGTTTAAGACCAGTTCTGACCAAAGGTGACAGCATGCAATAAAGAGGGAGAAAAGAGGGAAGGTGTAGAACAGATCTACCTCAGAACTAGTTGCTGCTGGCATAAGGTAGAGAAAGGACTTCTTCCTGACAGGATGAAAAGAGATCAAGTGAGAAGCTGGTACTTCTCAGAACATGACTTCTGAAAGATAATTCTTCAGAATTCTTCTGCAACCAAGGAAATGAAGGTTACAAAGGTGAGATGAGAGAACCTAAGTCCAGTGAATCCTTTATGGTAAAAAATAGTAGCTATATCCAACTCTACCAAAGAACAACTTAGTAATTTAAGTTCACTATATAGAAGGAGGGTAGTTTTCGCAAGACAGAACTTCTGCTGAGTATCTGATGCCATACTAGTCATAGGAAATACTTTTTTTTTTTTTTAATGTAAAACTTAGATTACTAAAACTAAGGATTATACAGAGGGATTATTTGATACCACTCTTCCAAATGCACTTCATTCTGTGTATAAAGCAGAAAGAGTTAATTGTAGCAGGAGGCATTTTCTTGCCAGTTCTCCATTAACAGTCCATCAAATTGTACCAGAAAATTATTGATCAAAGGTAGTTTATGACTGATGTACCTATTTCTATTCAATATATAACTTAAAACTGCCTTCGTACTGTCTTGAAATTTAAGACAAAGTTTACATCCTGAGAACTAGTTAGGAAGAACTTCTACAAGCTGAAAGCAAATATTTTTCCCCATAATCAGGAATGGGGATGGTAGAATCCACAGTTGAATACAAAGATACTTGAAGTTAGTCATTCCCAGCCCTAAAAACCATGAAGCAAGATCCTCATACTGGAGAACACACAAAATCTTCTGTTTGTACCACACAGCACTGAACACCAGGTACAGGTAGAACTCTGAAACTGAGGATTTTCTGCCTTTGAATAACAAGTCTCAGTTCTTCACTAGAGGTTGAGGTTGGTTGTACATCTGGATCTCCAAGCAAGGTCAGCCTTGTCCCAACTACTAATTACATAATTTCCTCTTATAGTTATGCTTGAATCCCATGAAATTATAAGACCTCCCACCCCCAAGGAAAGTCAATGAAGAAAATAAGGGTCCTATACCACTCAGGCTTAAATACTAAACCCAGTACTTTTACTGCTTTACTTCTGAATAGCAATCATAAGATAGAAAAAAGAAAGAAAGAAAGAAAAAAAGAAAGAAAGAAAGAAAGAAACAAACAAACAAACAAAGAAAAATAAAAACACAGAATGGGGTTATATAGTAGCAGTGAAGTTGTAACTCTGAATGAGGTAATTTACTCGAAAAACAAGCGCCTTTTTAGTTTTTAAAATACATAATTGGATTAAAATCCAAATTCAAGTGCCCTTAAAGGTTGAGGCGCTTTTAAAAGTTGAGGGATCATGGTTTTGGGGGCTAAGGTTTCAGAATTGCTTGTCAACCTGCCAGTGATCATGAAGCAAGGTGTGAAAGCTCAAGCTTGTACAAATCACAGAATCACAGAATATGCCGAGTTGGAAGGGGTAAGGGTCATTGAGTCCAACTTCTGGACCTGCACAGCACCATCCCCAAGAGTCATACCATGTGCCTGAGAGTATCATCCAAACACTTCTTGAACTCTGTCAGACTTGGTGTTGTGACCACATCCCTGGGGAGCCTGTTCCAGTACCCAACCACCCTCTGGGTGAAGAACTTAAATGTCAGAACATATAGAGTCCATGAGCCTCAACCACACCTTTTCAGCTCTCAGTAAGTTTCAAGGTGATTAAGAGAAGACTTATTTTTAACAAACCTGTATGAATTTTAAAACAAGTCAAACTAAAACAAAAACCTCTAATGAAACTAAAATGAAAGCTAAAACTGAATCAAGTCAAATTGAAAGTTATATTCTTAAAATTTGTAAGTGAAGTATATTAGATCATAATACTACAGTACTTTAATAGGGTAGAGTGTGAGGCATTCCTTGGTTGGGTGTGCAGCTTGGGCTGTTAATGTGTTACTGTGTCGTGAATAAATTGCCTTATGAATTTAGACATATGAGACTGCTGCGGGAAACCTGGTGTCGAACTAGTAAGGAAAACCTGGTCTGACTGTGTGAGTGGAGTGTGTAGGGAGTCGGAGGGCCACCTGTTGGCTCACTGGAGCCGCCTACTGTGAATGGGCTTCAGTCCCAGCAGTCTCAGGCCTTGGAAGTGTGACTGACAGAGAGACTCATGAATGATCAAACTGGGATGTTTTCTTAACAATGTCCTTAAAACTTAAGCTGCATTTGCCTTCTCCAGCATGTGTCTTGCATACTATTTTCTACTGGTTCTAATTAGCAGATTTTTGGAAAACCACTCATTTCGTAATAATCATACAACCAAAAATTTATTGTTATATTAAATAGCCATATAAAATAAAAGCATCTTAGTATTACTTGAATTAAAGAAAAGATTGTATTGACCATTATTATTTCAGCAGGTGTATACAAAATTTAATGACCTTCATCCATCCTGTGAGCACTCTAGATCTGACAGCAAAGTCTTTGAAGCTGACATTCTCTTTGACATTAATCTGACTCGAGAGGAATAAAAATACTACTTAGCACTTACCTAGCACTTTTTATCTCCAAAGCCCTTTGCAAACATTATAATTAATGCTGACAACAACTTGGAGAGGCTTGTAAGAGTCATCCTCCCCAGGTGATAACATGGGAGAAACAGAGAGAAGTTTCTTATCTAAAAAGAGACGTGAAGAACAAAAGTTTGGAGTTCCCAATTCCTTTTCCTGTACTTTGATCACATCTCTGGACAGCATTTTGAACAATATTTATTGCTGCCATTGCCTCATTATAACATATTTTAGTCTTAAATCATGAAAGGTAAAAGAAACAAATGAAAACTCACATGCTGAATATGATATAGAAAGTCCTATTATTACTGTGGATGTATTGTGAAATGAGATTTCATTACTTACACTACATACACAGAAATACAAACAAGACCTAGAGACCTGATATCATGGTGAACTAGTAAAATTCCTATTTATCAAAAATTATTACAATTTCCATTTCTTTTATAGGCAAGATTTTCTACTCTTTGAAACACTCCTATCATTGCTCTATTGTGTAAATCTACCATTTTGTTTCCTGACTACAATGATAAACTTTTCATAATCCAACAGCCCAAAAGGCACAGGGAAGGCAGCTGAAAATCCTTTTTGCATTGGAATGACATAGAGGTGGCATGCCTAGCTCAGTTGCTACTCTTGCAGGCAAACAGTTGGGAATCTTCTGAGGGAGGAATTCATTTTAGATATTAAACAGCTGCAGCCTTCTTAATTACCCTCTCTGCATTTCAGGACCAAGGCCAGGGAAGGAACTGTGATTTCCCTCCCCTTCAACGGGGTTTTGCACACCCACATCTGCATAGGACAGAACAGGTTGCAGTATGAGAACTGACAACCCAAATATCAAATTATCATAAAGATAGACCATAACTGGGAAAGGTTTAGACTAATATTGTGCCTGTTCTGTGGGAATAGAGATTTCTCACCGTTATTTTCCTCCCTTTGATGCCCATATAACACTATATGTATCAACAAAATAAGAGAAGACTACAGCAATGCAGTGGGAATGCATGAACAATAGTTTCTGCCAAGAATAAATTTGATGTAAATGAGAATACAGTCATTTTTCTGATGTTTGTAGGAATTATATTATTGTAGAAAACTTCTGTTGATTGCAGTTTAGGATCCTACAATCAAAATCACAAACTCAAGGGATAGTTTAGGTTGGAAGGATCCTTTGAAGATCAGCTTCTCCAAATCCTCTGCCATAGGCAAGGACATAATTCTCTAGATCAGGTTGCTCAAAGCCCTGTCTAACCTGGCTTTGAATGCTTTCAGTGATGGGACATCCACACTTTCTTTGAACAGCCTCTCTCAGTGTTTCACTACATTCACTGGAAAAAATGTCTTCCTTGCTTGCAATCTAAATCTACACTTTTTCACTTAAAAACTGTTGTCCCTTGTCCTGACAGAGCAGGTATTGATAAATAGTGTCTGTCTGTCTTATACGACCCCTTTAAGTACTGGAAAGTCTCCCTGGAGCCTTCTCTTCTCCAGGCCCTACAAGTCCAACTCTCCCAGACTCTCTTTAGAGGAGAAGCATTCCAGCTCTGTGATGACTTTTATGGACCTCCTCTGGAACCACTTTAACAGATTCATGTCTTTCTTGGTCTGTGTATCTGTAAAAGCCTTATTATTCTTAGTATCCCTTGCCAAATTCAACTCCAACCGCGCCTTAGATTTCCTAATCCCATCCCCACACATCCACGCACTAGCTCAATATTCCTCACAGGATACGTATCCTTGCTTCCACTTCCCGTGCAGAAAGGACAACCATAAAAACCAAAGGAAAAAGTAAAATTCACTAAATTTCCATGGGTTTATGTGGCAGTAAATCTGCAGTATATGAGAAAACTGTGGTTTAAACACGTTTCAAAATGGTTTTTTGTAGTCTTTTTGCTAACTCATACTTTCTTCTTCCCAAGACCCCCCACGACAAGTGTTATCCTGTGCAGGAATGTCCTGGGAAGATGTCCTAAGGTGTTCTCATTGGACCTTGTTAACCCCTTCCTGTGATTGGGTGTTCCTGTAAGCCCCTTGAGACTTCTAATTGGTTACTCTGTGAGTCCTTCTAACCCTATAAGTGTAACCCCCCCAACAATAAACGCTCTCTTGCCTCCTCTCCACGCCGGTGTGCTGTCTCTGTGCCTGCCATGGAGCCACGTGGGTGGGGGGTGGGGAGAGCACCTCTCCCCTCCAGGCTCAGGACCTGAAGAAACCCCTGGCGCTGGTGTCCCCCTCCCATCCACTTAAGCCGTCGGAAATGGTTCCTCAGATAGAAATGGAACTAGAACTGGGCCTCCCCACACCATGGGGGGGAAAGAGATCCAGAGGTTTAATCCATGAAAGAGTTCAGACCTTGAAGAGAAGGCAAGCTATGGCTTTTAATGTATTCTTGCTAAAGGTATTGGTATTACCTCCATCTATAAATCACAAAATTTATATGAACAAGTTAATTCCACAAGTAGTCTCAGTTTATATACTCAAGTGATATGATTTCAGACACAATGTAAGTAACAGCTTCTTTCCTAGTTCCTCATATAAAATGCAGAGAAGAAGGAATGCAATTTTCAAAAGCTGATGTGGAGAGAGAGAGCTACCCAAGGTAACACAAAGCATCCATGACAGGGCTTTTAAACCTTCTGCCTTTCATGAACAATTAGATCCTTTACACTGGTTGCCCTTCACTTGTGAGTCACAGCTCTGAATAATCACCCAGAGTTCGGTACATTTTAAAAAACACTGAAGGATTAGTCTTTCCTATAAAAGGACAGCCAAAGGAGGAGGAGATACTGGCATAGTTTAATCTAACAGTACGTGTGTAGTCACCTTGAATGCAGTTAATTTCTCTCCTTTGTAAGAAAATATTTGAAACACTGTTTTACCTGTGCCACAGTAATGCCTTAACCACCAACCTAACAGTTGCCATGGGAGATGGTGTATGACCTCATTGCTGCTGGTTTATTTTTTAAGATAATTAGATATTGCTTGGGACAAAGAAAAGAATAGTGATAATGGTTTTGGATAGCTAGATCACTTGGCTGGCAGGAGGAGTCCTACATTTTAGACTATGATATAACAAGTTAATAATAAAAAAATGCAAAATATTGCTTATAAATAATACATCACTCTGTAACCCACATATTTATTTTGCTAAGTGCTGCAACCAGGTGCCTAGTGCAGAATGCCAAACAGACCATCGACTCATGCACTGTAAGCTTAACTTCAATCTTAAGTTCAAACCTAAAAGAGGCAGTATCCCAAGGAGGAGACTCCAAGTTAACAATCTCCAATCAACCACAGTGAGAGACAGATTCCAGGTAAATCTTCAAATTAGGCTCGAAAATCATTCTAAAAAATTCTATAGATCCCTCCCCTGAAACAATTTGGCACCATATTAAAAACAGCATCATGCAATCCTCTGAAGAGTCCTTAGGGTTCTCCTTCAAGAAGAACAAGGACTGGTTTGATGAAAACAGTCAAGAGATCCAGGAATTGCTGAGGAAGAAGAGAACCACCCACCAAGCACACCCTGCACTGCCATCCTACCATGTAAGAAAAACAGCCTTTTGTCTTGCATGTAGCAAGTTCCAACAGAAACACTGTGACATCCAGAACAAGTGGTGGATCAATCTAGCTGAAAAAACTCAGTTATGTACAGATACAGGTGATCACAGAGGATTCTATGAGGTCCTGAAAACAGCATATGGGCCTACATACCAGGTCCAAAGCCCTCTATTCAGCGCTGATGGTCAAATGCTTCTGACAGATAAAACCTCCATTCTGAATTGATGGTCTGAACACTTTCAGATTCTTTTCAGCACTAGTTGTGTAGTTCAAGACTCAACAATTCAGTCCATCACACAATAACCAATGAAGAATGAAATGGATATTGCCCCCACTTTGGGAGAAACTCTTAAGGCTGTACAGCAGGTGAAAATCAGCAAGGCAGCTGGGGTTGATGGAATTCCACCTGAAGTCTGGAAACATGGGGGCCATGTACTCCATGCTAAATTTCATGAGTTTGTGGTGTGCTGCTGGGAACTAGGCGAACTACCATCAGACCTTCGTGATGCACTCACCATCACTATGTATAAGAAGAAAGGTACTAAATCAGACTGTTCAAATTACCGTGGTATTACTGTGCTCTCCATTGCTGGTAAAATCCTGGCAAGAATACTTTTGAACAGATTAATAACCACTCCAGTAGAAGGAATTCTACCTGAAAGCCAATGTGGTTTCAGAGCCAACAGGAGCAGCACGGACATAGTGTTTGTTCTCAAACAACTGCAAGAGAAGTGTAGGGAACAGAATAAAGGTCTCTATGTAACCTTTGTTGATCTCACCAAGGCTTTCGATACTGTGAACAGAAAAGGCCTGTGTCAGATTTTGGAACATTTAGGATGTCCCCCCAAGTTCCTTAAAAATGATCATCTCACTTCATGAGGATCAGCACGGTCAAGTCAGATATGGCGACACACTTTCTGAGCCCTTTCTAATAACTAATGGTGTGAAACAAGGCTGCATTCTTGCACCAACCCTATTCAAAATCTTTTTCAGTATGATGCTCCAAAGGGCCACAGCAGACATCGATGATCAAGATGGAATCTATGTTCGTTATCGTACTGGTGGAAGCCTATTCAACCTAAGGCGACTGAAGAGCCACACTAAGACCTTAAATTATCTTGTCCGGGGACTGCTTTATGCTGATAACACCGCCCTTGTTGCCCACACAGAAGCAGCTCTGCAGCGTTTAACATCCTACTTTGCAGATGCTGCTGAGCTCTTTGGGTTGGAAGTCAGTTTAAAGAAGACAGAAGTTTTCTATCAGCCTGCACCTCAGGAAGTCTTCCATTGGTCAATCAGAGCTCAAATCAGTCTAGTAGTTTAATTACCTAGGTAGCCTCATCTCCTAGAATGGTAAGATTGACAGAGAGATAGACAACAGGTTAGCAAAGGCATATAGTGCTTTTGGAAAACTCCATAAAAGAGTATGGTGAAATAAACACCTGAAGAAAAATACAAAGATCAGTGTTTACAGAGCCATAGTGCTGTCTACTCTCTTATGTGGATCCGAATCATGGGTCATCTACCACCACCACCGGCAACTCTTAGAACGCTTCCATCAACGCTGTCTCTGTACGATCCTAAACATCCACTGGTCAGATTATGTGACTAATATGTCTGTTCTTGAACAAGCAGCAGTTATGAGTATTGAGGCCGTGTTGCTGAGAACACAGCTGGGCAGGACACGTCTCAAGGATGAAGGACCACCACCTCCCTAAGATCTTGCTTTATGGTGAACTTACCACAGGTTGCTGCAAGAGACAAGCCCCGAAGAGAAGATTCAAGGACTCGCTGAAACAACATCTCAGTCTTGGCTATATTGATCATCAAAACTGGTCTACTCTGGCCTCTGATCGGGAGGCCTGGAGACACACCATCTATAACACTGTTGTTTCCTTTGAGAACGCACGCAGGATCGCTCTCGAGGAGAAAAGACAACGCAGAAAGGACCGTGTCTTGAGGAATATACCACCTAAGGAGTCCTTCTGCTGTGCCTTTTGCAATCAGATTTGTCTATCTTGTACTGGCCTTTTTAGCCACCAGCGCTCTTGTAACGACTGTGGGTAGAGTCCTTCCCAAATTTTCGTTTGCGAAGCCTAGCCATGATGCAACCAGACTGGGTACAAGCAGGGTGGTGGAACACTAACAGCCTCTTCTCAAACTCATTGGTTTAAATAAAGGCCTACTCCAATGTAGGTACATATTTGGATATGTTATTAGGTAACTGTTCGATTAATGAGAGAAGATAATGTAAAGGGTATCAAAAATATGGTCAAGAAAAAATTCCCTCTAGTCCTGATTTTTTTGTCGCTTATTGACACATCGTAGATTCTTAGGTGTTCAATACTAGTATATGTGAAACTATTCAAGTTTTAGAGGTTGATATACCCTCCTCCAGCCCTTTTTCTTTTTTCCTGAATTCCAAGAGCTTGCAAGCCCACTACCTGGAACTGAAAAAAAAAAACAAACCAAAAAATATTAAAAAAAACCCCAACAAACAAACAAACAAAAACCAAAACAACAACAAAAAAACCCCCACAAAACCAAAAACCAACCAAACAAAAAACAAACAAAAAAAAACCCAAACCAAACCAAAACAAAAAAACCCAAAACTTTGACAAGCCTAGATGATGATTCATTTCCTTTTCCTAAAGTACCCTGAACTAATCAAACTCAAAATACAATGTGTTTCCCTAAATTAGATTCCTTTGTACCCAACCACAACCTGAAAAGCAATAAGAGTAGAACAACGTTAAAGTGGTTGTTTGGCTCCCACAGCTCAGGATTACCTTATGAAAAACCTAACTGATAACTAAAGAGAGTGATATCAGATATTTGTCAGTTCTGTATTTTTTTTTCTGTTTTATTTTTGTCTTCAAGTCTGTTGTTAACCTTGTCCAGTGTTGTAAATAAAACTGGAGTGCTTTTACTTCACTGAAAGTAACGAGTTGAAAACAGTAGTGGTAAATGACTGAACTTCAAAGAAAAGATAGGGAATGTGGAAGCAGCTTTTATTATTGTAAGACCAGTGCCACGCATATAATATTACAAAATTTTATAATGTAGTTGTTATATAATGCACAGTATTGTGACAAGGTAATATGGTATTATATAATATTTTACAAAAGAATATTTATATCAAGTCTTTTGCATATTAGGACTTTATAGAGGCTAAGACTAATTCTTTCTGGAAGTTAGCTTCTTGGATTTTTTTTTTTGTACTATACTCAAAATCTTTTGTCAAGGTACTGCATATTTGGTTACTTTTCTGTATCAAGTATATATCTTATGATTCTCCTTGCTTTATAACTTCTACATAAATAATGTATTTTTTCAGGTAGTGTGTGGAATTTGCACCAAAAAAAAGCAAAGCACCTACATTTATATCACATATTGCTTCTGCTTCTGTAAATCCTTACAATCTCATAAAAAAGCCTCCATGCTTAGATAAAAATGCACAAATGCAGACAATTTATGCATTCACACCATAATCACAAGCATACAGACAACTAAATAAAGGTAGGCAAATGCAAGAGAAGCAGAATCATTAACACGAAAAGAGGAAGACCCCTTGTGTAGTGAAAAACTAGTTGTGGAGATCTAGTTTTAAGTAGCTGCATTTCAGTGCTCTCATTTCAATTATTTGCATGCAAAAGTAATACTGCATTAGCATAACTACTCTGTAATATGGCATAATTGCTGGAGCAATATAAAACTCATACATTCTGAAAACATTTGTGTACATAATTTCTGCAATAATGTTAAAGGAAAAAGAGAGTAAAACCAACAACAAAAGATTTAAAAGATTTTCTGAAGGAGGAGGTTTAAAAATTTGAGTTTAGCAAAGTTTTCGTCTCCAGCAACCTCTCGTTTTCATCAATCTACTATATGCACAGAAGAAATTGTTAAAGAACTGAATGTTATAAGAAAAATTTCAAAGTAGGAGTATACATCATATTATCTATTGTTATTTATATACTTCAGAAACTATTCCACTAAATGCAGAGGTTTTCCTGTGATTAAAAAAAAATAAAAGGCAATAACTTCTTCAAAGTACCTAACTATTTCTCCGACAATGGGGGATACTAGCACAGATAAAGCCCTTGGATCTATATCGTATTCCATTTTGAATGGACAGCAGGGAGGATAAAAAGGAGCCACGCTGCCATAATTCTTTAAAAATCCCCAGCTCCAGGCCTTTTAGGGGAAGTCAGATGTAATTTAAAAGTCTTCAGATTACTTTCGGGAATACTGAAGGCAAACTAGTCGTTGACCTGTTTCAAACAAAGAAAAAAAATCATTTTTTCTTTACTGGTTTTCTTCAACATCGGAAAGCTGGAAATATTCAGCCACATTTTTCTATAACTGATATTTACAGAGCAAAATTGAAGTTTATTGTCTGTCTTTTTCTGTATTCAGACATCTCTCATGTCTCGTTTTACAAAGTGTTTCTACCAGTCTGCTTCTTGAAAGTTGTTTATTTCTGAAAACAAAATATCCGTGAAGAATTTAAAGAAATAAATGTGATAGACCACTCAGTATATTAGTGCAGATGTAGCGTAAATGTTGCCAAGACCTCTCTTAGATTCTTATGGGTGAGTCTATATTTCTTATAAATCTGTCAGTCTCCCCAAACACCCTTCATCTTTCTGGGTAAAAATGCTATTTCATATTTGAAGATAAAACCTTGTGAAATAGCACAATACTTGCAAGGATGAAGGAGCTAAACAGTATAGTTGGAATTCTTAATGCCCCTTTACACCAAGCCTGTATCATGCAGGCACAGATGTAAACTGACTGCACAGCTGAAGCATCAAGATGAAGCAGCTCTAGTCTGGTCCATCACTTTCTCCAGCTGGATGCTACGTATGTCGAAGGAGAAGTCTACCTTCCTGCACCAAAATAGGAGTCCTACCAAAAGTAACCTCAAGGGAAAAAAGATCCTACAATTAAAAAAACTATAAAAATAAACAACTTGTTCTGTTAAAAGCAGGGAAACTAAGCCTGCTTCAAACTCACATAAGTCTGCAGTTACTAAAAGATGAACATCAGAGAAAGAGCATAATAATACAATGAATCAACAAGATAGGGCTCATGCAGCATAATCCAATCCAACACGAGTACATATAGTCAGCAGTTCAGATGATACACACTCAAGGTGATGCAAATCACACTGGTATAAAAATTGACACACTGGTATAGCATTTGTTTAAATGGTAAATTCCATACAGAAATGAATGTGCTCTGCCTGTTCTTCATGCTGGCAGGTAGGAGGGAATCTATTCTAGCACAATGCTGTCATAGAACCAACCAGCTTAGCTGAAACACTCTGCAGCTACATTATGAGTTGTATTATAGCATATGGGAAGGACTATTGCCTCAAGGGGTCACACCCACACTGGTATGGTTTTAGTACGGTGAATTGGTTTTATTTATATCACTGGTTCCAGGGACAGTCAACTCAGTATTAGACAAGAACTAGTGGCATCGTTTCACTGCACAGAAGCCCTTTCTGATTAAAAGGCACACAAGGCGTGTTAGAAATGTGTTGTGCTTCATTTCTCCAGCAGTACTGAAACTGCAGCGCTGCCTTCTGCAGGTACAGCCTTGTTACATGGCTCTCATTGCAGGAGAACAGCAATAAATCTCCTTTAAAAAAAAAAAAAAAAACCAAAAACCCAGAGAAAATGCAGTCAGCCATGCCTTAAAAACACAAAAGGAGTCAGGGCCTTAAGTGTTTATCAGTTCTTCACCCATTTCTTATGTGCATATGCTGGGCTGTATTTTAGCTGACGCAAACAAGCAGAACTCCTTGTAAGTGCAGGTCACATCCCACAGTAGTGGCTGTGTCCCACTCACACACTTTGCTTCAGACACTGCAGGTTCACAGCCTGCAGCAGCAGCACCAGCTTGGGGATGTGCTTACAGCACCTGGATGCTCCACTTGTCCCTACACAAAGTCTCCCCTAGTTCCTGTTCCTTCCTGTGTCTCCTCGCCTAGTTATTTTCCCCCCTTGGACACCCACAGTCCCCCTGCTCAGGGGCACGTGCTGTTCTGCGTGGGCACATGCAAGGCAGGACCACTGAGGCCCCGCAGCCCTCAGGTTCCATTCCTTTCCCTGCTTCGTTCTCCCTGTGCCCCGGGAGCAGCCTGGTTGTTCCTATTGCGTCTGGCTGGTCCTCATTCTGTGAAGGTGCCAGGGTGCTCACAACACCCCAACATGGCAGTAGGGGTGGGGAAAGGCAGAGAAGGTCGGGGACTAAACCGGGTGTAGTCCTGCTAATGACAGCCTGCTCTGTGAAAACTGCAGCTCAGCCCTCAGCGTGGGTCAAAAACTTACTCCAAGGCCAGACATTACTGTGAATTATGCTATGGCGAATTATGCAGTATATGTCTGTGGTTTGCCCACATCTCAAACTAAGCGAACTCTGGTACCCTCATTTAAGGAAAAAAAAAGAAAAAACATAAACCAATCCCTTCCTTACTCCCCCCCCCCCCAAACATGCTCCATCCCTCACAAACCCAAATGAAAACCACCAAAACAAAACTCGTGCTAGAACGGAAATGGAAAATGTTTAGAGAAACACACTCAAAATAATTACGTGAAAGGGCTCTGTGAGAGGGACAGTATGGGATGGGTTAGGATTCAATGAATTGAGAAGAGACTAAGTTGCTAAACTGAGAGGTCTAAAAATCTATCAATATATGCAGATGCACCTCAGTCATTCATCAGTTATTCCAGCATGAGAATGATGTGCTAGTATATGCAGCCACTGTCAGAATCAGCCAGAGTTTTTCACCCTAATAATGGACCTGTGAACTCTTTAACAAATAGTGTTAACAGTGCTGCAAATTCATACCATTTCAAAGGGAAATCAGACAAGTATTTGAAAGAGAAGGCTTTTGAAAATTAAAGAAGCCCATGGACTGCAAGACACACTCAGATCTGAAAAGAATTTGGAAATTGGGAGTGTATGCAGGGGAAATGTTGATGTGTTTTCCTTTTTATTTTCTATTTGCATCTGTTTGTGGCCACTGTTTACAAGAAGATACGGGGTTGCAAAGACTGATCTGAGCAAGAACGTTTCCAGATTTTCCTTCTAGCTGATTAGCACACATTAGCAGAGTTCAGAGTAGACTGGGTCTTTCTGGGATGGCACAGGTGCTGTACAGGAGCAAAAGACACGACCTTGTCACTGGATATGCCATACAAAATTTACAACCCTTGTTACCTTCAAACATCTGCCTCTGAAAATATCTTTGTCTACTTCGCAGTATGATTAGAACTAAAATGCTTGGCTGAATCCCATTTAGTGATTTGGCAAACATTGCTTAAATCACTACATCCATTGCTTGCTTCTGCAAAGGACTCGTTTAGCAGCCTTTGGTGTGAGGATAGTGAAATCCTGCAAGCAATTCTGCATAAGTGTCCTTTGCAGAAATGAACTGGTCTATGTATGAGGGTGTTTGTCTCACATAAATTTGCATTCCTGACATCTACAAAGTATCAAAATTCTGTTGATGTTATGGATTTTACAATGCAAGGAAATTAAAATACCTAAAAAATTAAGGCAGTAATGTCACTGTCTATGAACCTCTATGTCAAACTCTCTAGCTCAGAACACTGTAGATTCGACATCACTGTGCTATGTCACTGGTAAGACATACAGTCAGACACACTTCTGTCCATTCATCACTGACTTGTGTCTTCAATACATGACTAGAGAGAGCAGGAAATTTTTTGTTTCAAGAAATATCCTTAGCTCTAAAAGAAGCTAAGTATAACCTTTCTTCCTTGACTCAAATGAATTCAGATAGCTTAGAGATGACTGATGGGGTGAAGCTCATGTATGTCTTACAGAGGAGAGCTGCCAAACCTGTTTTAGAATGGCTTCAAGTCCCTATAGGGGAAGGACTAGGAGTCCAAGCACTGGGCACGCATACTGTCATCCAGAAGATAAAAGCATCTTGTTTTCTTTCCCATATTGATTGGAAGTTTCAATCTGTACTGAATGAGACATCAGTGATGAAACATTAGGCACATCTTTTTTTCTTAGTGTAGCTATTTTTTTTTTCTAGCAATAAACTAAACTGTTTTCATCCAATAAAACCATACAGATTGTTATGCATTATAGTAAAGTAAACTCACTGTAAAGTCTATCTGTTCACTGCCATAAATACTACAAAAATTTTTATACTCGTACAAGGTACAACTTCTACAACACATAAAGACTCTTCTGAAAACTTACTTATAAACTACAAAACTACATTTCCTTTATATTAGCATGGGGATAAGCCATTTCACTGACCCTGTCCATAAGAAACTGCCCAGGTTGCCCTTTGGAGCCACCTCCAGGGCCAATTTAAAAATGGCCTTCATGCTTCAAGGTACTCCAGGTGAATATCCTTAACCACTGCTTTTAGATCTAGCAGTATCAAGTTTCAGTGAATGACTCATCCATATTATAGCACAGTGCTCTCACAAAAATCTTCTTAAGTTATTTGTATGCGGGGAATGAACTCATGTATGAAGAATAGCAAATAGTCACATGTAATATGCCTTTTAAAAATAGAAAATATAAATGTCATAAAGTATTTGCTGTAGTATGATTTTAAACATCTTCATATATGTGCAAGTATAAGAGAGACATGGAAGACAGTAACAAATTCATCAATTTAATTATAGTAATAAAAATCCTACATAAAGACCTGAAAAAACCTGGTTTTTTTTGACATTTCAGGTCTTACCATCTCAAAAAGCACAAAAGGAAGATATAATGATCCTAAAATAACATTTGCCATATTTGAAACATCTGCTCCAGTCTGCGCTTATAATTCTTCTGTGTTTTTATAGTTTCCTTCTATCTTATCACATATTACTCAAAACAGAGGTTGCCTAGGTTTTAAGGCAATGAGAAGGAGAAAGAGACATACACATATCTCCATGCTCATCCATAGAAATTAAAACATACTACAAATAGCAGTGTTTACCACTTCAGAAGTTTCTTTATAGTTTCTCTGCTCTCAACTCAAAACCTTTTCAGTCCTTCCACTCCCTCTAAAGATATTTCTTAGGATCCTGCTGAGAACTCACATGAAAGTTAGACTTAAATAACAAAAATGGGAAAAAAAAATGAGTTAAAAAATGCACCTTCAGATGTTGCCATTGTGTTTTGAAGTAGTTTTCTCTGACAAAAGGTATTAAATTACCATAATAACATATTAGACTGTGGTTATGATGAGAGGAGGGAAGATGATTGTTTCTTAAAGGTATTTGGAAGACATTTTCAGGCTCTTTTTGGGATCATTACTTTATAGGAAATTAATAGATGTCATGCACTAGTTTTGTCTGTAAGGTAAATGACTGGACTGCAACTGTGAAGTTACTGGGTCTTATTTATACATGAACACTGTATAAGAAGAAGAAAATGATCCCAACAATTAAAAAGAGTGCTATAAACAAAATAGCTAACTCAGAAAATCCTTTGATTTCAACTAAACTATGTTGTTTTATACAACTGTTGTTAAAGCTGTGGATCTAATTATACCCTGATATACAGAGGTGGATCAGGAACTTAACACAGCTACATTATTCCAGGCATGGCAAGAGAGGTGCAGTAGTCATAATGCTGCGTCCACTATAATATTCCTTCATATAACTGATTTGGTGATATTTTTTAAGGCAATGCCCCCAATATTGCTATACTTATTTAGGATATATCCTCTAAAGGGTAATAATTTTCTAATTTATGAAGGTTGAGCATATAAATTTCTACTCCTGTCATTGTACCAGACACTAGCATTGCCCATAGTACTTGCATACTGATTTTATAATCTAAGAACTTGATTTCGAAGAAGGAAGTAGGGTCAAATCTGGCAGCACACCAAACTTTCCAGGTAACAAATAACTTAAACTGAAATTTTACGTGAAGCTTGACCAAAAATCTCCCAATTAATGTTACAATATTTTTATCCAAGTTTCTTCTTATATTAAGGATGAATTAAAAATTTTCATATATACTTTTGTATGTGTGTTTGCATATGTGACACATTTTAAACAACCTGGATAGCTGCGATCATAGTCTAGATACTGAGATTTGTATTCTGGTAAACCCAGCCATGACACCAGCTACATTTTGCATCTTTAGTGGTTTAGTCGTTTGGGGGTTTTTATGTAAAAAGATATCTCAGTCACTCACTTTATTAATTAATTACTTTACTCACAGATTTTGCAACAGCATTTTATAACATTTATGGTAAGGTTTTTTTAATTTATTCTAGAATAAAGGTAAACACCAGTGGGACTTTTTTGGCCAGTCAAGACTAAGCAACAGTCAAAACAGAACCAGATGAAAGGTACCATTAACTATTAATTATGAAAGAGAAATGTTTCTTTGGACAATGAACCACTCAAAAAACAAACAGAAGTCAATTTACTTTGAGATATTCCTAAGAGACAAAATAGAGGAATTTGTGTGATAAATTATTCATCATACTTTATTCACACAATTTTAATTATGATATTCTTCCCACAACAGTCTAAACACAAAAAAGCTCAGGGGACTCAGACTCAAGACTGTTGACTGTAGGATACAGAGTTTTCACCTTTACATTGACAGTATGTGTGGTGACTGGATTCAATGAGCAAAAACTGGTATCACCTGTAATCTTTACGGTTCATGGAAAAAGAGCAGGTAATGATGAAAAGGAATTAGCAAGCCATGGATATCTCCCAAGAGCTGCTGAGTGAATTCAGAAACAATTAAAAATATTCAGCCCTTTACAAGGTATGGCCCCGAGGGTTGTAACAGAAGCTGTGGCAAATGGCTGCTTCAGACAGCAGGACTGAGGAGATGAGGAGATGCACAGGGTTCTGAACACTGTAGTGTTCCCTGCTGGCTAGAGAGTGAAACACAAAATGCTGTGACTTCTCTGCCACTGTCATGCTGTCCTGGTTGTGAGGTGAAAAAGCTAAGTTTCCAAGAACTGAAGGGGCTATGTTCTTTATAGAGCACACATAGGATCTTTACATTCTTCTTAAGAGCAGAAAAACCTCAGCACCAGACTCACATCAGTCACAACACATCTTGCAAATTCTGGCACAATGCACTAGCCTTCGCTGAGTTAATAATAAAAACATTGTAGTAAAAGTGAAAACTGTTGAAACCATCATACCCAGATCACTGTACCCCTTTTATATTTTCTGTAATGAGATTTTCTCCCTTGTTTCAAGGAGTGATCCAAAAGTTGTACATCAGAACAACTGACAGGAAGTGAGAGAAGAAAGTAGTTAAGTCTCAAAAAACCACAGTCAAAATCCTTTCTCTTCTTTTAGGCATCATGATGCAGATTAAAAAAATGAAGGTGTGAGAGCACCTTCGTTCTGAGAACGACAACAAAAAAAACCCCCACCAATCTGGCCTATTTTCAAGTGTTTGCTTTTCTTGTAGAATTTTGTTTTTTTCAGTTTTAGTTAGGAGCGAGACTACGGGACCAAAACGAAAAACTTCCCCCTTCCTCTCAAAAAGAACCCCAAAACCCAAACAAAAACCCAAAAAACCCACCACCTTACAAAACCCCCAAAGAAAACCAACCAAAATTACAAAAGCAGCAGTACTTTATGTGTGTTTTTTGTGTGTGAGCATAATTTTTTTCATTATGTCTCACAAGAGTGTAAGGGAGTCAAAAATGTATTTTTAAACATGGAAAAAACTCAGGGTTGGTTATTCCAACTATCTCAGATAAAAATTTGTTGGCCACTTTATATTACCCTGACCCTCCCTGCACCATACAATGAAAAAGTTCAGTGAAAGGTTCACTTTTCAGTCTTCCAGCAGAGGTTGAGGTAATAACATAACCTCATCCCTGAAATTTTCAGACAAGTTTCTTTTTCATGTTCTGTACTTCAAAGGAGCCCCTCTTTCCCAGAGCACTGTCATAAAGTACTTATGTGGAACTCAGATTAGACAGATTCAAATGCAGTGCAAATGGGAATAGGATAAACAAGAAACTATTGCAGAGGCATCTGAGTCTTGTAAGTTTTGGAAGATATAGGGTACAAGCCAAATTCAAAGAGGGAGACTGATTTATCCAATCAATTATCATTTTCTTCTTAAAGAAAATTCTCACAAATACTAGTTTTCCATTTTAACGAAGTGTTGGCAAGACAAAAATGCTAACTCAGAATCAGATAGGACATAACCCTCAGAAAGTACTGAGGGAAACAGATATATTGAAGTCTCCTCTATCTTAAAGCTCTTCTGATGAATCCTTTACACATATATTCAGTTTGCTTAAGGCCACTGGCACTAAGCGGCAGGAGAGGTCAGACTGCCATGGCCACATCCTGTCCTGCCCCAAATGTTCTATTACCCAGTAATGTCTCTGTACCAGAAAAGACTTAGATGGCTGTGGTGGATACCTCGGTACCTCAGCCTTAGCATTGCTAGGGGCCTATTAGGGGCCCACTTTTCCACCCAGGCTGTGCTGGTAGTGCCTCCTAGTGTCCCCACAGGATTATTTTCCTTTACTGCAGCTGTTGTGGTCCGGCAGGTCTCATGCTTTGCATCCGCAAAGCCCAGTAGTGCTATCATGTCAGGTACGGACCCTGCTAGTACATCTTTCTGTATATGAGTCCTCAACACTCCGTGTTATACAACTGTCAAGCTGTCAAACCAGTCTGTGAAATTCCCAAAAACTTGCAGGCATTTAAATGAAGCAGATTTCATTGTCATATAATTCCTCCCCCTCAACCCTAAAAAACCCCAACCCTCCACCTTAGAATTTCCAGGTCATAATTTCTTATGGAATTCCTCTTTACCCAGTATTAAATGTATAACTTTTGTGAAATGAGGAAGGAGGGCTTCAAAAGGAATTTTAAATAGTGTCCATCTCTTGGGATGAGAAAGGATCAACCAGTACAAGTTGTCCAGTTGTATATCCAGCTCATTACTGGCAAAATATGTTTTGTTTCAGATGTCCTGGAAGTAGTCTGTCAGATGGAAAAGTATTTTAAAAATAGGAATCTCATGTCACCTTTTATCATACTAAGTTACTGCCTTTCCAGCACACCCCCAGACAATTGCACTACTATTACTCTAAGGACAACAGCAGTAATTGAGTGGCTAAGATCACATACAACCTGGAGCAGAGGTGTGTTATCAACATTCACTTCTCTAGTGAAATAGTAAAATTAGGATTTGCATTTGGAGGTGATCTGCCTGGGTTACAGAATGCTGCAATTGTACAGCCAACACATTGATCCTGCACTTGGCTCTTCTCTTGCCTCTTTAACAAAGACACACTTTGATCCCTGAAAGACCAGCGGCAGCAGCAGTAACCCATTGATGAGGGCTCTCAAGTGAGATGGTAGTGCTCCCAAAGGGGGAATATATATCTTCTGCAGTCAAGGCAGCAGAAGCATCATTTTTGGATGTCTTTGTTAACTGCCTACTGCTCACAAGGGCACGTTGTTCCCAGAGTACTGTACAATCAAGGCAGGTGTTTTGGGCAATGCCTTCCATTCCCCTACACACCTTAGAGTAACTGTCTCCTACTGTGTAAAATTCTGCCCTAGGGCTGATGAACAGGCCAGTGTATGTAGGAGCTGAACACGAATAAGGCAGTCAGAAGAGAGATGGGGAAAATATCCCAAACTGTCCTTCATAGCACTGGAAGACGGCATGAAGACAAATATTCCAATTCAAGTTTACAAAGAGCTCTTTAATATCCTGATTTACTACATTACTTTAATACTTTCTTCTTGGGAAGGACTTGTAGTACAAAAGAAGACAAATATGTGGTCCATTAAGATCTTAAAATCACTGCAACACTAGGTTGTTCTTATTTATTTATCTTCTCTCTTTTTCCAAACCACTGATTTGGCAGCATTTAAAACTACTTTTAGTATAAATACAAAACTAATCAAAAGACACTTGTTCTAAGTTTTAATTGGTCTCTGATCTTGGTTGATTAAGACACGGTTGGTGAACTTAAAAGTAATTGAATGAGAACCAATACCATGAATTACCAAGGGTGTTTACTAACATGTGGAAGAGAGAAAGTATATAATTAATTTTAAAAACACAAGTTATATCTTAAAATTCCTATAATTGTATTGTCATCAAGGTAATACAATTTGCGTTTCAAATGCTGAGTCAAATGTTGAGGTCTTCCATGGGGAATTACTACATGACTACATGGCAACATAGAAACAAATAATCTGTTTTCAGCCTTCCTGAGGAGAAACAAGTACTTCTACAGAGTGAATTATATGAATGAAGTGATTACACAGACATTTGCTAAACTTGTTTACAAGAACTCCAGTCCTAAGTGACAAGTCAGGCTTGAGACCAAACCCATCACTGCTTTTGAAAGCTGCTATTAAAGTCTGTGCAGTTCAGTGCAGTCACTTTGAGGCCTTTTAAAGTATTACTAAAGCCATTGAACTGACAGTAGACTAAGTCAAACTCATCTGCTCTCAGGTTTACCAATGATATGTGAGTAATTCCTGAAGTAAAACCACATAATTCACCAGGAAAATAAACCCAACCATTTCTTTAAGTTTCTAGAGGTTTCACATTCATTGCATGGTTCATATAAATGCACATTTTCTTCTTCCATTTCCTCTCACTTTCTCCACACGGAGAAGGCTAAAAAAACTAACATATTAGATTTGTTTTTTTAAACAGGGATTGGTGGACATCCTTCTTAATTTTCCTCTTTAGTAATATTTACAAAGCAATAACAGACAGTGGATTTTCTATGTATGTGCATATAGACAGACATTTCAACACTGCACTGGCAGTTATTTCATGGTACAAGGCAAGGAGATGTATGTTTTACAGGTATTGGGAAAGTTGGGCTACAGAGAAGGAATGAAATAGCATCCCATGTTGGCATTATTAAGACACAAAGTTTTTCTGTCATGGGTGTTTATGGATCTGTGGATGTGAAAATGAAAAAAACTGTTTTCAGGCTTGGATTTTTTTTCCAGAAGCAACCTTTTCTTACAGAAAGAAAACATTTTTGTGAAAAAATAATCTTTGGAGAAAACTATTTTTCTGTCAAAACTAGTTCTTTTTAAATTGTGACAAGGTATCACACACAAAAAGACCTGTAATTTAAAAATCTCATAATATAATGGAAAATAGCTTTCTACACATAATAGCCCTAAATAAACCAGATGCATAATCATTTTAGACAGCAGAAATATCTTAGCAGCAAAGACCATTGTTATACAGTAGTGACAATCCTGACTGCTTGACCAGTCCTTTGAAGGTAAGGCTTGCAGAACTTGACCTTGAGGTCATAATTAAATCATAGTTTTTACATGGTATTAGACAGACTTTTATGTCATAACGAGGAAAAAATGCTACTTCTAATGTATTTTTTTATTCAGCTTCTAACTCTATGTCACTTTAGTCTGATCGTCTCTTTATTTTCTTCATTCACAAACCACAATATTGCAGAAGTATTATTGGTTTAGTGCACCTTATTTACAGTAAGAATTTTCTTTAAGAAAAAAAAAAGGAATTTCTTTAAGTTAAGCCCAGCAATCATATATTTCCCTCCCAGCTTTCTGACAATGCTTGGTTCACTAAGTTCCTATTTAACCTTTAATTCTCAGTGTCAGAAGTCACTTCATGACTATGTAATCAACCTTTCAGAATAGCAGTAAATCCTATGTTCTCTAAGTACTCCTGTACTTAAAAAAAAAAAAAAAAATAAAAAGGAAAAGAAAAAGTGTAGGGTATGCAAAACAGTTAGGAAGTAAATTTGCCTTTTATCATAGGCAGATGTCAAAGAAAGCATGGGCAGAGATATAACTCACTTGTCTAGGTATACTGATTTCCCTCACCTTAATTTTTTGTAGTGTTAAAATACTGGCCCAACTTTTCACTCAGTCTGATGACAGTGGAGATATAAACTGATGACAGTTTATATCTGTCTGATGACAGATATAAAATTTGTTTCTGACTTCAGACATGAATTTCAGTAACACTGAAAATACCACCTTATTATAAAGGTATCTTCAGGGCCGATGTTCAGCATAGGCAAGAAAGAGGTAAGGAAGAGAGATGTTCAGTGGATTTCCCCCTCCTGCAGGCCATCAAAGATTAGTCAAAGAATAGTTTGGGTTAAAAGGGATCTCTAAAGGTCATCTAGTCCAACCCCTCTGCAATGAGCAGGGACATCTTCAACTACATCAGGTTGCTCAAAATCCCATTCTACCTGACCTTGAATATTTCTTGGGGCATCCACCGCGTCTCTGAGCAGTATTTCACCACCCTCATTGTAAAAAATTTCTTAATTCTATGCAGTCTGAATCTACCCTCTTTTAATTTAAAACCATTACCCCTTGCCCTATCAGAATAGGCCCTGCTAAAAAGTCTTTACCCATCTTTCTTATAAGCCCCCTTTAAGTACTAGAATGCTGCTATAAGTATCCCTGGAGCCTTCTCCAGGCTCAGCAACCCAATTCTCTCAGCCTGTCTTCATAGGAGAAGTGTTCCACCCCTCTGATCATCTTCAGGGCTGTCCTCTGGACTCAATCCAACAGGTCCTTCCTGTTCTGGGGATCCCAGAGCTGGATGCAGCACTGCAGGTGGGGTCTCACCTGGGGCAGAATCACCTCTCTTTACCTGCTGGTCACACTGCTCTTGATGCAGCCCAGGTTAGGTTTGGCTTTCTGGGCTGCAAGTTCACGTTGCCAGGTCATGTCCAACCTGTCATCCACCAGCACCCCAAAGTTCTTGACAGAGCTGCTCTCAATTTCTTCATCCCTCAGCCTTTGTTGATATCTGGAGTTGGCCCAACCCAGGTGCAGCACCTTGTACTTGGCCCCGTTGAACCTCATGAGGTTCATGTGTGCCCAATTCTAGAGCTTGTCTGGGTCCCTCTGAAAGGTGTCCCATCCTTCAGGTGTGTCCGCCACACCACTCATCTCCACAACATCTGCAAATTTGCTGAAGGTGTATTCAATTTGACTATGCCACTGACGAATATATTAATCAGTAGTGATCCCAATATGGACCCCTGCAGAGTACTACTTGTCACTGATCATCTGACCATTAAACCATTTACTACTGTCCTCTGATTGCACCACTCAGCCAATTCTCGTTATGTCATGTCTCATCTTCTCTTTTCCTTCCTTAACCCAAAATTCTCCTCATCCTCCCTTTCCAGCTCATCATTATGGTGTGGTTCATCAGTGTGTGCAACCACAATCCTAATTTCTGCACCCTAATACTGTTTTGTACTGTTTTTTAGATCCTACAAAGAACAGAGAATTCTCACATCTGCCTATGCTGAACCTCTAAGTAAACATGTTGCAGAGTCCATCAAGTTTAATTTCCTTGGAGTCTGTGAGGAACTGGAGAGAGAAAGTCCTTTAAACATCCCCCAAGAGCCACCCCAAGTATCACTGATCTTTGCAAACTGATTGTCACTGAGATCTCTCAGCTTATTGCACTGGAAAGCTTCAAGCAGTTGGCAAAACCTGTATTTTGCAGAAATGGGTTATGTTACCTTTCAAAATTCAGATGAGTCAACAGTTGTTGACATCTATGTTTTAAGTCATTTCTGTGCCTTAGGAAATTTATTTACTTTGGTTTTTTAGAGGGTTTAGAGAAATATTATCTTAACGATTTAAAGCCTTAACTTTCTCAAGTTTTGAGGTTACATTTAATTCTATATTGAAGTCAGTGAAAACATGAATTATGTAACTATGATGTCAAATCACAGTTTAGGTTAAGTTCCTGTGGAATTCGGTGAGTGCAATGTCTCACTCAGGAGGACCTTTGTGCTTTTCAAGATTGGGGAGCAATTTTTGAAAAGCATGAATACAAGTCAGATGTGGATCTTTTGTTGATTTACAAAGTGATTTTAATACTTAATTTTCATTTCCTTTTCTCCGGATAGAGACTGAAAAAAACCATTTAACTTCAGCAGCAAGACTGGTGGAAAACACAGGATAACTTTCATCTCCCCTCAGGGAAGGTTTTCCAGATCTAAAGGTCCAGAATCAGGTGGATATTTGGAAAATCCCGATATGTAAAGTTTGCTACTGGTTATCTTGCTGCATCAAGGCCCTAACATGAAAGTGGTTTTACTTTTAGGGATGATAAATAGAAAATGAGAAAATTACTCATTGTGCATACAAAGAAAAAAAGCCACTTATGTATATTCCTGACACGAGTACATTTTGTTGCTATACAGAAAGCAGCAATACAAATTCTACAGTAATGCTTTTGTCATGGGAAAAGCAATTTGGAAAAACCAGGAACCTATCATTACCCTAAGCAGTAGAGTTTTCTTAATAGCAGTCATACTCTTAGAAATATAAATATTGATGTTTAAAATGAGAGAGATATTAAGAGGAAATTTACAAATAACCATTTAGACACAGGGATTTTGCAATATACTCAAGTTCAAAACATAAACATAGAAATATTAAAAACAATCTAACAAGATACTTTAACATAATGTATCAGAAACAAGAAACATGATTTTAGTTAGATTTGTAAGCTTAAATACATCTAAAATTGTGTTTGGTGGGGTTTTTTTGTTTTGGTTTTGGTTTTGTTTGTTAGATTTTTGTTTTGAGCTGTACCTACCTGCATTATTCGAGATCACGATTAAAGCACATATGGTCTCTTGAAATTTCTTGGGGTTCTTTAACATGATAGTTTTGCAAGCATATGTGATTTCTTTGTGAAAAAATTTGCGTGAAAATGCACTGTTTAGCTGAGTGCTGCAATGCTACAGATCAATTCAGATTTTACTAGTCCCTACAGGATCTATCCAAACTCCAGATCTATAACCAGCATCTCTAATCCAGTATTAAGTAATAGATCTTTAATAATTCCAAGTGCTAAGGGTGTCAGCTTCACTTGAAAGCAACACTGTCTTTTATATGAGATCATTCTGTTCTTCCTGTGATAGTCACAGAATGCTTTGAAAACTGTTGACTTGATAATGACTGGGACTGTGTGGGCAGTGTGACAGACAGTTGTTATGAACTCAGCAATTGCTCACATGCAGCGTTGGATATTAGAAATGGATTTTCTCATGTCACAGTCTTGCTTCTATTGATCAGATACCTAGAAATAAAAAATGAATGAAAGGAAGCTTGAATACTTTTCTTAGCTCAGCAATGGGGACTGGCCACACACTTTGTCTTCTCAGATACCATACAATTTACTGAATCCAGAGAGGAACTACAGAGCTTTTGCTTTGTAATCAGTGCTGCAGGGTAGATTTTCTCTGGCTTTTTCCCCAGAGGGTAGATGAGGTCCGTATGCTTTTGCCACTACCAAATCTCCCCTTGAAAGATGTGGAGTTCCCCAGCTCTGTCTCAGATACCTCTGAGACTGGATTATTTTTCATTTACTTGAAAAGAATAGAACATAGAAACCAATATTGCAAGTATTGTTTTGCTAGAAAGTATTAAAATCAGCTCCAATAGGAAAAAAAAAATCTTTCAAATCCTGAAAATAGAGAGTTCATGAGATTCACAGACCTTTGGAAAGGTAGTGAATCATATCAAGGGAGACAGGAGGGCAGTGAAAGCATCAGGTGGTTTCTACAGCACCTTAAAAAACTTTGAAAGTCATGGGAGAGAGAACCAGCTGCCTGCCTTTGTTCTGTTTCCCATAATGGAGAGAACACATCTACTCCCCACTATGCCATACCCCGAGTTACCTGACCAGTTGAGACCTGATATTGGGATGATATGGAGCTTATTCCTGGAACCTCCTTACCTCTAACCCCTGTTATCAATTTTTCAGATGTGAAGGGAGATACTAACTGGTATAAGCTTTGCTGCCTGAGATTTCAAGGGAGTAAGAACGGCACTTTAGGAACGGTTTGCTCACTTTGAGCATGTCACGAGGTCAAGCGAACTGTAGATAACACAATGGAACAGTCACATCACAGCATGGATTTTTTAAAAATAGTTGCATGTCTTCAGGTCAAGTGTCATATACTCACTTGTGCTTTCTTGTAGCTTCTGCAGCATTTTACACAGTTTATCTGATAGAAAATGAGAGTTAAAAAAGAAAAAAAGAGCTGAGGGATGGCTAATGTTAAGATGAAAACTTTAAAATACCTAGTATCAGTTTAAAGCTGATATTTAGGGCCTGACAAAAATTAGTAGTCAGTGGTATTTAATAGGAAACGCTAACTTCTTTGATCACTTACGAGAGATAATATCCTGAATTCAGTCTGTCATTTTCTGTGATGACTGAAAACATATAGAAGAAGGAATAATATATCAATGGAGAATTCCTCAACCAAGTGTGTTATCCAGCAAGAATATAAGCTGAAATGGTTTACATATCAGTTATCTGTTTTCTCCATTGTATCCCACCAGACAAGGAAGCATGGTCCAAGGACTGCACCAGATTTCTCAGAATTTTCTACTGTTGCTCTATAAAACAGTTCCAGGACCTGCAATGATGTTCCGGTATCTTATTGCACATCTTTATCTGCTTCAATCTGAAAATTCTTAGCCAAAATTGCTGCTTATAAGAAAATTCAGTTACAACCATTTTATTTTTTCATTAATTCTTATCTTTGTGGGAGGTTTAATGTTCAGAATTCTGAATGCTACATTGTTCATTTGGGTAATACACCACAGTGCATTTAGAATCCTTGTATGCTTACATTATCTTACCTTAGTACTTTCTAAGTGCTTAGTACTTTAATTTCTTTCAAAGTACTAAAAATTCTGATTTAAGTCACAAAAGCTCCTATTTAGTCACTTATATATTACTATTATATATATATCACTTATATATCATGATATATATATATATATCACTTATATATCACTTATATATCACTATATATTACTATAACTATTATAATGTGATTTCATTCTCTTTAAGAATATGTTGTAATTTCACATTCTAAACATATCTAGTTGTTTGAATGATTTATAATTCATAAGTTTTGTTGCTTCGCTTCAAATAGTTATGGTGATATATACTACAGAATTTAATTTAATTGAACCCCCTATAATGCTCTAGGCAAATCTGTTAGAAAAAAAAGACTCTACTATGTGTAGTCTAAAGACTTTTGCCATGTTTTCCATTTTACAGTAGCCTTTTATTCTAGAAATGTTGAAATGCTGTCATATATTTTTAATTAGAGTATTACAATAATCCTTACCCATGCTTTCATTATAATACATATTGGTCACTGTAATTTCCTCTCAGTTGGTCTGCCAAATTCAGTGTGATAAAAATGATGGCAATAGGTTCAGCTGCCAGAATTATTTTTTTTAACACAAGCTGCACAGTATTTATACGTGCTTACATTCATACATTTTTTTCATATGAGTTCAATGACTGCAAAACCTTATGAAACATTTAGGTAAATAGAATATTATTTTTCTCTCCATTCATACTTGTTACAAGAAATCTATTTACGGAAAATGTGGTAATTAGATCCCCTTGTTTGTGTGCAGTCATAGTAGCCACAGTGATCGGATATGCAGAATCCTCATGTGAATTCTTCTGCAAGATGACAGTTTTACAGTGCAAAAACATTTAACAGTGAAACCACTTCTGACAGAAACATGTACATTGTCACCTAGTTTCTTGCCCTTCAATTATATCCATGTATCTGTATAGTGGGAGAAGAAGTCACCATTTTGCAATATGGGAGCTAATCTATATTTAAACTGTATTTTTTCTTTTTAACCTATACTTGTTCTCTCCTCCAGATCATATTACAACTTCACAAACAGCTCTCTCTGCCTTGGGAATGGAGGGCAGAGCATGAGGACAGGAATGATCACCTGGGAAGGAAGGTTAATTGAATAACCACAAACTCTGTATCATGGAGGAACTGGCTTGCTCATGTTCAGTAATAGAAAAAAAAAATGTTAAAATGCACAGCTAATTCCCTATCTTCCTTCCAAGAGGGAGATGAAAGAAAGGGAAAACAGACCTTCTGTTGAAAATGGTAACTATTTCACTTAGGATACTCTCTGAAAAGTTCAAACACCGTGACAAAAGCAGTATAAAAACTGAAAGAAAATAACATTGCAAGCATTCAAGCCCTATGCTACTCATTAAGCAACCTGCTTCCCCATATACTCAGAACTTCAAACGTGTCTTTGTTCTTATCATTTGCTTTCAAGATTTATAGGCATACTCACTGTGCCTGACATAAATGCTTTTGCTCACATTACGCTTGCAAAACCTCATAATGGGCATGCAAATTGATATTTATTCACTCAAAGCCCAAACTACACATAAATACTGCCTCTGCAGTTATGCTGGTGTACCCATTGAAATCTTTCAAACTCTTTTCCAAGCAGTGGTCATCAGGGAATATGTATAAGGGCTT